>NC_064871.1:82534279-82839904 GCF_943734695.1 Anopheles maculipalpis
ACTAAACCCAACGCTTCATCAGTAAGCATATTTATCTAACGTACTCTGATAGATAACGAACGATCGAATAATTTTCCGAAGAACACCTCAACACTCACGTTATCCTGCTTCTGGAAGGAAATGCTTCTTCAAGTTCCATTTCACTCACTCAGGTCATTGCGAGATACATCGCACAGTTCCAACTTTAACCGAGCTCTAGGGCAACACGTCCGGCACCAGGCAGGCGAATGATATGTAAACGGAAATAAATAATGCATGAATTGTTTATGCTGTATTCTTTCTGCTGTAACGTGCGCTCGAGACTTCGCGGGCTCGGGTAGACGAAGCGAAGCAGCGCCAGTGTTTCGTGTGCGCCAGAGAGTAGCAGCCTCAAGACGGGAGTATAAAATGAGCTGCCAGTCCATTCGCCACGATTGTGTCTTGTTGCTTTTGCTAGCGAGCTTCAAGAATAAACAACAAGCCAGCCTCGCGTAATAGCATAAGAAAAAGTTCTTTGTGTTTGTGTGTATGTGCTGGTCACTATGGTCCGGTAAAGCAACGCTAGCATAACTTCGAAAGGATAAAAGCAAGCGAAGGAAGCAAAATAGTATAAACAAAAATCCCAAAATGTTGACAGTTCCATTTGTGGGAATATTTTCACTTCACTGCCAGTCGAGGCGAAAGTTTCCAACGTTTATTTTTAACGTGGTTTTCTTTTTTTTACAAAAAGACTGATAAACAAAACAAACTTCTTGTTTTGTATCTGTTTTTTATTCTGGCTGTTGGAGAAGGGTCTCCATTTTAATTCCTGTAGCGCGCTGAGTGCCGAGAATCACTAAAATGGTTTAGCTGTGCCAGCAACAAAACTCCCATGGATAGAGTAGAGAAAGTAAGAGCAACCCCTCAAAATAAACCACCAGCGAAACAAAGCACATTGTTCAATCTACTTTTGCTTTTTTGATAAATGTAAATTTTCCCTTGTGTACATGTGCAAGTGCAGCGAGTTAAAATGGGCTCAGGGTAAATGTAAATCCACCTTGCCGCGTGGTACGTACGGCTAGAATTTAATCTGTTTATGTTCACGCGACCGTAAACTTTCATAGGTTATTAATCCCTTTCCACTTTGTGGTACGGGCAAAACGGGGCTTTCATTGCACACTTTTTGTGTGGGTGCATTTTATGTTGCTGCACTTCACTACTCCATTTTTTGTATGCCAATCATTGTCGAACGTCTAAAGGGCTTAGCTAAGTGGAATGGAACAACAATGGGGACAAAGGGGCAAAAAAAAGCCTCATTAATATTTTATAGCATCCAGAAAAGCTTTAATGGAAGGGGAGGGTGCAAGATTGAATGCGACATTTATGTGAGGCATTACATGTGGAAAGAACGGAGAACAGGAAAAATTGTTCCATTTTACAATAATTCCCACCAGCGTTCCGTCTGCTCCTGCACCAGATCCTCTTAAAAGATCATATTTGTCAAGCGCATTGCATACTGGCAGGCTGAAGCTCAACGCGTTCCCACACAGAACCACACGCACGACCGGGAACGTTCTCAAAGTCAGCTGGATCAACAACCGGGCTTTGTGATTAATATTTAATGAAGTGATGATAATGCATCGGGAAATCGGATTCGGTACGGTTGACAATTTTCGGTATCGATCCGTTTGCCCTTGCGAAAGACCACCATCGCCGCAGTGAAAAACCATACCCATTCCAAAGCGAAATGCAGTGAAAATGGAGTATGAAACAAAGGGAATACTAAAAAAAAAGTACGCTTCTTTGTTTCGGCTGGAGTTCGACAACGATGACCGCGCTTGGGGAACAATTTAATTATCCATTTAATTGAAAATAAATAATTCATCAGTTGGCCAGCTTTACAATAAAACGAGTCGGTTTCGGATATGGTTCAGCAATGTTGCAACTTGCTGTGGTGAAACTTCTTCTCTCATTTTTCGACTGATGAGGGAATTCGTGTTCTGTCAAGCTATCAAATTGTTGGGATCAATCAAAGGTTTCTGCTATTTCTCTGGTTTATTATCTGTAGCTTTACCTCAAATCTCCCTTTTTCCTATTTATCTACATCGTATTCTAGATGTCGATGTAGAACATTTCAAACTCTAAAACATGTTTCACTCCTGCTACGAACATCGAAAATCAATTTCCACTCCTCCAAACAAAACCACAAACCAGCAGTACTGGTTCTCCCAACAACTAGCGCGCGTCATGTGCCATGACAAAGAAAGAAAAACTTTGCCAGTCAGTTGACAATGGCCAATGAATGACTAGGCAGGAGGCCAGGGCCGCTTTCATTCGATTGCGTTGAACGTTCTGTGGTTTCGATCACAGCACATACACACATACACCAGATGTCATAAAACATAAATCTCTACCGATTACGCTCTAATTGTAACTGGTTGCCTGATGTGGAGTGAATACAGTCGAGTGCAGTTGTGTGGTTGGAGGAAAGAGAGAGTTATGCCGGGGTATCTCGTTGATTAGGTGTGGTCAGTTCGAATGTAAACCGGGTGCTAATCAAAAGCCATTCACTCGACAAGCTTTTAATTCAAACAAAGTGATGAAGCACATTTTGCTGCCGTGCCGTGGCATTCAATACAAGATAGAAGGAACATTAACCCTTTATTTTCGTTAAAAATTATAGTTTTGTTTGAATAAGTGCATGATTATGGAACAGCAATAGAAGATTCACGCAAAATTTATTATTTTTATAGTTTTTTTAAATCATTTGACTCAAAAGACAGAAGGCTTGGAGCTACCATGCCATAAGCATGGATATAAACAGTAATGAAAAATTTTAACGCTTTTAAATTAGCTTGAGTATATTATAACTTAAATAAATATTGGAACCATTTTCCCTCCCAGCAACAAATGAATTGGAGTCAATTTAGTCAATATTGAGTCAATATTGAGTTGTAACTTAGTTCTTCAAAATTATTCAACACAGTGCCATAAAAAAAAAAAAACAGATCAAAACGTTAAGCAGTGGCTCCATAACCCCACTTTTAGATTTGCATAAAATTAAGTAGTCATTTTATTATTTCCATCAGTAGAACTTTTCAGAAGGCTCTCGGTGTTTTTCTAGCCTTATGGAAAATCTGTTGGCTTTTTCCACTGCACAAGAAAGATGATCGTACGATCGCCTATCCCATTTTTTATTGCTAGCGAAACCGCACTGTTGGAGCCTTCTGGATCGCAGAAATTTGTGTAGTCCTTAGTAGGCACGATACCCCTGAACAACGCTGCCTTCGTATTTCGCTGCTTACGTTGTTGTCCGAAGTTGCGATCGTACCAAGGTAGTTGAACTCCTCTACCACCTCGTGATCGTCGCCGTCACTGACGGATGCTCAATATCCGAGTCGGGTTATATCACAGCCAGAGCCTCCGGCAAGCAGGTATTTCATGTTTCTCGCTTCGATCCACAATCCTATTCTATTGGCCTCATGTTTCAGTCGGGTGCACGCATCGCACACCACCAGAAATGTCCGTCTGATGATGTTTATGTCATTCGGCAAGCCAAGGAATTGGAGAGATCGCAAGCAGGTGAAAATCGTGCCCTAATGACACCCTTCTTCGCATGACACCCTCCAGAGCAATGGTGAACAGCAAACAGGAGAGTATGTCCCCTTGCTTCAGACCATGATGAGATTTGAACGATTCCGACAGCATGCTCGACTATTCTCTTACCTGGTTAGAGTGATAACTATCTGACGATTTTGTCGAGCCAAAGTCGATCTCTGTTTATTTGATCTGATAGATTTTGTTTCTGTTATATGTCAGGGATAGACACCTTTTTCTGTTACATCCGACTGTTTTTGTCTTCAACCTTTCCTTGATTTTTCTCTGTTCTTAGCATAGTAGCAATCCACAAAATTTATATACCAATTAATGGAATATTATACCTTTTTCTCGTTCCCATTATCCATATGTTTATAATCATTTTATCATGAGCGAATAGCAGTAACGGACTCTCTGTGTTCGTGATCTAGTGATCCTTTTAATCCTGGAACTATCCTTTGACTATCTATATCGACCATAGCATCAGTAGTGCTCTAACTAGGTCTGTTGATTTGGTTGTTATGGCAGGATGACAGAATAATACATAGTAGGATCAGTCGAGTTCACTCGGAATATAAGCCAGTAACTGCAACGGATTTAAAGCAAACCTAATATAATAAATCTGGCATTTATTTTACAACTTACGCTGTAAAGTTAGCTTAAATAATTATGGCGCATATAGCGCAAACTAACTTGAAAAGTAAATCATCACAAAAATATCATAGTGCAATTAATTGTATTTTACACAACCTCGTTAAAGGGTATCGTTATATCCCTATCACTATCGAACCAATTTGTATCGAACGGTTGTACATATTTCACTACAACTTTCCACCCAATACCATTAAAATAAATGATACTCTAACAAACCTCACCGCACCCAAAACCTGTTCCGCTTTTCTAGTAATTCCTTGCGATACGATACTAAGCGAACTAATTTACACGCTCTCGGTTCTCGATTACAAAATGAGAGTTGTTTCTCCCTTTTGCTTTGTTTAAATTCTATACGCTACACGCTCTAATGTAGCCCCACAAGCGACAGATCGTCGATAGTGTAACACACCCATTGTATGTGTGTGTGCAAAGTGGCTAACCGGGGTCAGATTGTTAGCTCCAATGGCTTGTTCCTTTTGTTGCTACTGTAGCTGATGCTGCTGCCGATGGTGCTACAAGCACTTCATTAAGTTCGAAAGAACGGAGTGAGGGAATGCCTGGGGAATTCAATGCAAAAATTATGTTAATGTTTTTCTGAAAGCTATCAATGATAAGTTTATTGTATCGTTTATACTCGCATTTTATTGTTATTTCACAATTTAGTGTATAATCGTTCATAGAACTTTTAATCGTTAAGAAATTGTGACTTCAAACATTGCTTTCAAATGGTTTCAGTTGAATTCTTCCATTTGAATTCTTCCTCTCCTACCATAAAATACAATAAAATTGCTGACACATTTTACCACATTCTCTAGCACAATTTTGTCTTCGATGTTTTTTGTCTTTTTTTTTTTCGCCCCGTTATCATTGAGCTTCCACAAACAAAGCTTTTCCAAGCACTTTCTCGTTTGTCCGACCTGATTGGGTAGCCAATCCGAACAGTACATACATCCTCTGGCACTGGGCACTGGTCTGCTCTTTCTCTTGCTGCCACTTGCTTCTACCTCTGTTGCCCAACATTTCCATCCGGTTCATGTGCAGTCATCCATTTTATTGGCATTGCCCGACGTGAGCGTTTTCGATGCACATGAGATGACGACCGCCACCAAGCAGGGAAGGAATCACGATTTCACTCTCACTAAGCTGGCGCTCTAATACACACACACACCACACATATGGGTGCTCGGGGCACAATCCCGGGTGCGGAATATCCGCTTCCGGTTTCGGCACGATGGCGACCGTTTCTAATTTTGGCATAACTTTGTCGCGGCGTGTCGATTCGCATGACGGTTCAGTGAAAGCAATCAAACAGTGTCCGTTGCTGCTGATCGAACCGGAAATCCATTCGTTCTCGTGCCGTGCGTGACCGGTTTGGAAACTAGTCGTGGTGGTGGAAAATTCTTTTACCGTGGTTGCTTCAGGGGATACAGCTACAGTACGCGATGGCATGACCGTTGCTCTCGACAATTGTAAATATGGTCGTGTATGGATGGGTTTTTGTGTCCAGAATGGACGGTAGATCAGTGACAAGTTAAGAGTCAGTGACTTGCTAAGAGTTTTAGATTTTGTGGAACGCTTATCTAGAGACAGAAGTGATAGAAAAATTATTATATGGAAATGAAAAAAAATTGTGCACAAAAATAGATCTAAAAAATTAAAACGTTAATAAATTGCTCATTATGAAAATTTATAAAACCATATTTGTTCACCATTTTAATGAAGTAGAGGCGATTGTGATTCTAAAATTCAAAATCAACGAAACGAATAGATCAAGTACTGGGCGCCTCCATTGAATAAAATATTTGGCAAAAATTACGTTGAATTTGTCAAAAAGATGCAACACATTATGAATGAAATAGTATTTATTGTAGTAATTTCAATGAAAATAAAAATATTTTCAATACTTCAGAAGCTGCCTCACAAACAAACTTCACTAACAAAGAAGCGCGAATGATCGTTCGATTCAACAATTTTTTTTTAATTTTTGTTCTGTAAGCATCTTATGTTAATATTGGTGGCAAGTTCATACGTTAATTTTATTGCGATAAATCTTAATTTCTGCTTATAACGACAAACAACATTCATTAAATTGGCAATTCAATGAGGCACTAGGCACCTCCATCCACGAAATCTTTGTATATGGAATTACCACGAATATTTGTGATTCGTTTTCATCACGCCTGACCAGGCCGATTCTCTTCATCATTCGATAACCATTTGATTTCAAGCCAACCAACAAAATTATCAAATTCAAGTAACCTTTCGATGCGAGCATTATGCAAACACAATGTAGCAAAAGCAAACAATGTAATCATCAAATAAAGCCCCAGCCCAGCATCACCCACCAAAAAAAAAAAAAAAAAGAAAAAATGCGCTATCTTGGGCAAATGTACCTGTTTATCAAACATTACCGTCACACGAATGCAGTGCGATAATTAATATATCTCCATTTTATTGCTTCACTTCCAGCTCGCTGAGCAAACACAATACACCGATCGTGCATATAAACAGTTTATGGGAAAAAGCAGGCTGCACTTGGGCAGTTTGCAACGTCCCTCTGTTTTCCATGCAGATTGGCAAATAATAATGGAGGTTTTAATTCAGGTGGATTTTTTATTTTCAAAATTCTATGATCATCTCCACCTGTTTGTTATGAAAGTTTCGCTCTCACTCGGTGGAAAATGCACAACATAAACAGCATACGTACGAGCTAGCTAAATAGACAATGTTGTTGTTCTTCCCGCCGCATCAGGCACCACCAGGTAAATAATATGTGTGCACTATTTGATTCCCTCGTACTGGAATATTTTATTGAAAATGTAGGCTTCTTGAAGCGTAAGCAAACATACAATTTAGCGCACAATATAAACGGATATGACCTTACCGTAGAAATTTGAGCCACCGACAGCGTTGCTCAATATTTCGGGTTTAGTAAGCACGCAAAGCGATTTTTCCCCTGATTGCTTCCCGATAATCTCATCACGTTTCATATCACAATTTCACCTCACACACGCCTCAACCATATTGCCGCTTTCCACTGCACCATCATCATATTCCAATCTTTCCACTGATCTCTTCAATCAATTCCGCTTTCGTTGCGAACGTGTAGATTTTTTCTTTGTGAAACGCGTCCACAAATAATCGTTAGGATAAGAGAAAAGAAAAAAAGCAACCTCCATTACGGGGAAAGGATTATCATCATCGTTAGTGTGGCTCACGGGTCAAACAAATTCACTACAAAATGGTGGTTGGCGAAAAAAAAAATCCGAAACATATACGAAGCAGGTCTGATATGAAAAATTGCTTATCCCGTTGATCGTCTGTATTTTGTTGTTGCTTTCAGCAGGCGATAGGCATTTAACTTGTGAGGCAGAAATCTCCCAACTCCCCCAGCGAGGGACATCATAAAAATGTTTTATGGATTGATAATTGCAGCGCATGGAAAGCGAAATTAATCAAAGTGAGTTTTTCCTTTAACAAGTATGAACACACTTGTGTCATATTTAATCGATGAAAAATTCCTGAACAGCTTGAAAAAAAGGACATACGGTTATGGTCATAAACTAACTCGTAAAAACGTCTTATCTTCCACATGCTCTTAAAGTCTTCAACGAGCAAAATGTTTCTGTCTGCTTGGTATTTAACACAAGCATGAAAGCTGAATCAAATCGGAATGAAGTGATAATTTTAACCGGTTTTTCTCCCGGCCACTTTTTACTGTCCGTTCCCTTCGCGGCTTGGGACATACCGGACTGGCAGCATCACACGGTCAAACTTCCGTTCCGTGACAATAATCCGCACCACTTGGTAATGCGTTTCATTCGTCGCTGCTGAAGAGATGTTGAATTATTCATAAGTGTCCTTCGGGGAGCTGTTGAAGCAGGTGTTGCTGGTGGTTCCGTTCAGCTCAGTTTGCTTTGACATTTGTTCTAGCCGATTGTGAGAATAGTACAGCGATTGTTGCTTGCTTTAAGGCACACCGGACCATTGTGGTGCGTGAATTTTGAAACTTTTTAAAGCAAATCATATTTGGCGAGCGTGCAGTGAAAAGTCACACCATAATTTTTCATTTCATTCTTATCAAATTATTCCTTAAACTCTCTCGCTTTTTCGTGCCACTCAAATGAATAAGAATGGGGCTGACAAAAAAAATGGGCCGAGTCACGCAGTAACAATGAGCTGGTGGTTTCGTGTGACCCATTCATATCGTAAGCGGTAACGAGCCTACTTCAATTCGTTCCTACTAACACCATACCTCTCGGGAATCGGCCGCCACAAAGGTTAACAAACGCTATAATAAAAATATATTTCGCTTTGTAGAATAAACCACCCAACCAGACATTCCTGTTGGCCTTCACAATTCATATAAAAGCATTCACTCAAAAAAAAAAAATCGCGGAACACCACCGTGACGTTTATTACAAATTTGGAGGAAAATTTCCCCGCAACACACGCACCACAAGCAAGCAGGATGCCCCCCCCAGTTTTGTCTTGCCTTGATAGATGGTCCTGATAAACGAAACCGTGGACGCGAAAATTGGCATCACAAAAATAGATGCTCACCAGCAAACCAGAGGCGCGAGGCAAATGTTTAATAAGAATCGTCATTTCGTCCGCGTGAACCGCGTGAACCACCTGGCGTCGCCATGGGGATCATTTTTTTTATTTCTTGTTGTATGGTTTCCATAGCGAAACGGCACCGAAATGAAGACAAATTGAGCAAACTTAGTGGATTTCAACCAATCATGATGTTTCCTTGAATTGAAATGAATGTGAAAAGCTTATTTTGAGTAGAAAAAACAGAAAAGTTTTTCTTGTTCATTTGTAAATTCCACCTCGAAGTGATGGAAAGCTTCCATACAAATAAGATTGCCGTCACTATGTTGCTTGTTGTGCTCATTTATGCCATTTAAGGGAAAGCTTTGAATTGGTTTATTTTTTGAGACGTTTATGAGTTTTTTGTGTTGAATTTTATGAAATAAAAGAGACAAAACTTGGGTTTAATTCGTACAAAAACAATGAAAATAAAATAAATTGCAACGCTAATTATTTTTTACAGTTTTTCCTATAAAATGCCAGTTAAGAAACAGAATAATGCCTCACCTGTGCTGCATTACAATCAGCAAAAGTACTTCCGCGAGATAATAGTTTCATAAACATTACTATTCCCTTTTCCTTATCCTCATAATTGAATTCGCTACTGTATAAAAACCAGACATCTCTCCTAACTCATCCAGCGCCAGCTGGTGCTTACACAACGAAGCAAAATAGTGTAAACCCCTTCTTCACACCCATTCAACTACAGTAAGCTCTGCGCAAACCTTACATTGTAGTATGCAACACGGTTCGATGGAGTGGGACTAAAATTTAATTAAGACACTTCCTGTTCCTTCCCATTTCCTAGTGTTTGCTTTATCGGAAATTGCACTTTCTGTTGTTGGTTTTGTCGTTCTGGCTCTAAATGACCAGATGCAAGCTTGTGTTTTTGCTAACAATGCACACGATAACAAGCAAATGGCATACAAAAGCGTCCCTTTAAGCGGAACGATTCAACGAATAATGCAATTAATTCCTTCGAAGTAAACAATTTATGGATTAGTTTTTATTAAGAATTAGATTCGATTATGAAGAAGATTAGTTTATTAAGCAAACATATTAGAAAAAATGCAATAACAAAAAGAAAAAGCACGAAGGAATAGCAAAAACTATTGTAAGAATTGGTTGTAAATAAAGTTGACTCCTCAGTCACTGAGGAGCTGTCTAGGAAGCTGGCTAGAGAGAAGATGCAAAAAAAATTCGTTTACTTGGCGACCGTGACCCGCCTTCTTCAACTTCATCCCCACCACATAGCGACCGTGAATTTAATCTTCTTCTTCTGCACCACAAACGCTTACCTGTCAAATTCAAGAAGATAAAAGAACCCCTCCAGCCAACTCCAGCTGTCAACCGTGTGACAAGAGTTGCTATTGCAAAATTTCGAAAGCCATTCTCCACTTCGTTACATCCACGCTGATTACAAATCGGTCACATTGATTGATGCACGACATCTTCTCTACTCAACCACGCAAGAAACCATCCTCTTTCACCCTTTTCTCCAGTCTCGAATCAAACGTGTCGCTTCGGGCCATGAAATTATAATCTAATCTGATTCTCTTTCCACTTTTGCCCAGGCCTAAAAGATACTTCGATTTTTTGTTCCCCTTTTTTGCGTCGGTTTCGAGTGCGAGACTCTTCTGTTTGAAGTTCCACGTTCAAAAAAACGCATTGACAGTTGATGGCGAACACTTCAATTTCGACCCGACACTTCGTCAGCATCACTTCTAAAAAAACCCTAAAAAAAACTCCCGAAAATCAAGCACTCAGAAGAAAAGGGAAATTCCACATAAATTATGCATGGTCATGATTAGCTCTCGGCTTCGGCAAACCTTTCGATGCGATGTTTCTTGTTGTCACGAATGAATGGAAAACTGTTGCTGTGTCACGATTTGTGAACCCTCGATGCGTTACGATTGAGCGAAGCTTTCGATCGAATAAAATTTCTCGATAAACCATCGTCGAATATCTTATTGAATTTTTCGATTTCAACAACGATTCAACTGTTTGCTACGGTTGTATTGAATTGATTTTCCCCTGTAGATTAACCATTCTTCTAGGGGAGTGAAAATTACATTCACACCACACCACAAAGCACCATTTGTTTCGGTCGTAAAACAAACCGTTGCACGATATCATTAAATTACAACGCCGTCACACAACTAAGCCATTCACGAAGAAAAGCAACCCCGAACAGCTATTACACTATCGAAAGTCACTCATCGCAATAAAGATCCTCCCTTTGCCCACACGACAACTACGCTACACTGCTTCCGTTGCATGGGCCACATTCTTGGCATCGTTCCTTTCTTGGATTTGAGTTGAGCTTCGCTCTTCCGGCAGCAGACGTACGAGTAGCTCGATCACTTGTTTCGGGGAATAATTATCCATTCAATTGCTGTTTGAATACATTCCCGAACCGTTGCATGGTTTCGAAATTTACGATTATGAAAATATTTCCCGTAAAACCGTACACAAAGACACACACGCGCGCGTACGCTGGTGTCCCGAAGTCCCAATTGCATGCACCTCAAAGCACGAAGCAGACCAACTTTTGCAACCAGTGCCATCACCATCATCACCGAGCCGTTAAGAACTGCAGTTTGAAGCACCATGCACTCGGTATGGCTGCAACGTGTTCCGGAATTGGTTTGTGTTGCTGTCTGACGACGTCGCTCGTGTACGCCGGAAGGTAAAAGTTTGCCGTGCCGCCACCCGAAATGAGAAACAAATACACCGACCCGTACCCGCGGGACACGTGCGCGAAAGGCGCTTCGTGAGGTACGGTGAGGTGAATGTACGTGTTTGAGATAATGCTTTTTCGGAGGTTTCGAAGCATTTCCATCACTCGGTGGCTGCTGCGGCAACGTCTGTGGGTGAAGTAGTGGTGTGCAATTTTACAACATAATGATAGAATTGTATTAATCCCTCAGGGTAAGCCACGGGCGCCGAAAGCGAAACACGAAAGGTGACAACGATTTCGCTCGTTCGTCGACTGTTTGCCGAAACAAATTGGAAATAAATACTCGTGTGCTTCGTGTGGCTAACGGCTCACGTGTGGCCATATCGTTTGCCTTTGTTTGGCAACTTCCACACCTCAAGCACCGATCGTACGGTTATGGTGCTTTATTAACAAGCAACGATTGCAGTTACAGTTCATTGTCAAAGGATTGTCTCGTAAGCTGCGCTTGGTTCTAATGGCTGGTATCGTGCTTTAGTTGAATTGAGCAAATAATCTGACCGGCAGTGGAACTGCACTAGACCAGGAAGCTAACCAAATATGTGCCTTGTTATTGGAATGGATTTGCTAAACTGTAACTCTTAACGTCACGTAGAGCAAACTCAAACTTTCTCGAGAAGAGATTCTGATCGTCTAGACACAAGACAATGCATGATATATCACCAACCTAACAGTAGTGGAATTATTTGGCTGGAGAAAATGATCTTAACGAGACTTATAGAAAAAAGAAGAGTAATAGTCCTCACTTCGGGGAGACGATCCAGATGGGATTGGAGCCCGGGTCCTGCCGGTTGTAGACCGTACAGTTCTACCTAAGTTTTGTGAACTCAAGCAAACGTCGACTCGGATCATTTCCTCGTTATCGTTAAGTTACGCCACAAAAACTTTGTTTCTCCAATAAGTTGTGCTATCAGCCTACCCCAAGGCTCAACATAGATTGGCTGAGGCAAGCTGATGTGGCGAGGGACTTCGTAAACGCGTTTGGGGAAACGCTGTCGGAGGACACCACCCACCAAGCACTAGTCAAGGAGAACAGAACTAGTCAAGGTGCGTTTTCCTGTATGCTCCAGCGTGAGACCCGTCAGAACGTGGAACACTACAGACAGCTGAGGAGGCAGCAGACCCGGCTCTTCCAGGACAAACAGCGCAGCTTCGAAGAGTCGGACGAGCAACTGATGCAGCAGCTATCCCAGTCGGGTGAAAATCGCAAGCTGCATAGGATATTGAATACGGCACGAGACGGTTTTACTCCCATGATCGCTCTGTGCCGATCATGTGTGCAGATGCAGAAGATACCGGACCAGGTACCGGAAGCAGAGGAGAGCAATACGACGACAGTCAACATGAAGATCTTTGGACGCCCGGCGTTTTCGTACGAAACCATCAGTGCCAGCTGAAATGTGATCGCTGAAATTTGATCGTATAGTTGCCAAACTGTTCAAGATGGGCCCCAGAAAGGCTTGCCGCCATCATTAGCTTATTGTTAGAATTCGAGACCAGGAAGAACTACCGAACGAGCTGAAACTGGGAATAATACACCCAGTGTACAAAAAAGGCGACTGGGCTGAACTGTGCTAACTTCCGGGCCATCAGTCAGCCATCCGTTTGGCACGAGTCAAAGAGGAGCACAGCGAGCTCCTTGGATGGATCAAGCGGAGTCAAACCTGTCGGAGATCGGATGGTGCCATAGATGGAGGACTGCAGCCCTGGATCGAGTTTCCTGGAAACGGATTGGCGACTCGGCCATGTCTACGCGACATGCTCAACCCTGAGTAAACCAAGAAGAACAAGAATACATGAAAGGGGTCTCATATTATTGTCCGTCACTGTATATTCTATTTTGGTTATAAAAATGAATGTTCCTACATTCTACAATAAATTATTAAATTTATCATCGTCTTTTTTATTCTCATCAGCTTATAAATCCCAAGAGATTGTGGTGAATGCTTTCTTGAACCGACAGTATCCATAGTTAGTTAGTTAGAAAGGATCCAGCTAACCTTACTAGGATTGTGCCGTACTGGGATCAGAGATGAATATCTTTTTCTAGTAGGAGTACTGACCATAAAATGTTTGTTTAAAATCTGGTACCAGTGCATGGTGGTTTTTCAACACACAAAAAATGATTTATGAAAGAAATGGGTTGAATTTTGACTACTGAACTACTGAACATATGACTGTGTGACACATCGCTTTAATACTCTTCTCGTAACAACCAAAGCAAACGAGTAAAAGCATGGTTCTAATCCTTCAAAATTACTTGCCCGTTTTTCCCCCTTTCATAGTGAAAAGAATAAGTTCATTTTCAAGTCCTTGGTTAGCCATCCCTTTGCACATGCACCATGTCGAGTGAGTTATGATGCAGGCAGACAGTGTGTGTGTGTGTGCTGATGCTAAATCTTTATTACTTTCTCGCATCCAGGCTGACTGCATGGACAGACATTCGCCAGACATTTGCTAAGTACATTTTGATCCGCTTACTTAAAGTGTAAAAAGCTCGCATTTTTTCCTCGTTCTCATTTTTCTTCCCTAAAACTGTCACACCTTCACATTGTCACTGTTGGTGGAAGCTTTTTGGACGCTAACCATTCCTTTGAAGGTAAACTACTTTGTGCTAAAGTCGGAAAATGTTTCCTTCTAAAAGTACGCACAACCAATTAGTAGAATTAAAACCGAACTTTCCTGCGCGTTATTTACATTTTCTAAAGATAGCTTTCGCCGGCAGCAGATCTCCTCTGGCCATTCTGAACTTTCGCAAACCAACGCCAAAAACTTTGCCGCACAGCAACTCCTCCAGCAAGAAAACCTACCAGTCAAGAAAAGTGTCTCATAGCTAGCGGTGGTAACTTTTCCTACCTTTGCTGGCCGAATTAAAATGCAGCACGCACGGTTGGCAGGACGAAGCACGCAGAAATCCCGGTCGTCCGAGGGAATTGTTGCTAAACAAATTAATAAGCTCAGTGCCCGGTGTCAAAACATCGAAATATCCAATTAAACTAACTTTTCTTCTGCTCACGATGGCTTTGGCTGGGCGCTACCTGGGTTGTGGTCCGCTAGCTCGTGCTGCTATGACACCCGGCTGGCCGGCGGCATCCATCCGGGATCTTGTTATCGTTGGAAAATTGATGGAATTTGTCCGGAACGGTGAGCAGCACGGACCTGGGCTGCAGAGGTGGGCAGACGGTGGGACGGCAAACGTCTCAAGCGTCTCTGTTTTAACAACGGCATCACGAGCCAAAAATTATAATTGCGACGACATCCCGCACATTTGACACAGATACGAGAACAGGGACAGGGCCGGCCGGCAAACAGCGGATCGAGCGGAGTTGGAAAAGCTCCTGATGTAATTACGGCGACAAAAGACGGATTGAATATGATTATCGCGTTGGAGCATAAATTAGATTGTTGTGTACCGCGCATTTTCCACCTCCCGAGCTCGGCTGCGATGGAAATTAAGCTGGCTGGTAGCTGCTGTATCTCATTATCGGAAATGCGCGGGAAAGCGGTCGATAATGAAAAATTAGACCGGTTGAATGAGTTTTCCAGGGGGAGGTGATCGGTTTGTTCCGCACTGGCAGATCAAAGTTACGGCTGAGACTATTAAAAGAAGGGAATTAAATTGTTCTTGAAGCGCACTTTACTGTAGAAAGTTTTAAATGTTTTATCTTCTCTTCTTGAGGGTTGTTTTTGAGGTTTTTACTGGTGTGATTTGAAAAGTAGCTTTAAGAGGAGCAAAATTTTCAAAATCTTCTTCGTTTTCGTTTGCTTTTGAATTGATTTTCTTCTCTCGAAATATTTTTACCAACCAGAAGAACAATTGTGGTACAAATTATGATTAAATAAAACGTTAATATTTTACTATTTTTTTCAATTTATTCTGTCCCGATACATCGTCTCAATATTATCAATAATTGTCCCAATAAAGTCTGCTCTACCTTGCCCCCTTGCTTGATGACATTAATCATATCGAACGGGTCTCGGACGGGTGACCATAATTTTCCGTAAATATCCCGTTGTAATTCCTCTGCCCCACTCGATTGGGTCCTTGGTTTCGCCCTGGTGTCGTGTCTTGGGCCTTTTAAAATTAGACGATCGGTGCTTGCTCGCCCAGTGATAATTCGCTGCAGTCCTATTGGATTGTACCGATGCTCGAACTCTTCTGTCTGCGATTTCTTTGTATATCCTGTGAACATTCCCTGCGTATTTGTCCGCTTTTTAAAATCCCGTCAATGCGTACTGGAGTTGGCTGCAGCAGTCCATTCTTGTGTGTCCAGCATCTGCTTGAATCATCGTAACACCTGTTCAATTTTCACCAATTTCTGTCATCCTATCGTGGATGAATTTCACTCTTGAACTCATGCCCATCGCGTCTTTCCTGCTCCTAAGCTGCATGCAGTTAGGTAAATATTGGAGCCGAGTTATTAAGCCTTCTTCTTGCTAAACGATCTGCTAGGTTACGCGGGCCATCAAATGGCTTACTGGACAGTCCTTACTACGAGGGACTGGTCCTGCTGTTTGAAGACTGGCGCTGTTGTCTTACCACCGAACAGTCCCTTAAGTTATTAAGCTTACAAGCGTTATATCTCGAATAAGATATAGTTTGTTTAGCAGGCGAGCAGGCAAACTTAAAAAACTTAAACAGAAAAATAAGACATTTTTTTTAAGTTGCTGCTGTGTATTTCACTAGGTAGGTGCAGCGGCGCGGGTCTTAAATTAGCAGAATCGCGGTTCGAATCCCATCACGACCGTCCCCCTTAGTGACTATCCCACTACGGCAAGTCTAGTAAGCCATTCGATGGCCGGCGTAAGGTCAGTCAAGAAAAAGAGTCTAGGTATATTGTATTTACTCTTTCAATTACTTTATTCTAAGACACGATTTCGTTTACACTTTAAAAGGACTGATTCGGAATTGACTATTCTACTACGTGATATCAATAAGTTAAGTAATCCTTTAGATAGCCGAACCCCTCAGGTATTTAAGCAAAGAAGAAGATGACACGCTTTCCTAGTACACATAAGAAGCAGTGAATAACTAATACTATACCAATCTAAAAACAATCACCTTGTGTACACAGTGCCGTACAAAATACAAGGCGCGCTCTGGCGCAATACAATGGCTACATTCAGCAGACACGTGTACTTTTGCGTACCCTTCTATTCGAAGCACGTACCAAACCGGAACTGTAGTTGATTTAGGCAGCACTTTAGAGAGAAAGAGAATAAAAAATGAAAAATGTATATTTCTTTCCAACACGATTCTTTAAACAAAGGCAACTAAGTATGTATCGTGCAGCTACAAAAGACGAATAGTGAATACCAAATCGAACCGTTACGAGTCGTTGCTTCTATCGTAATGTATTGGGAAGGAAACAGAATGTGTTTTTACAGGAAACAATTGCTGTATTGGTAGAATTTCAATTGATTATGGATATTTGATTATGGAGAAGAAGTAATCGTTGTAGTTTTTTTAAGTATTGTTTATTCAATTTGAAATTACCAAATGAGTCTTTTCGTCTGCTGATAAAACCCATTATGACAGTCCTAAAAATTAAAAAAATACATTTTTTTTTAAATACATACATATCTTAAAGTATATTCGTCACTCAAATTAATTTCCGAACATGCCCTGTCTTAAGAACGATAATTAAATACCGTACATGCAGCATCTGTGTCGGGAGCGATTTGCATTGCTAATTTTTGCCATGCCACATAAGCCTCCTACTCAAAAGAGTATCATATGAAGGCGAAAAAAAAAAGAAAAAGAATCTCCTTCAACTAAAATGGCAACACAGCAGGTACAACGGAAAGAAGAAAAAAAAAACGACCATCAATGTGTTCACATCCAACCGCGTGATTGAAACGACACCCAGCCCCAAACTCCCCAAAAAGGCTTTTCTCATTTTCGTGGGTTGGGCTTTGGTGAAAACCCTGGGCGAAAATCGAAAAACTTTTGCTTAATTGCTAAGGTTATAACCTGCTGCAGCAACATCAACCACCGTACCACCGGGTTGGGCGCAGATTGAGCAGTTCGGTTCGGAATATGTTAAAAGTTTCGTTGGAATTAATTTTTGTGCCAATCGTTATCATACGTGGCGCAAAAGGTTCTCGGTCGGGTGTGGTTCGTACGCGGGACGGTTCGGCACTGGCGGCTAACGACATCGAACCCGAAAATGCTAATGATCGACCCGAGAAACTTTCACCCATTAGACCCCTGTTAAGTGATGCATAAATTGTACGCTACAACTTGCCATGAAAACGGCTGACATTGGGTCTTTACGCTTACCATATGGTATTGAACAGATAGCAGGGGATGTACTTATTAAAGCTTGTTCCGTTGAGGGAGTTGATAAAATGCTAGCTTTTCATGAGAAACTATTAGTTTTGGAAAATGGCAATTTATAACAATAAAACTAGTTTTTAAAATGAAAAATATTCATTTGACTTTTTATTAATCCTTCACGTGTCCTGAACTACTGACCTCTTTTGCTACTTGTCAGTAAAAATCACCCGAAAGCCCCTTTTCAAGGTGCACCCTCCCGACGTGCACCATTCACGTCGTATTAGTCGCAAACCCGTGCACCGAACTGACAGAATCAAGCCACCCAGTTGACATTCCAGTGCTTGGTGGCAATCGTGCATGAACGCGATGCAAAGTTGCACTTTGCTTGCTGCTGTTGGTACAGGGGGGGGGGGGGGGGGGAAACATAAAGAACCATTACAAAAGAACTCTTGTGCAGTGACAGGCATAAGCCTACATTGCCTGTCCGATTGTGCTCCGACCGACCGACCGAGCACACGCAGTTACGTACGCAAGCTTTAGCGAAAAGCTAAAATGGTAGAATAAATAAATGATAAGCAAAACAATAGCCATCGCTACCGGTGTGCCAGGTGGGTGGAAGGGTGATGGGGTTGTGAACATGTCAACTATCTCCACTTTTAAAATGGATCTTTCTTTTTTTTTGCTCGCTGAATGCAGACAACATTACACACGACAGATGCAAAGAGCAGGTTCATCCTTACGTTACGATTAGGAACAATACAAAATGGTAACCTTAACTTTTGCCAATACCATCGTACGCTTTCCAGTGAAACGATGTGCGGCACTATGTTGTCTGACAGTTGGACATGGAAATAAATATACCTCACGTGGCATTCCATGTGGAATGGAATACAGAGTAGTGCTGTGCTGCTAGAATGTGCAGAGCGTACTTAGTATCCTATCAATTTGAATATTTGTTTAAGGAATCCTATCGAAAACACCAATAAATCTTCATACATTTGAATGAAAATGAAAACCAACCTTATAATGCTTATTTTAAACTTAAAATTAAGAAAGAATAACATTAATTTTAGTAGTGTTTAATACATCCGTAATCATTCGATTGGTATCAATACTACGGCTTATACTTTCGCGTTCTTTTTAATTACAAAACCACCGGTTGAATGTGACTAAAATCTAAATAAAAACATGCTTGAGTTCTGTTTCTTTTATTTTACTTAACTTTTACAGTCAACTTCATCAAAAAATATCGAGTGGAGAGTTAAAATAAATTAAAAGCAGTAATTGTATGCCTGCAGTCCTTGTGGATCAGTCCTTGAGGAGCTTCCCCACAGCTCATGCCAAACCTCAGTTGCTGACGGGCACTTTTCTGGTGAGTCATTTTCTTCATCATCCGGCATTCTTATCAAGTGACCCTAGCATCGTTTGCTAATATCTACGATAATACCCGATATAACGTAATTTTTGAGGAATTTACTTTATGGATGTAATAATTTTTAGGAATTACTTACCGTCGATTTTATAAGCTGCTTCCATGTAACAGTCCGAGTCGGGCTGTATCATGGTCAGATCACTCGGCAAGGAGGCCCGTTGTCTTCGTCACATTGAGTATCCAATTCCAATATCACCGGTCTCACGTTTTACTCAACTATAGCTCGCACACCGTCGCAGATATCCGGTCAATCTTGACGATGTTATCCTCGCACTCCGCTTGACTTCATTCGGTGTTGAATTGTTGAGTATACAAACCATCCTTTCCGTTTCTTTATTATTTAAAAAACCCTCTAATCAGCCGCTCAACTTATTACAACAGTTTGATAATCCCCGTTACCTGAGTTAAAGGCTTTACATCTCCAACGAGCCAATAAGTTATACGCCTTCCGAATATGCAAAGCCGCCTAGCCAGGTTGATGCATCGATGAGCGTTTTTTACCCAAATAAGACTACATCTCTATCCAAGATAAGTCCTCGATGTCTCCAACGTTTCTGTCAGTAAGATTCTTTTTCTATGAAGAAGTTTTTAATTCTCCAAGACTAGAAAGCCAGAACAGCGGTCCAGTTGTAGAGTGGCGCCGGTCTTTATATGGCAGGTGCACTGACCCTATAACTTCTTCTGCTTCTTGGTTTAACGGTCTTGGAGATCACTCCAGCTACCCACTGGCTAGACGGACGGGTCAGACTTGCTGTATGCACATAGCCTGATAGCTGAAACCAACTAGCCGCCGTATTATCCAACTACCTGGCATCAGGTTTGTAGAGTTTTCTGAAAAGCTATCCAATATGCACTGGATACAAAGGCAACTTTGAAGCTTTCGTCATACATTCTATGTTTTTTTATTCAAACCAAATTTAATAATCGACTTTGCCAAGTTCTGATGAGGTTTTATACTATGTTTGATAAATGAAACGCACCCAAACCAGCAGTTGAACTAAAACATCAACCCACAACGCTTCATTAGAGAAAAACAAGCAGCATTTCTACCGCTCAATAGCACTAAGGTTGGCATTCGTTTACACCACAATCTGCTGTCCTTGGGCAAATAAGAAGAGTTCAATTGCTCCCACTTTACATCTTTTTCATTTGATGACCTCATTTGATTGCTTTCTTTTCAAGCTGACGTGCATAGATTCTTTCGAAATCGTATGCACTTTTGCTCATGCTCCCAATCTTCCCTCGGGAGATCATTCGGGTTCGAAAAACACGTATCCGTTGCAAGAATAATTTGCTTCCAGCTTAATCGTGTCGTAAGGTGGGATCAACGATGGCTTTTACCATTCGGAAATCGGAAAAGCATTTCATTTGATCTTGCAGCAAATGTAGAATGGTGGTGGAACGCACGAATTTCCTCCGTTGTCAGCAGAAAAGTTGACATCGTAGCTAAGTAGTTGAGGTCTGGTTAAGACATTATCGGTTGGATTGAAAACCCCGTTTACGCTTCGTGGAACTCTATGTATGTATGACTTATAAACACCACATTTGAAATTGTTTAAAATTTAACCTCTTTTTAAATTTAATACATTTTCCACTTATTCTTGCAAAAGCTCTCAATTTAAAACTTGTACAGAGTTTGTAGTTGGTAACATTTCTATTCAAATCCTCTCTTGACCCAGTAACCAGAAGCGAAAGACATGCTTCAACCTGTCCTTAGTACGACTTTCCCAGGTGGTACTTTCAGTCATCGTACTCATTCCAACGACGCCACGTCTGTATGGTTCTCGTCGAATGAGTTAACCTACTAGCAACAACTGACAATTTCCTTTTCATACCTTTCGTTGCTAGGCCAACACGGCCAACTTGTGCTGTCAACCGGGCAAAACCTCAAATTCAAATGGCACATTCAGTGCCAAAGGGAAGCCTACTGTGTGTATGTGTTGTAGGAAGCAGTGCATGTGAAAATACGACACTTACGATTATGAGACAAACCGTATTCTCTACCACTCCAAACGGACGGTTGCAAGATGTTTGTCGGCGATAAACCGGTCTCTCTAGAGTGCTCTAGAGGGCAAAGAAAGAAGCATCTTTCCCTAGAGCACACACACACGCACGCCAATGCACATATGATTATTTACAAGCCGGATGTTTTCAAAATAGTGGTGACAATTACTTAGATAATGCCTGTCGTAAAACTAACCTGGATACGGAACCGTTGTCCTTCCACGTTTTAGAGTACGGGACCGTGTTGCACTGAACATTGCTTTAATAATATATTAAGATCGTCGGAGATACTTTAAACCTACCGAAACACAACATTCTTTTTGTTCAAATCCTTCTTCATAGCACAACACAACCCTTGGAAGCAGAAACTCAGTAAGTTGCATTCCGGGATTCGATCGTTCTGCGAACGTTTGTTGAGGATTTTAACTAAACTGATAAGTAATTTTCAGGTTTAATGGTTATTTATTTTTAAGTTTACATCTGAAATAACAATTAATTTTTATTCTCATCATTAAATTGAATTCAGACAATTCTATAAATTCTGGACGGGCTCAGTCAAGAAAACTGATAAAGAAAAGAACTCATTTAACGGTCCCGTAACTCCATATAGACTTCAATTTCTTACAAAAGTCTTAAAATATTTGCTTTCGTTGTAATAAGACTACGTGGTATCAAAAGTCAGTCAGTTCTACACCGTACTCTTCTTCGTCACACAAGAGGAGTGAAAAAATCTGGACAAAACTTGTAATCAATGAAAAACTTCTCAAAGGATTCTGTTGCTTGGCAATTTTTCTAAATTTGTGAATTTTATCCTTATCTTTTCAAGGTTTACAGGCTGCGAGTGCGTTTTGGAACTTTATGGACTTTTTAAAGGAGCTGCACGAATGTGGAAAATAAAAATAGAACACTGATGACAGCAGCTTAATCGGTGGAATGTTTCAAATTATCTTCGTGTTTGAGTATTCTTGCTGCTAACAGGCTACTATAAATTATAAATAAAAGTAGTGTCTTCGAAAGAGGAGAGCTGGGCTGCTCACTAATACGTGAGCGGTAAGGCCTCTCGGTAGTTCTGAGCTTACTGAGGACAAAAAGCTCGAAATTATTCCGTGAGGGCGTAGAACTTGAAGAGTTCGTAGAGCAACCTCGTGCAGACGAAGAGCTACCTTTTGAGAACATAGAGCTTAAACAGTGCCAAGAGCTACCTCGTGAGGGCGAAGACCTACATTTTGGAGATAAAAAGCTACATCGTGATGTCAAAGATCTACCGCTGACCTAAGCTAGAAGAGTGCGAAGAGCTATCTCTTGACTGCGAAGAGTTACTTCGTGAGGTTGAAGAGCTCGAAAGGGGCAAAGAGCTATCTCGGGAGGACGTAGAGCATGAAGAATGCGAAGAGCTAGCTCGGGAGGGCAAAGAGCTACATCGTGGAGACAAAAATCTAGAATAGGGCGACGAGCTACCAGAGAAGAGTTCGGAGAGTGCTAACAGCAACCTCGTTAGGACGAAGCTCTGCAAATTCACACGCCGCAAATTTTGCATATCTACCTAGCTGCGTTTTTGAAATAGAATAGCACGCTCAGCGCGCTAAGCTAATTGAGATAAGTTTCCTTCCGGTAGCTCTCGAGCTCATTGCACAACACTATTCCTAAGAAAGAATAATTGCATATGATAAGAAGGAAATATTTATTTAATTATTAAGAGACGAATTTTTCAGAGAACAAAGTCTTCCATTTACTGCTACAATTACCTTTTTACAGTTACCACCGACCGTTTCCAGATCACCGAACGAAACAAAGCATAGCACCAGCACGTTATAGGATGCAAAGTTAAATTATCTAGTGTACTTGCTATAAGTGAACCTCAACTTCGAATAAAGTGAGGATAAACGCATGCAGCAGTTTTGTTTTTTTGCCCTCACAATAACTGACAGAAAGAAAAGACTCAACTCAAGTAAAATAATGAACCTGCCCGAATCTCGAACGCAAACACACGCACCACCAGCAGCAGCAGTAGCAGAAGTACCATCGGAGGCGTTTCGTGTCGGATCGCCTACAGCTTGAAATATTACCATAATTTATCATAACAAAATTAGACGCATCTTAATGTTTACGTTTCGCTGGGTTTTGTGGCTTCCTTTCGCTCGGTTTTGTTTTTCCTTTGCTTATATTTTCCTTCTCGAGCGCACTTGCTTGATGATGCAATAATTGAGCCGCAGAGCACCGCACACCACGGACAGAGCACAGCAAGAGGAAACGATTGAATAATTGAGATAATGCCTGACAAAGCATGAGGTCAAAAAAGGTGAAGAGCGAGAAATGGTAGCTCTCGGCATGGGCTCTGTTTTGAATTATATTCCTGCGTTTCATTAATAATTGGCCCAATTTGTCTGGCCGGATCCTTAGCTTGACTTCTGGAAGGAAACAAAGCAGTTATTATTTTTACAATAAAGCGTCCCACAAATTGGAGCATGGTGAGTTCCAAGAAGAAATTGTTGAAAGTCACACGCGAGACTTTATAATCTCCCCTGTTGCGGATGGTTCAATAGGAAAGCTACTGACGGACGCTTTTTCCCTGCAGGTGCAATAATTTGACTTAATTCTACGATTACGCACAACGCTTCTGCACGATGCCACTAATGGATATTTATGGGCTCCAATTTGATTACCCCTAAATTGGAAACGAGAAAACGGAGTAGCTTACCGGGCTTATCCTGGATGGTAGTAAATAGAATTTAATCGGATTAAGCTACATTAGCCTTATTGTGTTGTTTGTTTTTATTGCTTTCCATCGATTGGTATCATAGACAATCGTCGCTGATACGTTCGTATTGCATGAAACGAAATGTGTTAAATATTTAAATGAAAACCTTACAGCATTACAGTGTATTAACGTCTCGCTATCCCAGATATGCATCTCAATCTCACTCTGCTCACTCTACACGAACACGAAGCCAATGATAATCGATAGCTAATTAGCTCGAGACACGAACGGCTCATAAAAATCGTTGCAAACGTGTATGCAAGCACTGCTAATTTGCATAACATCTTCTTCCACCTCACTCGCCCTCGGGCCAATCCTCCCTTTGGCTCGTTAATCACTTAAAAACTTCATTTAAGTAGCCACTTAAGCGTTCTGGCACGGGAGCATGCTTTTGTGCGGCTGTAGCTGTAGGATCATGCACCAGCTAGGAAGGGAAAGGAGCAGCTAGATCTTAAAACAAAAAAGAACGTGATCAATTAAAGGACGATAGCCGGGTACGTGCTGCATTAAAATTGGCTGCAAGTAGGTGATGCTAAAGTGGAGCTGTTGGCAAAAGGGCAAAGGATATGATAGGCCACTTAGTTGACATTCATAAAGCTGTTACGCTGGACGTAGACGTGGTACGTGACCATTACCGGTGAGCACGTAGAGTAGTGCTCGTAAGGGGCATATTTAAAGAAAAAAAAGGAATGATTAACTGTCTTCATTGTTGCTAATTTTATACGTTTTGCAAAGGAATCGTTTCTCTCGATCAAGAATATCATTTAACAGAGCTACTATTTTAACTCTTGTTTTCCGGTAGAACGGTCTAGCCGTATTGCTTTATTTTAACTCTTATGATTAGCAAAATTTTACCAAACTTTATCTGAGATTTTTTAGCGCAATTTGTTTTCGTTTATTTATAGAGCCTTTGAGTCTTAGAGACTACATTCGCCTTTTGTTTTTTACTCCCGGCATGCACTCAACCGAGCATTCCCGAGATAAGGCAAAAAACAGGGATGAAATGCCATGGTAATCTTGTTTATGTACATAATCATCACATGCGGTGTTGACAATAAGCAAGCCGTCATACTTTAAATAGATTAATTAATTAAAGTGCATTCAATTTTTAGACGTAAAATTCAAAATTAGACGTAAAATATAACAAAGAAAACAACTATCTTTTTTTGAAGAACACAACTATCTTGAGAGTATTGCTCTCAAGGATTACTTACGCTTTGATAACATTACCCGAATATTATGTTGATGTTGTTGCAAGATTTGTTCTCGAAGATTCTTCCCCGAATCTTTTTGCCAACGCCCCGGAGTTTTGTTTGTTGGATACGTTTATGGTTTCCCATGTTATAATTATTCCATTACCCAATGAAACAACCCTCAGTCGTAGCCTTATAGGTAGACGAGGATTTGCGGATGGAGGCGCCTGGTACTTGAGTGAAGCATGCAATATTGTACGTTTAATATACTCAAGAACGCTAAATTAGGAGGCATTATAACAGCAATATTTTGGTAAGGAATCGTGTTTGGATTTTTATTTACCTTAAGAGAATGTCCTGGAGAGCAGACCTGCGCGGCTATTCAATGTGAAATTTTTTTATGAGTATCCTGTTGGACTCTCATGGGCTAAAGCTTTATGAGATTTCGCCTTACATTTCCAGGCTATCAGATAGAATATTGCTCCAGAAATAAGAGTGATAAACCTGTTTTATCACGGAGGGTACGCATCGAACTCACGCTGTAAATATTTAATATGAATAGTCTAACATCGTAGCTTCCCAATTACCTCTAATTACTGATAAACCCCTCCTGCGTTCTAGGATAATCTGCTGTATGTAACGATAGTTATTTTATTTATAATGAGAAAGCGTTATTGAAACGTTTACCATCGACTCAGTTGCTTATACTAAAAGTGAAATTATAACATATTCTGATATGTTATGGAATTTCTCTAAAATCTGTAGATTCCGTCCAGAGAGTTCTTTGTAGGAGTCGCATCCGCTCAAACACTGGGAGCTTCTTTATTATCTCTAGCAGCACCAAAGATAATGCTTCTACGTTAACAATTATTTAGTAAAATATGTTTTAAAAACAAGCTTTTTAATTATCAAAAGCAGCAGAAGCTTCCAGTGATTATTTAATATTTTATTTAACAAAATCTACTCAAAACGGTATTTTTGAACGTGGTTTTAAGCACCTAGAGTTGAAATTTAGTGCTCTTAGATAAAATATGTATTAAAAAAATCGCTTGCTTACATTGATTGCTTGAAAAAGTGTGTAATGTGTGTACAAAAGAGGTTTCGAATTCTTTTCAACACATTTCAATTTCCCTTGAGCATCGAGAAACTACATCAAAGATGCTAACTTCATTTCAAACACAGTTACATGGGTCACACACGGTACTGTTTATCAGTTGAATCTTGGGTCGCCCCACGCCACACGTAAGTGTCACTCAAGTTGATTGATTTTCACACTTCAAATGCTACGCCGTTCGTACTAAATTTTATTTCGTCCCCAAACTTCACCGACTTGTTTCATCTCTTTTGCTCGTTTTGTACCGTACACACACACATATACCGGTTGGATTACGCAGTAAGTAATTGTTACTTACTGATACTGACTTTACGTTTTCGTACCCCCACAACTACATAAATAAAACAACAACTGTCGAAACGGTACACGGATTCTTCATGGGGTCGCACACCGAAAGTTTATCGCAAGCGCATGTCACCAAAAACTTCATCCGAGCCACATTTTATCTGCCTTTGGTGCAGTGGCAATAGAAACTAAACAACAACTAAAAAAAGCCCCTTACAAACCGTAGTGCGGGTGGGATTGAAAACTTTATGCCGTAATTTGTTGCCAGTGTGTATGTGTGACTCGGAACAGCTGTGTGCCATCTGTCGTAACGTCAGTTTTTACTGTGGAGGAGGGAGGAACAGAATTTAATGCTGATACCGAAGATGGCCGCTCCTGGGAGAACTTGGTTAGGAGGCAAAACTTTTTTGCACCAACACCACCACCTCGACACTATGTAACGAGTAACGGACTGCATCAAACGGAACATTGCTACGGCAGTGGGTTAAGCCACGTCAATCGTGTCAGCAGAGCTCTACCGGTACGGTCGTGATAAAGAACATTTTCTGGTATCAAAGAAATCTCCGTGCTGGGGATCGGAAAGTTTTGGATGTTTATTGCAACGTTTCGATACTTTGGGAACATTACTCATGGTTGTAAAGTTTGTTGCAGCTGGGAGGATTGCACAAAGGGTGCGCTTAAATTTACTATACTTAACAGTTGTTTGGTGTTCAAAATCTTGTTCTGCAACATTGCGTTAACCGTTTTCAATCATGTTTGTAGCTGTCGTTTGATGGGATATGATTAGTGATTCTCCATCATCATACTATTTTATTGCGAATTCGGAACGTTGTTTTATTACTTATCTTAAGCAATCATTTAAAGCAACATGCTTAATTACTCAAAGGGATCTCCTATATTCATCTTTCCCAGCAACGGCTTTTCGTCGCAAAATAACTATTTTCAATTTATTTCAATAATATCGAAAACAGCTTTAAAATCTAACTTAAACAATATTAAATTAACTCATTTATGAAATAATCAACTAGCAATACTTACAGAATTCTTTTTTTAAGTAGATGATTTTAACAAAAAAAATATTATTTTTATAGCAAGTACGATGATAAAACATATAAAAGCAGTAACTCTATGCAAATTTATTTTTAATTTTTTTTTGTTTTCTAATAAACCATTTGAAATGAAAAATATAAATGAAAATTCCATTTCCATTTTTATTTGTTTTTAACTTCAACAAGATGAAGACAACTAATTATTTCTTTAAAATTCCTATTTCATTGCTATTAGTAATGGTTTCATTACGTTTTTAAGCAATGAAGTTTTTTTCTAGAAAGCAACAATTTTTTTATTAAAGAGTTTGCGCTGGTTCCCGAGGTAACACTCCCCTTGATAAGGTTAGCATTCTGATGTTGTCGTCGATCGCATAATCTACAGTACGACTGTGCCGGAAAGTCACTTAAACTTTTTAAATCCATCCTTCGCTTCTAACCCTCGAATTTCACCATCCTCAAGTTCGTCACTTATATCTTGAGGCCCTCTTTTTTCGGTAGCCATGCCTTCTATTTTATGGCTTTTATATCATGGAGTCAATCGAAAAAAAAGAGACTCACTTGGTCTGAAGCGGGGACCATCCCCTAGATACTGCCAGGTTTTAACTGACTAAACCGTCCATGAACCTCACCGAACCAACCTGCCTTCACCGAACATTTCCAGGTTTACCAGCTTGGGTAAAACCTCAAAAGTATAAAACGTTTCGACGCAGCGCTATGACTACTTGATAAGGGTAGTCCGGCATCTTAGGTTTACAATCACCGCTGAGAACTGAAAGAGCTAATGAGACTCTTCCAGTACTCAACGGTCTACTGCTCTTTCATCGAAGTACTAGTTACCGCTTCAGGCTGAGGCTGCTCTGGCTGACATCAATCGAGCACCGGGAACGGCCTGAATACATACCCCGCGCCTCTTGATTCTTGTTCACCTTCGTTGCAGGTGAGACAAGATCGATCTTACTAAGACGATAACGACGACTCAATTCCTGCGCCTGGAACACATTAATGCAGTGATGTTTTCCACGGTCACTACATTGCCGACTACGCTGTTCATGTGGTCTCGGGCGGCAGCAAACTTTGGGCATACCAACACGACCTGTTCAGTTGCCCCCCTGACATCCTTGCATTCCGGACAGTGTGCCTCATCTATCAGCTTCAGCTTCTCAAAATGGCCTTGGAAGAAATCAGTACCCCGTTAACATTTGAGTGATGTGGAACTCATTATCCCCAAAACGGCGTGCAACCCAACAGAACTCCCGCGGAATGAGTTGCCGTGTTCAAGCACCATGGCATTTTATGGCTTATTGACGCTCGAACGACTGTAAAAATCCTATTCTTGCATCTCAGAATCGCAAGCCAGAGAGTTATAATTTCTAATGCTACTGCGATAACCCATGGAATAGACAATTCTAATCGCTTAATCGTTCAACATAATTCTAGACATCATGCGAATGTTGCTCGGGAAAACGATCGAACGATGCACGATCTACCGGGAGCCAGTGAAAGTAGAGACGCAAAGATGCCTGTGATGAGATGGAATAAAGAAACCTCCTGATGACTTCCTTATCACATATACTCTGCGTACGGGCCATGCACATCTGCTGCAGAGTGATTTTCCTAATTCATGCTTAAAATATAACTGAATAAATGAACTTCAGGAACTCGCCAGCCTCCGATGGGCTGGCCATGTCATACGCATGGCACCGGACGATCCAGCTCAGAAAGTCCTTTTAAGCTGTCCAAACGAACCAAGGAGGCGTGGTAGGCCCAGAATGAAGTGGGAGGATGGCGTGGAATCATTCGCCATCAAGGCCGGGATAGCGGATTGGCTGGCGACGGCGTGGGACCGTGAGCGGTTCCGGACTCTGCTGCGGCAGGCCAAGACCGCAAAGCGGTGTTGTGCCTGATAAGTATGTAAGTAAGCGACAAACTTGATTGCCTTTTCGTTAAATATTGCTGCCGTACAGAACAAAATGAAAGTTCCCAAAACTAAGTAGCAACGAATGAAAGTATTCCCAGAGAGCAGCTCAAAACAGCCTCAAAATTTCTATCCACAGAATTTGAATTTCTCTAGAAAACAAATGTGAGATGAGAGTAGTCTTATTTATTATAACAGTAAGCTCCATGAAATTATAAGCTCGATCCTCGGCAATAGTTAAACCACCTAAATAGTAGTAGTAAACCTTTTTTTCCAATCCTTCCAACAATTCCTTAACCCTGCTCACGAATGCGAAAAAAAAAACAATTGGTAAGCCTTTTAACAGAACATGTCACATTCAATTGAAACAGAACTTTAAAAACACCGCTCATCACACGATGTGATTGAAGGAAAACCCATGTACGGCACCTTGCGAACCACCTCTTAAGCTGACCGAATTTAATCCTCCCTTAATCCTTGATCCCTTTTCCCAACCAGCAGTAGTAACACACGAACAGCCTACTCCTCTGCCTAGTGCCGGAAGACAACTAAAAACAAAACATACTCACATAACCACATCCCAATTAGCATTTTGAGGTTCGCGGCGGAAAAAAACGACCCATCCTCCACGATGCTTTCATGTGCTTTTCAATGAACGTTTACAATTCAAAAAAGGCAGACAAAAACGGGATGAAAATTGACAGTTTCCAAAGCACTTTGAGGCACCTTGGCACACTGGCGAACGTTCGCTTCAGGGATGGCAACTTGTCAATCGTTGACTTAGGGCTCTGAGTACGACTGCTTCAATCCTCCAGAGTTGTGTTTTGTGATGGTAGTAGAGGATTAGCCCGGTGCTGTCGCTTGCTGAGTTGTACTTTTGGCCTAGCAAATTGCCTCCCTTGTTTTTATTTTCCTACCTTTCGCTTTCGTGGTTTGAGACCTCTGTTGTTTGGATTTGGTTGTTGTTCTTCGTTTAACGATGTACACTAGACACTAGGGAGTTTTTGGGTCCTCTTTTTTCCCAAACATTCAAAAGCCTTAAACAAACCTCGTCATCATCATTTAACCTTTAAAAAACCTTTGCCAAATATGCCTCCAAAATCCATATCCTGACGTTTGCAATGTTCTCTTTTGCTTCGTTCCGAGCACGTGCCAGCAGTATGGAAGGGATGGCCCAATTTCCCAAATTCCCAGTCGGTGCGCATCAACCAACTCCGCAAACCGCAAACTGCAGCACCGAAATGCGATGCACGTGTGTTCGGCCAGCTGACAACCGGTGATGCAATCGTTAGTCCTAACAAGGGTAATCCATGTTTTATCCATGTCCTTCGATCGGTGGTAACAGCTGGGTGGCGAAGCGTGCTTTTTTACAATAACATCCCGAGTATGAGAATTATCCAACCAGAGCGTTGGGGACTTTGGGGATTTGGTAGACTATTTCACCTGTAGATCAGTAGTGTATGTGTGTGTTTGTCAGTTACATAGATTGCAGTGTGTATGGATTATAATGGTAATCGATAAGGACATTTATTGCTGTTTAGAGCTGCTGCTAGAAGAGTTATTATAACTAGCCTTGGTACATTTGATATAAATCGTACTTTAAATCGTTAGAATGTTAAAACTCTGGACACTTCTCAATTATCTGCTGTAATAAAATGACTCCTAAATCATTTATCACACACACGGTAAACAGTTTATTTAATAATCACGCACAATTCTGTCAGCTGTAGTTCGATAAAGCGACCCAATCATTCCGGAAGCCACCCGGATTCCGGACAACAGTGACGTGGTACTTCGCCACAAGTCAAACCAGTATACACTTGCATCATCAAGGTTCTCCTTCTTCGGCCTAATCTAATCTTTCTTAATCTTATTTCCTAACTCTCGCTCTCGTTGTTCGTGACTGAAACGTTTTATTGCCACCTGGTAGTAGATAAGATATTTCCAATCCATGGCTTGTGGTGTTTATATAAAACTCCGCGCCTGTTCGTGTCCGTTGTAATTCCGTGATCAGAACAACGTATCGTAAAAACAAAGTCTCGACTACCAGTGCTCTCGACAGTGTTAACAAACCAAAACGAATCATAATGAAGGCTGTCACTTTGTTGGTGTTGCTCGTTGCTGCCGTGTGTCTCGCAGAGGTACGTGCTGTGGAAGTAGCTGAGCAGAAGGCCGTTCCGAAGGCACCGCTAGTGTTGGATCTGGAAACGCTGAAGACTGATAGTGCCCTCACGAAGGAACGGTTGGAACAGTTCCGTCAGGCGGTGGAAGCGTTCAAAAACAAGATCGAAGCTACGCGCATGAACACGGATCACAAGGAGGCGCTCAAGAAGGAAGCTTTGGTACGATTGGCCGATCGTATCGCTCAGCTGAAGCAGCAGGTGCCGAAAAAGGTGTAATGTGTTAAAAAGAACTCAATAAAATCAGTATTCTAAACCAAGCATACTGTGAGTGTGATTGATAATTCAAAAAATATTAGAAATTTCTCCGAATAGAACAGTTTCGAATAGTTGCTTTTTGTATGACAGTTTTTTAGGGGTTTATTTCATCATTCACAGTTAAAGTAACCGTGCTTACAACTCGACATATGCCAACAATCCCTCCACCTACCACCAATTGTTATCAGCGTAATAGCTTATCAACACCGTAACCGAGACGCAACGTATCTGCGAGCTAGAAACTCATCAATCATCATCGAAGTCGCGGCTTTCGGTCACGTTGAAAGCGCGTCGTAATTGGTGAATGTCTTGCTAATAACGCATCACACTGTGCCTGATTGTGTCTGATGTGTCTGCGCCTGAAGCGAAAGGATAATTTTGCACGTCCGCCACCGTTCCATTTTGCAGCTCATTTCGTTTCGCCGGCAGGATTGTTGACATTACGGCACCACACGCTTCCACCCCCCCTAAAGCGTATGCCCGCTTTCGCTTAAACCTAATTAGTTGTGCAACGTTATCATTATGGATAACGAATGCAAAACTGTCACCGACGTCAACCTGCGCCATCCCATCCTTCTATCCGTCCGGTGATGATGAGGATGCTGATGAGTTAGCCCATCACAACGTTCTGGCCCTCGTAATGCGCCACTCGATCTCGAAACCACATCTCGGAAGCGGCAGCATACGATACACCGGGAAGGCATCGAGATGTTGTACTCGCACAACGTTCAACCTGTGTGTGTGTATGTGAATGTGTAAGTGCACTTCGAGGGACATCTGGTGGGACATGAGCTGTCAGTTCATTAAGTGTCCTACATTTCAGCGAAAGCTACAAAAACAGTCGGCTCAGCTCTGGCGGGCTTTACCTCTACCCACGTTACACCCTTACTGGTACTACAGCGTCAGCCACTTGCTACTGGCCCCTACGACTATTCTGCCACAATCAAGCCCTTTTCCCGCTGATTGGAGTGATTATACAAATTATCCAATTGAAATGATACTCCTCCCATGGCTGACGGCTTCGAAGGGTTTCAGGGGTTTGCCTGCAGGAGCTGCTGCTGGATGCTGCTGGCGATGGCAGAAGTGAAATGTTGTTGAATGTAATGCGACATGATGTGAATAACTGATAACGGCTGTCACTGCCGACACTACTTACTGTCCTTTGCGTTCTCTTCTCTCTTTCTCTCTCATCCAACCGAGTAAACTGAGCACGTGCGCATGTACTTGACTGGGCTTTTGGTTCAGTGTAGGATGAAAAAGGGATGTCTGCTGATTGGGAAAGCTCTTTAAATGGAGCGGTGAAAATGTTCGAACATTTTAAGCACAGCGTGCCAATCAGCTGTATTATTTGTGTAGGTTGGGCTTTGAAGTAGTGAGCGGTGTGCGTGAATAAGAGAAAAATTTGCCTTCGCCTGAATGTATGCAATTATTTGTTATATTTTAATCATAATTAATTACTTCCATGACTTAAAATGGCTCCTTGGCAACGGGTAGAAGATGAATAGTGAATGCATTAGACCAAGTGACTTGCCCTCTATAACGTTTGACTTTTTATTAACAGTACATATCGTCCATAATCAACACAAAGCTTCCTATGAGTGTGTTCCACAGTTTTTGTGTTCCAAGGGTAAAATGTCGACCGGATTTTTCGACATTGAACAACCGGAAATGAGCAGTAACACAGTAGCTCGAAAGAGAGAAAGAGGGAAAAAGGATGTTTCAATTAAAAATTTTAGCCACATATTTTGCAAACGAATCCAATTATTGTTGACAAAACAGAAAATACAAAACACTTGACGATATGTACTGCGCTTTGCATACATTTAGGCGCTTTTACCCTATAGTGATGCACAATTTTCGCCAAAGAGAGCCTTTTTTTAATTTTAACACAAAATTAACAATATGTTTATAGCTTCAAATTTATTTATTTTTTCTTAATTGTTGATGCTTAGAATCGGTACATTTTGATTCGTCAGAAAATATTGACAGGGTCTGAAGAACACAATAATCAAAATCCTCGTTCCAAATTCAATGAAGAACTTGTGAATGAACAAAGATTAACATTAACATTAACAAAGATTCTGCCAAATTTAAATATGTTGTCTATTTAAAATTTGCATTCATAAACTCACTCATCGGCTTGGGGTTTCAGGATCGCCAGGCCGTAGTGTATTAAATAAATAAATAAATGAAAATAAATCCTATCCTAGAAAAAAAAAACCATAAAAAACTAATCGACTGCGATAAATACATTTTCTTCAGCAAATACTTCACTAAACCCCTTGGTGATTGACTATATAAAAATATCGTACCACACGCTGTGCGAAAACAAATGCCTCAACGCCTTCCCATTTCCTTCGCAACATTAGCACCCAATAAAAGCTTGAAGTGTACTATTTGTACCGCATCCGAAGCGCCTCGTCATCGAACGTTTTCATCATCCCGTCCAGCATTCGCACCACCCATCCGTTAGTTGTACACCCGAGAATGCCCAACCACGCTGTAAGAAACAAGCCTCGGAACGCGCGAAAAACGGCAACACACTGCTCGAAAAATAACGGCACATCAAATTATGCAAACAACATCAGCGAAGAATTACGAGATACCATTATGCCTGGATGTGCAGTATGTGTGTGTGTGTGTAAGTTGCTTCACTCACATATGCTTTGGATGCCAAGAAGCGAAGCGAAAAAGGAAGATAGTAACGATAAATGGAGAGTGTTATACGTTTATTGGAAGGATAGAGCGCCCCAAAGCAATCAGCAACCGGCCGACCCTGGCGAATGATGGGAACACGCTCAAGACAATTCACCCTTCCCAAAGTGGCTGATGAATGGGTGGGAAATAAAACCCAAAACGCACATCGCCTGCCCTATAAAGGGTCCCGTTCCGATTGCTAGCACTACAAAGAAAAAAGCGTAAGCCTTCCTTCCCAAGGGCAATCAATTGGGAAGTGGTTCGATGTCGGGAAGAAAGTTGTGCACCAAACTGCTCACCATTAACGAAAGACTCCTTGCAGACGTATTCGAGTAGGATTCTTGTGCGCGATGGTGTAATTTGCTATAATTTCACACTGGACAGCAGTAAGAGGGAACAACACTCAAATCAGTCAATTCTGGTCACGTGCGCGTGTGAAGTTGTCTTGCGGTATGCATCTTCCTGCTATCTGCAACAACTGAGGCCCGTTCGGATGTCTACAGGTCACTGATAAGAACACAAGACCAGCTACAGAAAAGACTTCGAATGGATGTTGGAAGGAAAACAATTTAAAGATGTATTGTATATTGTATGTTTGAAGTAAAACAGAATAGTCGTATAAGGGACAAAGCATATAGACGATCCTATAGTATGGGATCTAAAGTGAGTATTGTTAAGTATGGCTTGCCAAGCGAGCTTATAATTTTATAATATTTAATCTCAAGTAGTAGTTAAAGAAATCTTTAGTTGTGATATCTGAGCATATAAGAAGAGCTAACTAATAACAGTTAAAAAGCGATGGATAAGTGATCATAACGGAACCACAGACCTTCAAGCCAACAGACATTGTAGGTACTGCAAAATGGCTAGATCTCTGTTAGGATCGATTTCACTTAACTCAGAGCCGACCTAATCACAGACGAGTATCTCGCGGGTGAAGCATGAGTCCGTCTTCCTTATCATGTGCTTCAGCCACTGTATCCTTGCTGCTTTGGCTGTGACTTGCTCGGACACATTGCAAAGTCCTAGTCCTAGTCCTAGCAGAAGCTCTCGCTTTACTCAAGCTTAAATATATTTGCAGTACTAAATCAAAAGACTTAACCAAAAAAAAAAATAGAGAAAATAATCTGCAAACTCTCTTTGACCATAAAATCTCAAGCCTAATTTTTCATTGTATACGTACAATAAACTGGCCTGTACCGAAGCCAACCCTGCTTAATTCCCAGGGTCGATATGAGAGCTTCAAGTAGAAAAATGCTATACAACAACTTCCCTCATCAGCTCTAATTTACCTCAACCGAAGACCACTTGTACGGATACGATATAAACTGAAGCCTCAGCAGCTAGCAACGGATGTATTCATCCCACCGCCAAGAAGCATGCTCTAAAATCCCATCGACACGACACGAACAAATATAGAGAGAAACCGATATCATACCGTAAAAAGGTGCTTCTCAAACATCCAGCAGCAGCATCATCAAAGCGGCTTGCCTTTTCTACCCAACATACCCATACCCAGCCACAAGCTTTCCGATCCAGATCCTAATAACCTACCTTTCCCTCCTGCCGGGAATGCCGATGCACGAGAACCGGCCGGCACAAGGTTGTTTGCACTTTATGATAAAGTTGTTTATATTAACGCGAGACGCATAAATTTACCCTATGCTCCCTATGCTCGAGTTGGTGTGGCCATAAAATCTGTTCCAGGTAGTTACTTAAACTTTTACAACTGTATTTACCTTTTTTGGCCCGTTCCCTCATTTCCCAACGCGCTTAAGAAATGAAAAGAACCAACAAAACCCCCCCCCAAAAAAAAAAAAAGCGTTTAACATGGGTGTAGCTGTGAAGCTGGTGTGATGATTCTTTACGAGCATCGATCTAAAGCCGGGTCGAAAAGTCGATCCATAAAACGACAATTAGTACACGCGTACACGTCTCGGTTCGGTTCGCTATCATACAAGTGGCTTTGTGGAGATCGTGCTCCTTCGAGACGTATCCCCGTTTGTGTGTAAAGAGATGTAAAAAGAGAAAGAAAGATTAAATACTTTCTGCAGACATCTTTTTAACTTCAGCCATGTTGAATGAGCGGACATGTAAAGCATAACGTAGTAAAAGTTGTTTCCCTTTTTTTAAGTTGACTTTCCTTCAAAAATTTACATTCTATTTGGGGAATCTGACCAGTTACAGAAATTATCGTTGCACTTTTCCTCCCGCTGCTCTTAACTGTTTCAAAGGGAATTTTCAACGTTTACCGTGACATCAACCAGTACTACTAGGCCATAAAATTCAATTATGGAGCTTACAAACCGATATACATTTCCCCTTAGCCGATGCAAAAACATTCAACGTGGTGAGACATTATGCATCACAGATTGTCCGGTCTGGTTTGGCCCATTGCGCTCTTTTTGGAAGCCCGCCAGCCCAGCAAGGCTTCCAGCATCGCCCGCATACACTGGCAGACACATTCATTAGCATTCGATACTTTCGCCCCTCCCCACAACGAGGTCGGTATGCGTACGTTCCATGTTACGCATTTTCAACGCAATGATTTCCCATCGCTTCCGGTAGCTTCCTGCAGGCCGGCTGCCAGGTTGTTTCATATTTCCCAATTAAAATTTGCGCTGATTCGCATAATGCTGTAGCGCAGTAAGCGTTTGGTTGGGTGATTTATTATGGCCAGTACCAAACGGAACGGCTTACCTTGCACGCGTGCTGCTGTTTGGCGCAGGAAGTCTGTTTGAAAGCGGTCGTGGTGCGCAACGTGTCTTAAAGAACTGTGTGTCAGTGCGTCCGTTCCGGGTTAAAGCTTTCGGTGACATGTTTATTGTCTCTGTGCCGTATGTATGGTAGAATGCCATATTATTAGGAGGAATATTGTATCAAATTTGAAGCAAGAAAAATATATGAATTTACAACAGGTAGCGTTAACATAAGTTTATTCAATCATCACAATTTTAAGATCCCCAACAGGACACCTAAAGCTATGCAATCCAAGAACAAGCTACTGATTCACAATTAGTTGTAGTTAACACCATTTTTGCCTGCATTTTTGCAGGACAGTCAGTCCAGCACAGAGAAGATATCAATCATCTTCTCATCACCTCGCGAGCTATCCACACCTCTTCGGGGCTTCCTGAAGGAAGAAGCATCAGCCCACTACATTGACGGCACTAAGTTGTAGCTGAATCTTGAGGCTACTTTGTGTACATTCCAGTTCTTTTCTTTCAATGACGGCTTGGAGCTTTTCGTCGCGAAGGGTGCTGTTACGACATTCACTAGGAAAAGCTCTCCCCTCAGCTTCGAATATTCGTTGAACAGCTCTGTCTTTATACGAAAGAGCAGCCTAGAAATTTCGTTGAGCTCATTGACAGTAAGTTGAGCTTCCAGAACCGGCTAGAAGCAAGTTTTCTTCAATAGAAAGCTGCTGAAACACCTGATGCCTGATCTGGACGACTCGATCTCGATATAGACCCTGTACTACTCCTTATTACGGTCTGTGTTGGAGTTCTATTCCGTGGTGTGGTATACCTTATAAGCACGTCCCCTGGTTCGCATAGAGTTCATCCAACGAAAATTCACTCGGTTTGCTTTGCGTTCCTGGAGACGTCAGGCGTCAGGTGGTAATAGGACATCCTAGTCCTGTCCTTAGTCTTCGTTTTCTTTTTTTCTGATTATTATCATTTCATTCTTCTTTTTAGACTCTACAACCTCAAAAGGGGCTCAAAAGGGCCCAGTGGTAAAGGCGACAACGGCGCCGATTTTCATACGGCAGGACCGGGGTTGAAATCCCAACCGGACCGTACCCCCGTAGTGAGGACTGACTATCCAACTACGTGGTATCGGAGAGTCTTGTAAGCCATTTCGATGGCCGGCATGACCTTAGAGATCGTTAAGCCAACAAGAAGAAGAACCTCTAGAGGCCTTGTCTTGTCAATTTGAATTTTTTGAAATCAATTTGAATTTTTTTGGATTTGAATTCGATTGAAATTCTATATGATTAGGACTTTATAGCGTATTTGGTTGGGATTAAAGGTGAAGGTGTTTAAATAAATTAACTTCTAATAGAAATCGAAAGTGAAAATTTCTGTGATATAACATGCATTTTGCTGTTGTTAATTAAAGGTTTTCACAAGAATATACTATATAACACAGGTCAATGAAGCCGTAATGCTTGTTGAAGATTCAAATAAATAATCAGCAATGTTAAAATTTTAAGGAACCATTTGGCTTCATAATATAAAGCTATGGTACAGCTTATATCCATTACCCAGGTACTCAGGCTTAGTCAATATAATTATAATTCATTTTTTAACAGTTACAGCGATACAAAACTACGAAATAATCCATGAACTCGTCTCATAAAATGACTTTCATGCATAAATTCTACATTTATCGTAAACATCTACCACTGACAGAGCATGTTTGCGATCCAATAATGTTCAATAGCTTACCGTAAAGAAACTATTCCAATTGCCATTGCTTCATCAACTTCCATATCCATTTAACCGACATTCGAGCCCGATTCGGAAGCATGAACAGAACTTTTCATCGCTTCCTATCGAAACGGGGAAAACTTGCACCAATCCTGAACTCCTACAAAACTAGCGCAACCATCAATCGGATTAGAATTCTTATCCTACGCTCACTATCTCCCATAGGGACGGATTCTACCAAGCTGTGTCGATCGCCTGGACGAAGCGAAACCCGTCAAAACTAATTCGTACGCGAAACTGTGCAGCTAAAGTTGTGCAGCCGGCAAACGCAAAACAGCGGAAATTACTTTAGCCCAGCTGGCACCGTCCGGATGCGTTGGCTGCGAGCAAACTTACTCACCATCGGACTATGGATGGATCATCAAATCGAGATGCGCTTATGGCAATAGCAAGACGATCTATTTCTATTGAGCAAATTCTCAAGATGGTTCGCTTGGGATGAGCGTTTTAGTGCAAAATCAAATGTATTGCATCGTACGAAAGGATCTATTCACGGATATCATTATTTGTTGACCATTCTCTTGCTAAAGCGCCGTATTACACAAACCACAGATAAATTACTTCAACAGCTTCAACCACAATTTACCGACATCTAAACTCAACAGCCCACGTCCCGGTCGATAGTTCAGCCCCTAGATTTCTCCCTTTTTTTGCCTCCAAAATCCGATTATTAATTTTGAAGTGGTCTGGCAAAACTTACCACAAATCGTGAACCGTCCAACACGGGAATGGGATGGTTCGAACGCCACAGATTGCATACATTTCGTACGTTCACCCCATACCAAAACTTCTGACGTGCCCGTGCGCTTCAAACACTTTCAACACGCTCTCGAATGCGAATAAATTCCTCGCAAAGACAGGGAGAAAGTTTGTCCATGTACTGGGGTGCGTGTGTGTGTGTGTGTGCAGTTGTTGTGCACCGTAGAAAATTAATAATCCTCTCTAAAATTCGTGCAGCAAAATTATAATAATCCGCTTAAAGTTGTACGTACAATAAATTTCGTTGTAAATAGCTTAACCACAACTATGGTCGTTACAGGCAAATGAGGCAAATGCTATAGCTGCAACTGCTCACAAACTGTACGCCGCTCTCTCGAATGGCTTTTCTGTGTGTGATTGTATAAGAGCCGATTTTAGAGAGGTAAATAATGTTTTAATAATTAATTCCTCCTTCCTTTACTTACTCATGGAGACGCCTGGTGCTTCATGCGTTTTTTCATTTAAAGCTTTTAGTTTTTTTAGCTCGATATTATTTCTAGTTTTAAACAAACATTCTGCCTTTTTTTCTAATAATAACACAGAATTTTACTGTTATTACTATACTTACATCACATTAAAATCTTATCACACTCCATTCAAAACATTAATGGAAAAGCCTAGCATCTAATGCTATTTTGAACTCCAAGCTCATCCATCATTTCAGCATCGTCATTAAGCACTTTTGCCTACACATTCGTGTGCCTCGGTGGCATGCCAATGATGCACGCCAATAAAATGCAAATCTTTCTCCCCGATTTTTCTTTTTTTTATTCTCTCTTCATCCCCAACACGGTAATTTGTTGATAAGACCTACTCTAAAATACTGTCCAGTTTTTCATTGCCAAAGTCACCCTACTCATCCTACCGCTCGTTAACATTGCTTTCAAGCTCACTCGCTCGCGAATGCTTTCCATTCAACCTACACAACCTACAGTGAAATTCACCCCATCTAACCCGGTACATTTTCACACTTAACGTGCTTTAAAAAAAGCCCGACACGACACGACACATTCCACTGTACGATGCTGTTAGTGAGCAGTTTAACAGACACACACATAGAGCGGGTACACGAGTCATGCCAACCACCCTAAACGAAGCCAAAGCCAGATGGCAAACAAGCATAAAATACTGATGTCATCTGGAGACGGAAGGAATTTAATATATCTTCTAACCGCTCGCTACACGCCCACCCACCACTATTCCACGAACATTTCCCCGCGCCACGGTTCTCAATGATGGTGCTAATATCTTTCGTTTTCGGTGTAAAGAAAAGTGAAAAGAAAAACACAAGCTCCAGTGTGTTCTCATCATCGGGCGGCTTCGTAGTCTCTTTTACTATCCGCAAGGTAAAAGCTCCATGATCCCGAAAACCATGTTGCGAAAATAAAAAATAAAAAGAACAGACGCAAGCAAGTAAGTTCTGCCCGACATACAACTCCTTAGAACTGTAAAAGATTAAACTGGGTCAAACCCCACCGTCAATGGGGGAGTGTACATGAACTCGAGAAAATGGATGTTACTTCATTTGTTTCTTTTTTTTGTCGCACTACATGGAGCTAGGAAAGTGAAGTGAACATCATTAAGTTAAAGTTGTGCGATAGGAAGTATGCTTTGTGGCTAGATTGTTGTGAGTAAAATGCATTTCTTATAAGTTATTCTATGCTGTTTTGTTCAGTATTCATGCATTTTGAGAATCAACTCCTTCTTCATAAATGAAGTATTTAGCATCTATTTGCTGACAGTTAATTCATAACCGTATGTAGGTGTTCAACTTTTCTTGTTTTCCTGTTATCACTTGACCTTCTATCTAACGGCTTCCGGTCTTCACACAGCAGGAACGGAGATTGAATAACCTTTCGGAACATCTGTCTGTCTAATAGGGCTAAACGAGATACGTCAATGTTGGACAAAGTTCATGTCTCCGAGAGGTATATGATATAGACAGTCCCAGCTTTGTTAGGTCTCTCTTCGGTTCCCTCTCGTTGGCCTTCTAACTATAGAGAACGTAGCCGTGACATCAACATTAGTTCTCAAAAGCACTCGATCCCTGGCTGAAGCTTCCCATCCATGTACGTACCCGATCTTCGACAGGTCTCGCTAAACCAGATCCAGCCAACGAACCTACTGTGACCCCCCCCCCCCTCTCCCCCGGTGTCTCGTGCCAAACAGGGGGTCACTTAAGAATACCTTCTTGATGGGGCTCGGCTCCTCTTGATGCCTACTGGTTCCTCATTCAACTTCATTGGACACGTGGTGTTTGTGATTGTTATACTTGCAATGATCAGAAAGCTTGACCGTAATTCTAAATGAACTCATTGAACCCTCATACCTTGTCTATGCTGTCATCTGAGATCTTTAAATCAATGAAGAATAGGTAAGAGTGTAATCACTTTTCATCCCTAAAATGTTTGCTTTAAACGTGTGGAGTCCGGTAGGACGATTGGGTACTTGGTTTACAAAAAGGGCTACTGTAACTGGACTGGGCTGTGACAACTTCCAAACGATCATATTACTCAACGATCATATTACTCCTATATGCACGATGCTGTTCCAAGTCGCTATCTGTAGCTGTATTTGCTGGAGACAAATTGACCACAGATAGATCCTCCAGAAATGCGAAGAGCACCAATGGATACGCATACCTTGTTCATTGGTTTAAGGGCGGTCAACGATACTATAGATAGGACCAAACTATTGAACACCATGCAGCAGTTGAAGAGCTCTTTGGCCGAGGTGCATTGCAAGATATGATGATACGATAAGATGATATCTACGACATCATTATCATGACATGCGAGGCACACACTCGGTTGAAATTCGAAGCATGGAATAGACTTGAAATAAGACAAAATGACCTGCTTGCCAAGTGACCGGTACAGCGCCCGCCACTTATCAGTAACAGTTGACGGCGACAATGTCGATCTCGGCAATTGTTCAGGAGAATATTAAGTTTTTACGAGCTCCAGAAACTCCTCTAGGAGATCCAGAAGACTGAATGATTCCACACTACTACGTCCGATGATCCGATGATTCTCATGCCCCACCAGGAAGGTGCTCGTCAGCGATCCGTTCAGCACGCGGAGTAGAGAAGCACAGCGTGCTCGATCAAGTGAAGTACGATTGGAGATCGGATAGGGAACTGCAGCCCAAGACCGACCTTCCTAGAAACGGATACGTGCTAAACCCTGAGGAATAAGATAACGTGTGAAAAAATTACTCACTGTGTTCAACTCATATTGTATTTTCACACACTGACCCATTTCATACCCTTTTCTACGACTACTAGCTACAATACGATCCTCAACGGTGCATTGCGAAAGCTGTCAAGCTTTTAAGCACTGGAAAAAAGTAACAAAACTTTCCTTTCATTTGTGTTTGTTTGTCCTCTCTATCTTGCCCATATTTGCTTGCTATTTGATCCCTTCAAGACATATTTCTGCAGTCATAATGCGGTTTTCTTTTATCTCCCTTTTTTCTCCCACACACATACACAGTGCTCCTAGGAACGAGACAACACATACGCCCATTCAAAAAGATCCAAAGTGCACTGCATATTAGCCTTTCTATCTTCCCTATCCCATCACCAGCATCAGTTTACCACATGAAGTCCTTTTTTTTGCGCTCCATACCCGCGAAGACTTGATGACTTCCAGGACTTCCTTTATGGCGCGTTGCAACCCGCAACCAAGGATCCGCTCGGTAGCGTCAACTTACTTTCAGCTGCATTCCTATTCAATAACGTACCGTTGTAGTCACTTCCATTCCAGTTGTCTCCCTTTTCGGGTGCTTTGACAAGCCGTTCTTCTTGTTAAAGCAAGCGAGCACACGAAGATAACCGGGCTGATGATGATAAGCAGGAAATAGGGCTGAAAATGGTAGTTAGTGTTGTGCGCCCTTTCATAGTGTGGCAAGCAAAAACGTGTCGTACGCGTTTAGCACCCCCCCCCCAAAACAACCACAACAACACATAGACGCGTGAACGAGAAAGGAAAATAGCTGAGCAAGTTTTCTAATTAGTGCCATTTTGTAAGGGAACGGTGCAAAAGCACACAAAAACCGTACCGTAAGGTGTGTCAAAGGTCGGTCGGTAGCATTGCTTCTGCGAGCTTTTATGTGGTTGTGTGCTTTTGTTTCCTGTTTTTCCTTAATAAAGCTACTCAAGACATCACAGTGCGCGCCCGACGCAAGCAGAAGTTTACTTGAAATGAATGTAAGGACGATAAAGAAACATATTAATATCCCGTGAATGCATAATGATTCGAAGCTTGTGTTCGTGTCTTCGGGGCCTTCAAAGACACACATCAACATTTGTATAGTTGAAATGTAGTCTCTTATGAAGTGTTGGGTGAACTGAAAAAAGCCTTTCTTTGATTTATTTTATTGGCGCGGAGGAAGCAGAAGAACAAAAACTAGCCAAGCGAAAACAGAGCGCGAAAAATGCAATCATTTGCAATCATTATCGCGTGATCTTTCATCTCTACTCCGCCGTGTGGCTCAGTGCTCATCCCAGCCCGACTCTCATTACTCATCGGTTACAATCGGTTATCGCCGTAAATTGGAACTCCTCCTCCTCCTTTCCCCGCCCACCAGATTTCCCATATCTTCTTCATCCCGTGATGCTTCTTCATTAGAGGGAACCACATTTTCTGCCCTTTCGAAACCTCATTATCGGTGACCAATCGTGCGAAGGGAGTGCAATTCCAATCGAATTGTGCAACAAGAAGAAGAAGAAAAACACATGGAAAGCGATAACGGTCGCGCAGGAATTGAAACAAAGGACGGAGAGCTCATTACTCGGCTCGGTTTTAGGAGGAGGGTCAGGTTCTGTTTCATCTCGAACTGCAATCTCCATGGGCGCCAGATGGAAACGTTCAACCAGCTGACCATTGTTTTCTATGCGTGGAAAAAAGCAAAAGGCGGGGAAAATTCCTTTTTCGGTTATCTTTTCACTTGTGCAATGGGTTTGGCAAGAAGGAAAACATCGCTTTTCCCGTGTGACTTTATTCATTTGTTGAGAGCTTTTTGGTTTTTTGGTTCATTGTATAAATTGTAAAGGTTCAATTCATTCTGTGCAGTAACTAGGATAAATTGTGAATTAATATGGCGGTTCTCGTCGATTACGTGATCTAGCATTTGTAAGAATATTTTTAAAGTGTTGCTCTTTTAATTTGAGCGAACCAAAATGGTTGAATTTTAAAGCAAACAAGGAAATCATTTTTTTTAATGTTAGAACTTTGAATTCATGCTAAATAAGAAATTTGTTGTTTAATTTGTTTTAAAATCAACAGTCTGCTTTTGGTTTCCCAGAAGCGGAATAAAGTAGGCCGCACACCACGGGTTCGGCGATCCTCTACTTTGATCATCGATCTTGCTCGGTATGATCTCGGCGGAATTTAAGTTAAGACCAGCTAGCAGTGCCGGCGAGTCGAGCCAGGTGTCCCACAACAAACAGCCTCTGGGCGTTGCGATTCCGCTGGATCAGTGATTTCAGGCCTAGCTGCGCACAGCGTCCAACGTAGTTGACTTCCACCATCCAGTAGCACAGATCGAACTGGGTGAGTCAGAGAACGAGCAGCAGATGGCCTCCATACCACTGAAGCATAATCCAAAACCGACCACACCAATGATCAGCAAAAGCATTTTGATGACAACCGGGTCAATGAAGTCGCGTGCTAGTGCTACTTTAGCAAGTGAATCTTCTCGTCAAGGAGCACTCTTAAGTACCATCATTTAACGCGCAATCGTAGCACACCAGGGCTGGAAAATGCTCACAGTAGCTTCAAGGCGGAGACCCGTTGTGGATTGTTAGGAATAGCTTAGCGTTGTCCGCGTATAGTAGATGGCCAGCAGGAAGCACCCGAGTGAAAATAACGAACAGAAGCGGATCAAAGTTCCTTCTTTGAGACACGCCTTGAGGCAGAAGCACCGATACGGCATGGTAGAGGACCATGTCAAAAGCATCTTTGATGTGCGAAGAGGTTCGTATACTAGAAGATCGAAAACCTTGACGCATACACAAAGCGAAGTAATGCCACGGTAGATACAGGCGTTAGATTTGTGTCCCGTTTTGGAACGTATGTATGTGCGTATGCCAGGAAACGGTTCCTGTTATAACTGCTTCTTGAAGTGGGATGCTTATAAGGACAACCCTGGGTTCTGCCGAGCAGCAGACCAATGTACTACCGCAGTATAATTGCCTTGTCCTCCTTTTGGTACCAACGTTTTTGAGATTTTGATACAATATTCGCCAGATGTTGATTTTTAACAAATATGCTTGAATTCATTACTAGCTGCCGTGCAATTTTCTATCCTGGAGGATGCAAGGGCTGTATATACCGACTTAAAAGTAGCTTTTGATCACGTTAATCGCCGTCTATTGTTAGCTAAGCGTTGCCTGACTTGAATTCTTCTAGTTCTGGTTCTGCTAAATTAATGCAGCTCCTTCCACAATGGTCGTATTTACCACGCGCTGATTGACAAAGCCTTTCAATGTAAATTTGAGAGTTCTTCTAGCGTTCTCTATGGTAGCAATCTAGGATCTCCAGTGCTCTTACTCTATCACAATTACACAGGCAGAATGTTTACTCTACACTAATGACGTTCAAATTCAAATGGATAAACGAACGAGATATAAACGCCATCAGCAATCTTAGTTGGAGTCGATAGATCAACTCTAACATCCAAGGCTGAGCGTTGTCAATTATTAGAGACAATTAGAATAGCGTCGTTATTTGCATCAGACCACATTAACAGCATGTCTGCTTTTAGGTACTATCGATGATTCTCACTTGTTAAGAGAAAACGTCCCGATTATCATCCGCACACTGAATACAAATATTGTTGTTTTAACGAAGGGCTTTATCTATTAACTGCAATTAACGTTTCTAAAATCCCTAAAAAGATAAATTCGCTTCGGAGATTTTTTTTCTTCTCGTACAATTCTCTCTGTGCATCAGCAAATGGTGTATTAAACGATATTGAAAAAAAGCACACACACACAGCTTTCACAACCAATATGTTACCCCGAACGTACTCCCAATCAGCAACGAACCAACTTCATCAAAGCGTTCCGAAGCGACGACTCAAATGTTGCACACGTGCAACAAGCTCCGATGTAAAGATTCGCCATTTTTCGACTCCACTAAGCCCGCCATCATCCACCAGCGATGAGCTTTACCTGAGGCAGCACTCCGATGTTTTTTTTTTTTTTTGTTCCTTCTCCCCCACAGCTTCGTCGAGAAAGTGCACAGGATCAATTTTAATCCACTTATCAAACGATCCACGCGGATGAGGATGCCCGCAGCCCGACAGTAACGAGGACGCTTCGGCTATTTCGCTTTGAAGTGGATGAAAGCTTTCATTCCCCACCCAACGACAAAAAAAAGCTCCCTCACACAAAAATATCGCTTACAATCAACGGTGCACCCGGTGGGAGTAAAAAGCAACGAAAGATTACGCGAATGATGCTCACTCGAAACGACCTTTTAAGGAGCAAATGGAGATGATCAATCTGATCCTAACGGCGAGCTAAAGATATGCATCGCTTTTCACTATGAGAGGCGAGAGATAAAACAAAACCAAGCACCGGGGAGATGGCCTGCAGGTAAACGAATTTTTTTTTTTGGGACGGTGATGATGTGCACTCCAACCCCCAAGTGCTGGAAGCCGGATGCTGCGGAAGGCGGAAAAATTCATGTCGCAATGCTTGTTTAGCCGCCGTGACACTCGTCGTTAAAGATTACCTTTTATCGACACCTGTACAGCGAAGTTGTTCTTTACATTGGGATAATCACAACAAATCCCATTCCTAACGAGAGGAAAATTCACTGAAGTGTGAAATTTAAGGATTTTTTTGTTCACTTTATACTATGTTTAAGTTTTACTATGTTGTTTGTTATGTTTTTACCAACTTTATTTAAGTTTTATATTTCCTTGCTCAATCGTTTTTTAGTATACATAAAAGTGTATGTTTCATTTGTTATTTATATTTAATTACGTTTCAAAATGTACTTAAATTACTAGTTCTACATTTTCTTATTGCTTTATGCTATTGATCTGTTCTATTGCTAAACTTTTCAATATAAATTTGTCTCGCTTTTATATTTTGCTTAGTTTATCTTTAATATATTTTAAAGTTTAAATAAAATGTTTAATATTCTCCATTTTTTTCTTCATGACTTTCCAAAAAAACACAAATCATCTCCAACACAACACTGCGTCCAGCCAACATTCCCTAAGCAGAGTCTGTCAATCAAATATCATCACACCATGCTTACGACGTTAGTGTTAACAGCTAATCCGCACACTCTTGCCCACGTAAGCAAGCGCATTATATGCAAGAGCATTCCAACCAACCAACCAACCAAAAACCCACCCAACCGAGAGGGAAAGAAATGGCGCACTATCAAGAATGTGCCGGTACAGCCCTCTTATTGCAACCCGACCGCAAACAGTTGCTTGACGAAAAATGCATGCTCCTGTGGTTAACTGTTTACCGTCTGTCTCGTAGACCAGACGCTGTGCCTGTCCAGTGTCCGAAACCACAATAATGCATGTCTTGAATTGCGCACTGTTCCCGCTAGAATCCGCTTAACACTGGCATCCGAAAGTTGATGCACAGCAGCATCAGTAGCCACACCACAGAAACCGCAAATGTGAATATAATTTCCATTTTGCCACAGCAGCAGGAGGATAGCTACCTACTTCTACACTCCTGTGCCAGTAGTAACATTGGTAGTCGCTTTTGTAGTAGTTGTAGTAGTAGTAATCAAGGCAAAATCAGACTCTAATTACAGCTGGCTCCCGCTGATGAGCAAAGTCCACAGACGTTGGGCGGAAACATATCGGTCGAGATTTCCATCAACTGACGACTGCAGTGTAGAATGTAGGAGTTGATGTGGGATCAAATTAAAGCTCAAACAATAACTCTAAACGAATCTTCCAATTCATTTACGTACAATTGATACCAAAATTGCTAGATCAAAGATTCGCTTGAAGTCCAACGAAAATTAAAATAATTACAATCAATAAAGTATGTTAGTTGTTTCCTATAACGACATTTTGTACGTCCGTATAAGACCATCAAAAACTAGCTCATAAAGTTCTCTTTAAGCTTCACAAAATATGTCGAAGTTTGAATGAACTCTGCGCCAAAGATCTGATGCGATGTGAGTAGCTCCGGATCTTTCAAGCTGTTTAAGTAATTGTATACGGATGTTCTGAACTAAGCTGAAGAATACTCTTTTAGAAACTATTGCATCTATTGCCAGAACTAGTATGAACTATTTCGTGAAATGAATATCGGTAAGAATCTCTTTCACTGTTCTGGTAAGGAAGGCAAAACTATGCAATGTCTGAAAATGAATAATTCTTAACTAGACTCGCTGATACCACGTAGTCGGATAGTCAGTCCTCACTACGAGGTGACGGTCAAGATGACATTTGATCGCAGGTCTTGCCGTGTGAAGACAGGAGTAGCTCTCAACCTGTCAGCCCCGTGGATAATGTCTATATAAACATTAAAACAGTATTTGACCCTGTACCTGTAGACGTTTTGCTCACCAAAATCGATAGTATCGCAAGAGTACTGTTTTATCTTGGCAAAGGGTTAATCCTGATTTTAGATCTTTTAACCCCAAAATTCAGGGTTCTTTTTATGATCTGTTCGATAGCCTTGATATTGGACGGTAAAATTAAGGATTCTTTTCATGACTCTTTCATTTCATCGTCTGATTTTCTTGGAGCAGTATATTGAGTCCCTTGCATTTTTATTATATACAGGAGAACGTGTTACTGAGTCCTCCATGTACGCTGATGACACTAAAATCTACCTTCACGTTACTTCACCTGCCAAATATTTTCTTCTTCAATATTGTATCGATTCGGTGTTGTGCAAATGGCCTATTACTTTGTCCGCAGAAAAGTAACGATCATTTGACCACCTTCTACCAACATAATCTTTAATCGTGTATCCTTCATCAGTGGTCCAGGCGTTTTGGATAGATACCTAACTTTGATTTTCATCAAAAGTACGTGATCCTTTCGGTTTAAAGGCGTTGTACTGTTGCTGTATGCAATCGATCCTCGACTATGCTTCTTTAGTTAGGTAACCTGCTGCTGGAATCTTTACCCGACACCATTGATGCTGTCCTAAGACTTTAAGAGAGTCCTTAGCAAACAATAAAATAAAAATTTCTAGAAAACTAGGCACACATTCGCGATTAGGAAGCTTACTACTAAACTGAATCGTTGTAATCCGTTCCACCGGATGCTAACGTAATCGAGATGCAAATGAACACAGTAACAACCTCTTGTCAGAATTTAACAACAACCCAACTCACAGCTTGCCAATCTCTGTTACATTCTCTCACATTCTTTTTGAAAATCAATAAAATCCCCAACAAACACCGGTTTGACCGATGACACGTGTTGCAAAAACTGTCGACTTCAATTTATCTGCATGTACTACAGTAATTTAGGTTCATGTTTTGCTCCCCGCCCACCCTCATTCCACATTCGGTGCATCGACATCCGGAGGGCTGTTCTTATGCCTTTTCTCATCCGCTTCCAAGCAGAAATTCCGGGAAGCACAAGCTCGGTTAGCTCAAATAATAGCAAATGCTGCTACCCTATGGGCCAGGCAGCGTGCAGAACGAACGAACAAAGCGAGAAATAATCTAGTTTGTGTTACATAAGTAAACATCAACAAAACCCCATACTACCCCAAACACTAATGGGAAGTATGCAGCAGCAGCAGCAGCAGCAGCAGCAGCAGGAACAGTGTTCTCCTCCTCGGTTCTACGGAGGGTTAGGAATAGCGCAAGACACACATAGCTCTTGACACGGTGCGATGCTTCGTTCGACGGGTTCTCGTGTGTTAGAACTGTTGATACGTTGGTTTTCTCATTTTTCTTTACTCACACATACACTTAGTGTCCTTGTAAAAAATAGAGAGTATGGCAAAAAGAAAAGCCAATGCACTAAGGACTCTTCTAAAATAAGTATATTCCTTTTTAAAATAACAGTTTATGTTGCTTTTTTAATAAGAATGAAATATTATATTTCCGAGAGCGGCCGGTGCACAGCACAGGTCCAGTTCCTATCCTATCCGTTCCGTCGTTAGCTAAATAGTAGGTCGTAAAGCCGTGGTCCCGTTAAATAAAAGAAGTAAATTCGTTTAACTATATCAGCCGTAAAAAACTTTTTACGCATGAAAGAGGGAATCTAACTTAATTCTTTAAAGTAAGTTCAACCCTCTGACCTGCCAATTCTTCTCATTAGGTCATGGAATTAAAACAATATTCAAGAATATTAGCTATGACTATTTACAATGGAGGCGCCTGGTATTTTGGGTGATGAAGGAAATGAATGATAAGAGCTTCACCCCAATACTAAAAGATTAACCCAATACTTTATTACTTATTACTATTTCTCAGTCTGGAAAGTCCAGTTGTACAAAGCACTCAGCGCAAGTTAAAATACTGATGGCATTGGCCGTTCAATAAAATAGCAAAGAAATCCAAATAAATGATACGAAGTGTTGCTACAAAAAAGGCTGTTCCAATTTTGTAGCCGTTACTGTTGATATTATTGTTGATTAAGTGGCATCATTTGCAAGTTTTTAAATCATTCCCACGACATTTAGTCATAATCTACTAGGCACTTTGCTTTGCACTATCGGATTCGAATCTTAAATGTTCTTTTAAATTGCAGTAAGGAGAAGTGTTTGTGTCCTTTAAAAAATAAAATGCGTCTTTAAAAATAGAATGAAATAGATACAAAAAAGGTAGAACATTGTTTTGTCCCAATAAATGATATACTATGCACACTGTGTCCTTTTCAGTTTAGCAGCTCATGTATGCCTAGCAGCTGTAATCATTCTCGTAACACAGAAGAAAGCTTCCCTTACAGCAACAGCAGTAACACTAAGTTTAGAACGGACATTGGCTAATGGATAATCGTTAAAAAAAACTCTCCGTTAAAGAATTTTATATAAAAACAATGATTAAATAAACACATTTTTTAAGCTGTTGCTAACAAAAATGCTAGACTAATTTTAAAATACCTTACATTCATTACAATCATCTAACAATACAAAGAGCTCTAAAAAAAAAGGAAAAAAACACACGAAAAACAGTTCATTATACAAACTAAACGCTACCATAGCAAAATTGATTGCATTCGTGCTAGAAAACAGGAAGCAAATCGGTACAGGAAAGGGAAACAAACACAGCCCGAAGGGGAAAGTGTAACTTTTAAATTTCATTTTACACCATAATCAGCCGGGTAAAAGAAAGAAACGATAAAAAAAAGGTTCTTCGATGGTCGAAACAAAGAGCTGGGACCTTTGCGCCTAGAAAAAGAGGCAAACCAAAAAAAAATCCCCAAATGATTCCCCATTAGTAGCTTTTGTGTCGTTCCTTTTTTTCCAATCTTTTCTTTTTTTGTGCTGCATTTTTTTGCTTCTGTATTAAAATTAATATAAAAAAAAGCAGAGCGGAAGATGATGATGGTATGGCAACAGGAAATTTACCCACGAATTCTTCCCAATGGTATGGTGACGGGAGGGGAGGCCTTTTTTGTTTACGCTTTTTTCCTTCTTGCTCGAAAGAATTCTTATATTGGTGTTGACATATTTTGCAAGTGAATTAGGAACTAGGCGGCATTTTTAGACATTTTTGTTACACATACCACGCTGCCGTTGCTGGAGTTTTGAAACCATGTTTCCTCCAATGGGAATTCTTCTAAGGCCGTACTCGTGAAAAGAAGGGAAAATGGAAAGAGAAAACGGATAGTTAATGAACTGGAAAACTTTACTTTAAATGAGGGTCTAATGGGGACTGCATGAAACGGAACACCAAAAAAAAAACACATTCTTTCGTAGAAAAATTTCCATCTAGCAGTGAAATTATTCGTAAATTTTTGAGGGAAAATTCAATATTTCCAGCAACATGAGGATATAGCATCCTCATGGAAAGACTGCTTATATTCAATCAAACTTTAAAATATTTTTATATCATTGAGCGCGCAATAGTTTGATGGAGCAACGGTTAGATTTGATTGAACGACTAATTTTGTCGAGTAATTTCGCATTTAATGCTCATCTACAGCGTATAACACTAGCTTATAACGGAATCCACGACGTGAAATACCTTCTGCGGTCCTGTGTAGAATTGGAAACCACCATGATTAATTAAAAATAAATATTTAAAACCGTTAGCACAGGAATTGATCTCATACCCATAATCGGACTGCAGAAAGGGGATAAGGAATGGAATAAGTATGAATTACAAGTGTACAAACCATAAACCGTTTGTTCGAGGAATTGACGGTTGAATCTGAAGCTTAACCACGATCCTTTACACGAGCTTTAGCAGCTTAATAAATCCCTTAAATGACAAAAGTTTCGCGGAACGGTTGAATATCTGCAGACGGATATTTTTGTAACACGAAGTACAAAGCAAGGACTCGTATTCGGATGTCCTGGCACCTTAACACTGAGGTTTTTTGTACCCAAAACCTTCATATTAAGCGAGCATCCTTGAACAGAAAGGTACTAGGCATATAAATCGTAGACAAGGTCTCTTAAACCTTGCTTGAACCCTGCTTTATAAGAAACTTCTTGGACGAGAGCACTTGGGCAAAGACTACTTCATAATAAATGACGATCATTAAACGGAAACGAAGGCATTACCGGGGCATGTTAGTCTTAGACGGGTGAGGCTCTTTGGACGGACAGGCACGCCGAAGTTCCCCGAACGAGTAGTCAAATAGAACTAATTATATTAACTGTATGATACATTCATGCTTGCTCAAACAGGCCGTTACAATTATCAATCTGTTTGTGAACTTCTGGAATAGCCTAAAAGTTTGTAGGGCAGGGGTAGAAAATGGAGTGTGTCTTGTGTTTTGCTTGTGCCTCATTTCTCATTTATTTTCCATTTTTTCGTTTATCTTGCCTTGCTCACTTCAAACAAAAATGATGTCGTTAATTCAAAGGCTGAGCAGCTGCAAAAAAGTCAACCACCAAGAGCTTAGAATTCGACATAAATTCGGAAAACCAATAATTATTCTATGTCAAACGATAGAGCATAGTAAAATTGTTCCTGAAACCTTAAAAAAATACACAAATTGGCAAAAAAAAGGTATGTTCTCATAAATCAATGAACTCGTTGAATGTTACATAAATTAGATCAACCTTACTGCTTTTTTATTCCAATCCACTATCAATACGTTTCTACTATATTCTTGTCCTCATAGACATCGTCCATGCAAGAACATACTCAATCTTGTTGAACTGATCTTTTTATTTTTTTTAATTCACTCTATATTTGCTTGGAAAGATTACACAATCCTTTCACTTGTCTTTTAAGTTTGCGTTGCTTTTTGTGCGCTACTTTCTTAAAGTAGTAGCCTCGACCGCTCGATCATGATCTTTATTTTTAATATTAAAGTAAATATCGGATTTTTTGAGAGATTTTGTATTAATTTATCTTTTAAAATAAATCAAAAAATTCACATCCTTTTGCATGAAGTATTCTAACCAAGAAACTATACCATGAAATGATATCGACACAATATGATCTCACGTTGAAAAGAATTCACTATCCTGAGAAGCATTGTATAAACTCACCACACCCGATTGTGCGTTTTTTTTTCCGTCAATTCTGTGTCTCCACCTGATACCTGGCAGCGTCGATTAGCTCAAATCTTTAAAAAAAAACATAAATTAGAAAATATACTCCTTTCGTAGCTCATTCTGCTGCCCATCTGGATTGCCCCATTTTGTGCCACATACAAACAGGGTGTCTAATATCTTACTAATGTATAACTACATCTTGGCTGGCTCTGGTCGAAGCCACGCCGTGTGAGGAAGTTAAAAGAAACCGAACGGATCGTTTCACACACGTCGCTGGTGTACCTTGATCGTGTGCTCGTCCAGATGGGAAATCGTACAGAACCGTGCCTCGCACTGCTTACATTTGATCGTTTTGTAACGATCACTAACGTTGCTTTCGTTCACCTCTTCGGGGCCACTTTTGGTGAGTCGATTTTTGATAATATCTACGTTCGTATGCAATACGAATGATTCCGGCGTACGCAGTACGATTGGATGCTGTCCCATCATACTTCCAGCAGACAGCAGCTGATGATTGTTCATACCCGTGCGGTAAAAGTGTGTTGGATCTGGTAACGTTGGTTTAGTTTTGGGTGAACCGGACGAGCCACTGTCGCTTAGTGAATCAAGCTCAACTCTTGTGTAAGCTTGAGCCGGCAGGAATTCGGTAGGTGATTTTGTACCCATTCCCGGTACATCTATATTATCGTTGCCGGTGTCTACCGTTTCTCCAGCCGCAACATCTTCATCCAGCTCGCCGTCGTACGACTGCACCAACCGGTTGCATTTGCGCACCGTAAATACGGCTCGTCGGATAAATTCGAAGGCTGAAATGGCGCTTTGCTCTCGCAGGTACATGATGTGGTACAGTGAACGGATCGCCTCGGTCAGCTTGTACAGCAAACATTCGGTCAAATGTTGGGCGTACGTTTCGGAAAACATGAACCGCTTCCGGCACGCGAAACATTTCTTTTCTTTGTAGTCTTCCGGCAGGGCGAACGATACGCCGTGCTCTTGCAGTCCGTCCAGCTCCATCACGTCGTCTTCGATGAATTCTTTCTCCCGGTAACCGAAAAGTCCACTGCTAGGCTCTACCAGTTCTTCTTCCACATTGTTGTTCGGTGGTTTAGCCACAAAGCGATGCATAATGGCCGGCTTCTTTGTGGGTGGTTTTGTGACGTTTCGTGTGTTCGTTGCGCTGGTCAAATTAACGGACCGGTATGCAGTACCATCCTCGGTGGAAATGATTTCATCTCGGCCTATCACCCGTTCGTTGTCGACCGATGGATCTTTGGCTTTCGGTAGGCTGTTGGACAGATAGCTAGCAGCTAGCAAACTTGCCATATTGTCAATTGCCTGTTGCCGGAAGGTATACGCGTGCTTGAGATACGAAATGCAGAGGACGCATATTCGCTTCGGTAAGCCATCGTTTATTGTTACCTGAAACGGTACAGGAAAGGGAAGTGTCATATTTCACCAATAGCAGCTGTAACATCCGGCCGAACCGCCACTAACCTTAATGCCGGTAACTTCTGCTATCAGCTGAAAAATGGGCTGCTTCCAGCGAGCATATTCTCGATAGTGTTCATGGCAGTAGGCTGGTATGCGTGCGAAAATATTGTGCGACCCGGGACACGAACAGATACGGCACAGCGTTTCGACATCGTCAATATTATCCATCCTGTACCGGTGCGAATTTCCGCTACTCTACCACTCCCACGGTGAAAGCGGAAGTGACAATAACAGCAAAGCGAAAGTGGATTTCGCACAAACAAAAAAACACACGCACACAGTGGAGCAGTCAACCACTGAGCCCGACAGTTAAACACGTCTCAAGCACACTTGCCAGCAGGCAATCGTAGTTCTAAACATTTAGCGAATTGATGGATATCCACGAAACAGTAAATTAAACACTAAATTGCCATTTTCAGTACGCGAAACGGGATCAAGCGAAGAACATCATCAACCCGAAATACGAAAATCGGCCAACCGTTGTTTGACAGGTGGTTTGAGGCACGCGTTTACGCGCGTTCGGGTTGAAGTGTGGTAAAACGTAAACAAATGACCCAAGAAGCACAATTTCATCATACCCACATATCAAATACCATAGATGCAACGTAAGCCGTGTTCAGACATACGAAAAAAATATTTTTATATAAAAATATATAATTTTGATACTTTGTTGATTATGCATGCGACTCAAAAAACAGAGGATCATATTAAGATATGAATTTGAAAAAAAATCAAAAGTGAATTTTTGCTCGCTTCAATTTTCCCAGGAAAGAACTTATAAGATAAGTTTAAAGACGTCTCTGATCGAATACTAGTTCTTACTCCTTTCTCGTAATATAATATTTATTTAAAACATCATTGTGTTGAACCAATGTAGTTGGCAACCAAATGAAATCTGTACATAAAAAACGTAAGGGTAACACACGAGCGCGTGACCCACTCGAACCAACCACGAACCGAACTTCGTCATCGTCGTCGTAGCTTAGCAACAGCGATCAAGCTAGCGCAGCAAGCGAAGAATTGATGAAGAGAAAAGCGGGGGTGCATGCCTCCAACGAGCACAAGATTGCTCAATTTAAGATTGTTAAAATTATATCCAGAAGCTCATACGGGAAGGATGCCTAGATGCCAGGATGCCGGGAAGAATGATAGGCTGTCAACGGAATAAAGAGGTTTTAGGTTTTCAGATTTCGGTGTTTGCATGCATCCCAGAGTGTGAATGCATCTCGGAGTTTGCGAGCACACCGGAGTTCGCTTGAACAAAGGTGGGTTCTACCGGGCCTTGACTAGTTACAATATATAGAATATCTTGCCACCTTTCTATAAAAGATCCACGGCCTCATACAAGACCTAAAGTCATCATGAAAATGTAAATATTTTCCTATGTGGTCCACGAAAACATAAAAGCAGATATCAGAAAAAACGTGGCCCAGTGGTATAGGCAACAGCGGCGTCGGTATTCTAACGGCAGGACCGGGGTTCAAATCCCATCCGGACCGTCCCCCCGTAATGGGGATTGACTAACCAACTACGTGGTAACGGCAGTCTAGAAAGCCATTTCGATAGCCGGCATGACCTTAGAGGTTGTTAAGCCAAGAGCAAGAAAACAAAAGAAACAAAGCATATATTTTTCTACCGTAATTACTTTATTGAAATTTTCATAAATCTTCAACTATGTATAAAACTAAACCTATGGAATGCACATTTTCGCCCGATCCTATTATCCTGTTGCTCTATCCTTCACTCCACATACGTAATAAGTTTCCGTTTTTTTTTTTTTTGAACACTTTGAAATCCTATTCGTAGCCGCGTGCGTGTACTTTCTCTCACGCTGAATAGTAACTTTTCCTTTCCTTACATTTCCACACGTACAATGGCCATTCCCTACTTTGCTTATTCGTTGCTATAGATGCTGGTATGCTGAACAAATCGGAAGCTTTTCCCCATGAACCTGGTTGAGCAATTCATTGTTAATAATCATTTAGGATTGTTCAAGGGGGCGCGCTCCTCTTCCTACTGCACACAGCAGCATTTTCTTACCATATACTAATTCACTGTTTCATTGTCGGTTAACAACGAAACGCACAGCTCATCGAGACGTCTCTTCTGCAACAGCAGCATATACATATTTTATGGTAAACACAACATTTTTAGTAAGGCAAAAATTGGCTAACAATATCGAATAAATGCTCCTTGCGTGCGGTTGCGGCTCATTCTCCTCTCGGTATGCATGATATGTATGATGTGACGATTACTGATCTCGTTTACAAAAGGAACGATTGTGAAAAGAAAGATTTTAAGCTGGACTTTTGTCGTTTTTCTTCCTAAACACAAATATGCGAATAATATAATGATGTAAATATATGCACATTACCCTATCTTTACATAATAACACATTTCTCGTTTAAGATGGTTGGAAATATCATTCAATCGTACACATCTCGTACTCGTGCTTGGTAAGTAACGATCGCGATATGCACTCAATTCGAACGAGTAAGCAAACTCCTAACACTTAACTAACAATGAAAACAGGGGGAGCCCACCAGTGCGCATATGTTAGATGATCGGCCCCCGCAATAACGATCAACATGATTGCTTAACGATAAAACTTAACGGTATATGTTATGATGCAACAAATTCTATTATAGAGATACGGGGTTTTGTTCGTTAATCAATTGGGAAAGTGTAAAAAAAAATTTCAAACATTTCAAAACAACCAGCACTAATGAAGGTTATTTACGAGCTTTGCGCGTTATATTGCTATTATTGCTTTTAAAGTTGGTTTGATAAGATTTTTTCATCTTTTTCTAATGGTTAATATCCTGCAGGGTAGCTCTAGGAAGGTTAAATAAGAAAGGAAAAAAGGAGAGAAAAGTGAAACAAAAAATAAACACCAGTGACGGATAACAAATAACAGTTTAACCAAATGGAAATAACATTTTTAACAATGGTAATATTGCGCCTTGCAATAGGTAAAAATATACAAATAAATCTATCAAGATTACAAAAAAGCACACACATGCATACAAAAACTCGTACAAACATTAACAAATAAATTATAAAATATGCTCTTAGCAGTATGCAGCAAATCTTCTACACGAATATATACAGGTTTTCCATCCATCTATGGGAACATTTCATCCAATTTGGTGTAACTTCCCTTAGACACTTTTCCTAACTGTTTAACATTATTTCCTTCTGTGATTGCAAAGATCCACACATTGCAGGTTGGAAACTTTTACTCCTTACTCTGGATGAAACGTTCTCTTCAATGGAACCGAAACCCGCTTTAAAATTATTTCCGTGTTAACTCGCCGTCTATCGATCTACTTCACCATTAATAGTTGGATTGCACTTCAAAAGTGCGATTTTTTTTCTTCGTTCGCTTTTTATCTTCACTATTCCCTGTCGGTGGTCATACGCATTCACGCACGTTACCGATCAGCCTTTTCTTTTAGTTTCCTAGCGTTTTTTGTTTCTTCTTTTTGATCAGCAAAATGGTTGATTTAGCGCTGATGAATTATTAAATAAACAGCTACCTAGTTCTAGTATTTTTTGCCCGATTGGCAGCAGAACAAAATACAGCTAACATCGTCAGGTTTCACCAGATTCTGATGTGTACAATGTACTCACTAAGACTGTACATGTCGAGAGCATCGAACAAAACATCAAAAGCACTTGATGTTTTTTTGGGTGAAGATTTTATAATTTATTGTACGATTTAACTGATTGCTTCTGATCTGTCTTGTGCGAGACTAACTGACCGAGCACTTAAGCGGCTGAGGCTGAAGCGAAAATGGTGTTGAGGTCCTGTTTCGAATCAAAGCTGGAGGCAGGACAGGAGAGAAGAGGTTGATACATGCCGCTTCATATGTCCCCTAAGAATTTTCTGCCCGGAGGCAACAGGGACCTTGTAATTCTACATTTTTTGACCGAGGGTCAGTGGCAGATGAAGCTGTTTTAAACCGAAATGGATATTTTTGCCCCAATCCGAACATCAGGGACCCCGATAAAGGATTATCCATTTCTGTAGTTCGTGTTTTAAGGGTTGTTCGATGCTTTGCAGAGCATAGGCTAAGCGATAAAGTACACAACTGCACATACGCGATTCTTGATATAACACACTCACACTGTCTCATCAACTAAACTTACTTCACTAGCTTTGATTGGTTGCCCTCGTTGGGATGTGGGGGTAGGTAGAATGATTTAGCTTAGCAGCGTACTTAGTGCTAAGATGCGTGATCCTTGATGTTCCTTCAATTCCTTTTCGAGCAGTTTTAATGATTAATTACAACGCGATACAGCGCCGGTCTTCATACGGCAGGATTGGGATCCTTATTCCATCGAGACCGCGTTCCCTCATAGTGAGGACTGATAATCAAACTACGTGGTATCAGCAAGCCTAGTAAGCCATTAGATGGCCGGGGTGATCTTATAAACAATCGATACGCCAAGAATATGATGAAGACACACACATATCTCTTCGAGTAAAACGCGCACAAGATTAAATTGTAAACGTAGACTTTGTTGTTAATGGAAAAACATGGAGCGGGGGATGTTTTCGAGTTTGTTGCTGTCCGCTTTTCCTAAACTATAAACAGCTCGACATATTGATTCGGGATAAGCGACGGTGTCAGGATGCTTGGAGCAGTGGCCACCAGTTTATCGTGATGATGGTGCGTAAGTGGATGTGGATGATGATGGTGGTGGTGTGGATGATGATGGGTGGGATGATGTGGTAGATGAGGAAGGGGGGACTCGTAGAACGTTGTGCCGGTTGTTCCCGGTGGACTAGCCGTACCCATCAGTGGTGCATGGTGGGGTGGAAAGTGTACCGACGGTGGTGGGATTATCGGTGAAAGCTGCGAACCGGGATATGCTCCGGCCAGCCCACCGGTTGGTGTTGTGACCGTGGGGATAGCGAGCGGCTGTGAGGAGGAACCAGCGGCAAGCGGTAAACTAAGCAGCGATGCCGACGTTGGTTGTGGTGGTGAGGAGGACGTTCGAATCGTCGACGTTCCACCATGATGCCGTTGGGACGTTCCCGAAGAGGAACTCGTGACCGAGCCGGAACTGGAACATCCACCGGTGGGTGAAAGTAGTGGCGGTGAAGAGGATTGTGATGTGGACGATTCGCCACTGGATGATCCGGCTGTACCGACCGATGATCTCGGTGGTAAGGTTGTAACGAGTGAAACTGACGGATTATTGGCATTACGTTGGTGCTGAGGTTGATTGCGCTGATCGGGGCTCAGTGCAAGCTGTCGGAGCAGAACGGAGAACAGAGATAAACGTTTGCTTCATATTAAATTTGGTTCATCTTTATCAGGGTTTCAACGCGCCTACCATCGTCGGTTGTGCGTGACTGTGGGTCGGCATGCCTGGTGGTGCCGTTTGATGAGCTGCCGGTCCGAGATGATGCGGTGCACCGGGCGGCGGTGCCGTGCTGTAGTACGTGGTCGGTGAGACTGGTGGGCTTGGGTAGCCCCAGTAAAGAATCGGTTGCGGATAGAAGGCGGCATGTCTCGGTGGTGGCAACACGGCTGACGGTGGATGCCCAAATGGAGCGTATCCACCGAACGGAGCACCGACTATTGTACCGCCTAAAATAAGGAAACAAAAAAATAACTCTCATTAGTCTTGTATGTACTTTAAAATATAACAACAACAAAAAGGGTAAAAGTATATTAACAAACGAGTTATAGTAAAAAAAACGAGGGATAAATTTAACATTTCTAGTAACGAAATAATAAATCATCAAAAGGGAGAAAAAAAAGATAAAACAATAATTTTCAGTGAGGGTCGGTACAGGAAAAGGTCAATAACTTGTCCATAGTGTGGTCCAGAAAGAGAGGAATAAATGGTTCTACTAAAAAAAAAAATTTGTAGCATTATGTTAATGTTAAAAATCGAGTTGATTGACTTAAACTGGGGTTTTAGTTAATAGAGTAAATGAATTAATTAAAAAAAGGATTTGATATTACTAATTTGACCATTTGTTTTCTCTTATCGGTGTTAATAAAGTTGTTCTTTTGTTATTTATAATCTCATTATTTTAAACGTTTAACATTTTCCTTTATCATAGTTGCAATCTTCACTTTGAAACTTGATCCTTTTTGTTTGAAAAAAATAATAATAATCATATCTTATGGCGCCTGTCAAAGTAGAAAAAACCAAATTTTCATCATCAAAACGCAGAACAAACATAAAAATGAATTTAATAAAAATTACAAAGAAAAAACTACAACACAAAACATAAATCTTATAACAAAAAAAATAAAACATTCATAACAATGATAGCATGCCTTAAAATACACATAAAAAGGTACCAAAAATGCAAAAAAAAAAAAAACATAAATGCAAAACAAAATTGTGTGCAAAAATTACAAAAATGAAATGGAAAATTAAAACAAAACAAAACAAAAAACATTAAAATGAGAAGGGTTAGTAGCGATTATGGCTAAGTAAGAGGGACACAAATGAAAGAGGAGAGGTGGCAACAAGAACAAACACAAAAAGGGAAGTAAAAAAAAAACAAAAAAACTAAGTTAACAAACACACATAAAATAAACTGATTTCGTAACACTCACCGTGAAAGGAAGAAGAAAATGCAAAAAAGGTACATTTTGTAAGGAGAAATGGATATTACCGTTTGTTGAAATGAGCGCTTTTTGCTTGGTATAAGTAAATTGCCAGCATCCGTGTACACAGTATACCCACCACAAAACCACCAACGAATATAGTAATGTAAGGGGAGTAGTAGTAGTAGTAGTAGGCACGATAACATCATCATCCGGGGGGACAGTTTTTCACTAGATGCCAGCCAGCTATAGCCACACGAACTCCACACCACCAGCCAACAACAACAACGTTCGCCGTCCACCTTGTGTTTTATTTTATTTTTTTTTTGGGTGTGTATGTGTTTGTGTAGTTGTGAGATATAGGAGAGATGTTGTTGTCCGATGGAGATTTTTTCTACTTTTTTTTGTTGATTTATAGCTATAAATGCATTATGTCCTCCCACAGCAAAACTACGCACCGTCAGGACACACAAACACCACCATGTCGCGCCGCACATACACTAAACACATTACGGGGAAATCGGGACTTTCCGAGCTTTTTGCACACAGATAAGAAGATATGCACCACCGAGATAAAAAAAACACAGAAGAAGAATTACAGTGATAGCGAACAGAGAGCAAGAGAGACGCACTATGCTTTATCCACCCTTTTAAGATCTTTTAAGTAGCCGTGTGTATTACTAAGACGTTTCGCAGAGGAGTTTTATGAACAGAAGAACACGGTGACTAAAGTACTTGGTATTCGGACACGGACAATATAAGTACAACATGGACAGAAGTGATCCAATAGCACCATCATCAGGTGAACTAGATGCAATAGTAGTTCTGGGTTAGGAAGAAAGACACTAACATCATTGCGTGTTATGTTACGTACAGTAGTTTTGCGTGTTTCAGGGTCTAAGTCTAACCGTTGATAATTGCCCAAACACCACAACGTACGCTTGATTGTCCTGCACCAAGGTGATCGATGCCATTTTCATCTAAGCAAGTGGAGAACTAGACAAATACGAATGAAGGAACGGTGATAGAATTTTTGAGCCATCAGAAAATTGCAATAACATATACGAGAATCACGCTCTTTCCAGAGTACGTACTAGTGATCGGAATCGGTTCTAATTCCGAAACCATCGATTCCGACCGAAACAACACAATTACGTACGTCACTATTTCACTTCTCCTCTAAACGATGCATGTTTAAATATTAGCTACTCTATAATGTAGGAAATTATTTAATTAAACCAACTTCTGCAACCAACCAAGAGGACGCGGATACGACAACTCACTACTAGTAAACATTAACCCACAAATACACAGGCACGAAAAATGAAGCGCAAAATATTATTAACTGTGCACTGGCTGTACTCTCTCTTGCTCAAACTAGCGCAGAAAGCCTTTTTTTTCTATCATAATTTCAATGTGGATTAAAATGAAGGTTATTTCCTGTATTTGTGCGCTCCCTCCCAATTTTTATTAGCATAATTCTTTCGCCATATGAGTATCATCATTAACCCGCACAGCAAATCAGCAACGGTACAGGCCGCCCGGTTAAGAGAGATACAACATTTAAGAGTGGTAAGTGGTAAGATAAGAAGCCAGAGGTAGAAGATAGTAGAACGCACGAACAGTACACCCAACAATTTTCGGACAAAACAAAGCTCTCTGCCAACTAACCGCGGCCAGCCAAGAAACGAGTGTGTGATAGATAAACCGTTAAAAAGCATATTCATGTGCCATTTGTAGGTAGGGTTCGAGATTTTTTTGTAATAATTTTACAATATAAATAAAATATGAAAAATTTGTTTTTCCTCACACCAAATACCACATACACATACAAAGTAAAGCGAATAAAGGTAACGCTTTTAATGGAATCTATATAAAACTAAACCAATAAACAAAATGAACCCAAATGCACCAATCAACATGAGATTATAGAAACACATGAATATGCTTATTTACAGAGAAGAAAGAAACAGTTCGAAAAAAGGAAAGAAACAATACAGGCGAGAAAAACAAATAAGAGAGATCAACAGTGAAACAACAAAGTACTAGTAAAAATTAAAAAAGAGAAAAACAGAGACTCTAGGTTATTTATGGTAGTAACGAAAAACGAAAGTGTTGAAAATAATAATTAAAAAAAAAATACTTTCACTTATATTATTGTCAATTATTCTTAAACCATCAGAGGCCAGCGGGATAGAATATTAATTTGTGTGTATTCATCTCAAAGAGAAACAAAAGAAAGAGAAAAAAAACACGATACCACCTAAATATATAATTATTCTAACATTACATGCCTATTCCTTCGCAAGTGTGAGTGTGAGCACACGCCTGTGTGTTGATTGGGTTTTGTATATTAAACTAGCCGTGTAGCCGAGTTATTTATATCAACAATGAATGCCGTGCACGGTGATCCTTTCGCTTTGTCCTATTTAATTTTCACAGTTTTCCGTAGCTTTTGTGTCTTTAGGGTGTGTGTGAAAAAGAGAGAGAGAGAGAGAGAGAGAGAGAGTGTTGCCTTTTCATTAAGCTAAGTGGTTTGTGTTTGCGTGGGTGAACAGCGGATGACAGACCAAGTTTAGGAAGCATCATCATAACCGAGAGGAGTTGCTTGTTTTTATAGCTTCTTATAAATGATATTCCCGAAGTTTGGGTGTTTTTGGCCAAAAGAAATTTCCATGGGAAATCATACAAATTTTGTTAATGACTAATTAACTGCATGAGAAATAAAAACTTATTTCAGAAGCTTTCAGAATACTTTGGAACCAATTCAAGTCGCGATACTCTATGACAACTTAACTTACATCCAAAAAGAAGGAAAATTATGGTCATAGAGCTGGTCCATGTTTAAGTGTGTCGTTGTCTTCAATTTAATTGTCACAGAAAGAAATGTACTGGCCGACGAAAAGATCTGAATCTACGTTCAGAGAATTCGGTGAATTGAACAAAGAGAAATAAAGCTTTAACCCTCAAGCTGTGAGAAAAAAGGCTACAAAACCTGGGCATAGCATTCAACAAATACAAGGCATATTCAACAAGACAACAAACAAATCCTGGAAAATTTTTAAATACTATGTGTACCACCACACCACACGCGCATCATGCCATCGTCAAGCGTATCGCTCTGATTGAAAGGATTCACAACTTCTAACCAATTATGCAACAGGAAAGAGCTAAAGACAAACACAAATTTAACCACTTTGCAAAAGAGTACAAATATCCCACAAGACTTCCGACTCTAATTTCCGACACACGCGCGCACAGGGCACACACCGCAAAGAAACAACAGCAAAATCCCGAGTAAAGAAAATAAAAAAAAGAAGCAACTGACTGCTCGTTTAAAATGTTTAAAAAATAGCTTTTAACTAGGTCAGTAGTGTATTACACTATAACATTTAGGTGTGTGTGTGTGTGTGTGTGTGTGTGTGTGTGTGTGTGTGTGTGTGTGTGTGTGTGTGTATATATGTGTTTTGTGTGTCTATATATAAATCGAACCAGAAACTGTTCACTTAAATACTAAGGTAAATATTAGCATGCCTAATGGACGTTTTTTTGTAAGAAAAAGGAATTTATAACCCGCGATACCTCTCGAACGGGGTTTTTTTTTGTGTTAGTGCTTGTAATAACATGATGATAATGATAAGAAAGTAAAAAACAAAAACACACACCCACTTTCTCGTACATATGTGCGTTTGTTTGTGCGCGTATATAATTAATGGAATGTAATATTATTAATATTATTTTACTAAACTACACCTGCCAGAGTTTTTGTTGCCGTTCCTATTTTCTTGTTGCTTCCCATAATGAGCGTTATATGTTTGTGTCTTCACCCCGGGGTTCATGGTGTTTGAAAAGCGCGATCACAGCGTAATGCAGTTATCTATCCTTTTCTTAAACTCTACATATATTATAGGTATATAGCGGTTTAGCGATTTCTCTATTTTATGCTGCTTTTAGCGCAAGAGTATGAATTTAAAACTAAAACCAAAAATATTTATATTTATACCTGCGCTTGTCGCTCATTCGTCACTATTATTGGGCATGGAAACACTTACTATGTATTAAGATATATTAACAAAACAGAGAAAAACAGTGATCCTTTATATGTTGTGCTGTGTTGATTAGTTTAACAAGAAAAAAAAAGATGAACAATGAAGCACAGTGGGGTTTTGCTTTCCTCTTATTTGTTTACCTTTTTGTTCTAAAAACCACAACAAAATGCAAAATTACACAAAACCGTACGAACCACCGACACGAGCATTTAAACATTAGCAAACTACAGTACAAACACACATTACACAACGTTCGAAAATGTCTCTAGAACCCTTCTCTATCTCTCTCTCTCTCTGCCTGTTGAGCGTTTCATGAAGCATGAAGTTTCTCTTTTTTACATATTTTCTAAAAAGCCCAATTTTATAGTTTTGCATCTATATGATGGGAAAGGATGTGGTTTATGTGTTTCTTTTGTTTAATATTTGTTTTCCACCAGCGAACTCATCTCTACAGGGGAAACGAAAAACATATCTAGCGCTTATATATTGCCACCTTTCTACAATAACCGTTGTTTTCTTTTGTATCACACAGACACGTGGAAGTAAACGCACACATAATATACTATTGTAATGTAAGGAAAAGTGTAAAATGTTAAACAGTAAACGTACCCGGTTGGCTGCAGCACCGACCCAACACCGTTGTATTTTTTTTTGTGTGTGTTTTTGATTACCCGTACCTAAATCCGTCCGCGCCTATCCTGACACCCTTCCGTCCTACCCACTTGGCGCATATAAATTTTCCCGCCCCACGATACGCCACACCCCCGCGGCCGTCGCAGTTATCGCTACACGTTTAAAATCTCACACAAATACACCGTTGCTCACATACACACAAACTAATATTAGCCAAGTACTTTACACAACACAACCGGCTCAATTTGCACCTCCGTTTGTAGTGTGTTTATGGGGGATGGATGGGATGTGATTGGTAGGAGTTTTGGTCAGATGATTGAAGTCGAGAAGATGTCTTATCATTAACAAATGTGTCTTTTTTTATTGGGCGAGTTTGTATGTGTGTGTGTGTGTGTGTGTGTGTGTGTGTGTGTGTGTGTGTGTGTGTGTGTGTGTGTGTGTGTGTGTGTGTTGCATTTAGACAGGAGGAGCAGGTGTAAGGGAAAGGGATAAACAAAACTAGGTAAGAGAGGAAAAGCTTGCACGAAGTTGTATACTAAATAGTTCAAAGCTCCTGTATACGGTATATTCCATTCATGTTCACAGCAACCACCAAACAATATTCCCATCTCCCATAGTATCCAAATTTCTTTCCTTATAAAATATCATAACAAGCAAAGAGCAACCAACTGTTTTAAAAAAGTACCGCGCAAGGAAAGAATTGGGAAATAATAGAGTTGGGGACAGAAAATGGAAATTAATTATAAAAAAAAAACAACACAAGGAACTTTCAATACCGGCTGTTCCGAGAACGAAAGAGTAAGAGAGAGAAGAGAGAGAGCAAAGACGGAAGGGAAGAAAATGTAACAAAACTCAAATAGAGCTTGGTGGTGTAGAAAGTGAACACAAGAGCAAATGCATTAAATTGCTGGGCAATTTTCAGACTACAACATGGTTTGGGGTCTCGGCAGAATCGTCCAACAGTTGGGTGTTTTTTCTAGTGTTTTTTAAAGATACCGCCCACTACGCCTTACCATCAGGTAGCAGAGCACAGCAGCAGCAGCATGCAACAAGGTTCCATCATAAAACAATTAACTTAATCAACTACCCTATAATAGTACTGGTAGATGCTTGCTCAGCCAGATGTTGCAGGTGTTGAATTTCGTTTAATTCAGTATTATACAATATAAATACTTTTAGTAGCATCTGTATTAAGTATGTAAAACAAAGTACATACGTACACACATACATGTAAAGACTGGCCACAATGTGGTCATTAATTATAAGTACTACTGATGAAGGCACTGGTTGGTCCCGATGCAACAACAGAATCCACATTTCTATATATGGACATAGGAAAGTCAATCTTGGGCCTTATAATATAGGGTTTCTATGTTGATAATGTAAAAGTAGTAATGATTTTGGTAAAAATTTCAGATGAAAGAGTAGACGCGTTTATACTTAGCAGTTACGCACTTACCCGTGCGCTGCAAAGCAATGTACAATCTAATCTGATGTGATTACAATATCATCTGGTAACTTTATACTAAAAGGCAATTGTTTACCATGTTATCTGAAGCCATTGCTATGTCATCTAGGTTAGTCTACCATTTCATCTGAAATGTTTACGAAATTGATTGATGCTTTTACATTTTCAACAGAGAAAACTCTGTAAACGATAAAAAATAGTTAATTACTCTAATATTACGATAGCGTTCGTTCCTAGACCCGAAACGCTAAAGTAACCAAAAATGTAAAATTACAATCAAAACGTTCAAACTCATCCCTTTTCCTTTCTTTTTTCAGATGTGCGGATGATAGTATGGTGCGTACAAAGCAACGGAAGCGGCCGCCGCTGCAGCAGCCGCCGCCGCCGCACCCTGTGTCGGTGTACCGTGGAAGGGTCGTTTGCTGCCGGCACTAGTCGCCAGTGCCGACGATTGATCACCCCGGAATGCGCTGTCGTACGACCGCTTGGACGGAAGCATACCGGCAGCCGACTGTGAGGCAGCGGCAGCCGCCATCGCTTGCATTGCGTGATGCTGCGACGGGTGATGCACCAAACCGGAAGCATGGTGCGACAGCGAACTGGTCGCACCGGAACCGGAAGTTGCACCGGTAGGTCCAACACCACCACCAAAGTGATGCAGCTGATGCTGAAAGGCAGCAGCGGCATGTTGATGGTGAGCGGCTGCGGCTGCTGCTGCCGCTGTGTGCGAAGGTGCCATCAACCCTACCGGTATGCCACCATTCGATGCGAGCATCTGCCGGTGCATAAAGTACAGTGGATGGTGGTGGTACTGGGCGGCAAGCGAATGGCCCGGATGACCACCACCGGTTAGATGGGGCGGCAAGCCACCCGCACCGCTTGCACCGGATGCAGCGGAAGCGGCACCCAAACTAGCAAGACCAGCAGCGGCGGCTGCTGCCGCCGCTCCATGCCCGTAACCATACCCACCACCACCAGCGCTAGCACCGGTCACAGAGGTTGGCAATCCACCTCCACTACCGGCCGTAACGTACGTTGGTGTACCGGCCGCCACGGCACTACCCTGCTGTGACACACCGCCCAACGATGTAGCGACACTGGTCGGTGGTCCGGTAACGTACATGCCGAGATTTTGTAGCATCAGCTGTTCATGCTGATGTTGCTGATGCTGCTGGGCGGCGGCGGCCGCAGCTGCCTGGCGTGCCAGGAGATTGTGCTGCGCGATGTACTGTGCTTGCTGCTGGGCGAGCAGCTGATGGTTCGGCGGCGGTACCGAGAGAGCGAGCGGAGATGGGATCGGTAGCGGGATTTGGGAGAGTGAGAGCGTCTGGGGTGATTGTGTCGGTGGCTGTGTCGCCGCTGTCGGTAACATACCCGGTGAGAGGAGCGACGGTTTCGAGAGGCTGGCCGGCTGCTGGAAGCCACCGTTCAGCACCATGTTCATGTCGTCGCCGGAACACTGGAACACCTCGATGTAGCGCTGCTTCTTGCCGAACATCATGTTTTTGTGGTGTTTCTGCTGTGCGGACTGGTAGGCGGCCGTTTCCGAGTCCATCTGAATGAACGCCTCACCATTGAACTGACCCTACAAAATGATGGAAAATTCAAGAGAGAAAAAAAAACAGTGCCAAACGACAACGTGCCAATATTGGATCCAATTTTAAGTAAACAAGCGCACACTAAAAGCAGTCAGATTCAGAAGGATAAGAAACCCCAATTGACAAAATCTCCATTTTGTCAATAGGGAAGGAATCATTCCTTACGCGCTTACCTGAGCGTTGTACACCAAGTGTACACCCTGGTAGACGATGTGATTCGCAAAATCGTCCAGGAAGTGTAGTATATGTTCCACCTTCGCCTCATACGGAAGCCCTCGTAATCGAATGCAGTTCTTCTCGATACCGCTAGTGATGACATGCTGGGGTAATAGTTGCATCTGGACCTGCGGTAACTGTGCAATCAGCGGTGGTTGCGGTGGCTCGTAGGTCTTCGGATCCATCGACCGATTTAAAACCTGCGTTCGTATTGAAGCAATACACATGAAATTAAACATTTTGAAACTCCATAAATCATGAAATAATTATCCCAGTTGTAGTAAAAATCATTTTTTCGCCATTAATTCATCTTACCGATATTTGTTTATCTCTATCCAAAGATTCAAATGATAGCATAAAATATACATCTCTTTTTAAATAACGTTACATGTACAAAATGTTCCATTTTTAGAAATCTCTATCCATCGAACTACATACCTGCTGCACTTCCGCCGTTGTCGAGCGAAACAGCTCAATATAGCGCTGTCCGATCGATTCCCGATGTTTCGACAGTGCTTTCGATGCGTCCGTGTCCTGCTCGAAGAGAACGAACGCATCGCCCGTTGCCCGTCCGTCCGGTTTCTTCACAAACAGTATGCCATCGGCACCATCCAGCACGTTGCAACTGTTTTCACCATTTGCGAAGAAATCAAGCTAGAAGAAAAGCAAGGAATTAATAAACAAATTCAGTCAGAAAGGAGTTTTTCGGTTACTTACCACCTGCTTTGCAGTGCAATCGTACGGTAATCCGCGCATCCGGATAATTACCTGGGCGCCCTTCGATAGGAAAGCTTGCGCTTCATTAGATGCACCACCTGCCACGGCTAGGAAGTCTTCACCGTTGGCTCGATACACCTGAAAAAAGGATTAAGTTTTACTATGTAGCACAATACAGTGATGTGAGTTGTTCCTATAAAATGAAAAGACATACTTCAATGTATCGATTGCCGATGTGATGCTTGTGTCGCTTGAGCGCCATATCGCGATGTTCTTGTGACACAAACCGTACCAATGCTTCCCCGTTACGGCGTCCTTGTGGCGATAAGCAAAGTGCTACACCACCCCTGGAAAAGTAATAAAATAAAGAAATTTGGGATTAGCTTTCCTTTCTACTTCTCAGCTTAACGATCTTCTCTATAGGTCACGCCCGGCTATCTAGACTTGCTCATATATCACGGTAACGTAGTTCGATAGTCAGTCCTCACTACGGAGGAACGCGATCCGGACGGAATTAGAACCCCGGTTTTGCCGTGTGAAGACCGGCGATATTGTCGCCCCCTACTACTTGGCCACCCTCTGTTATTCCCATAAAAGCATAACAAATTAACACACCAAAGCATTAGTCACCAGCTATAATGCGAAACCAATCTTTTAGTGAGAAATATGCCTCACTAAGCCTCCAATGTTTGAACTCCTTCTTTTTTTTTGCCTTTCCGGAACCACACACAATTATGTTACTATGTCCGCTAACTTTCCAACTATTATCACAAAGCGGCAAATAATAATCAGCCATTTTCCAGCAACCAAACATACACTCGGAAGCGGAGCGACACGTTCGACCATCCCCTGGGAGTCCAATGTCGAATAGGTCATAGATTTATCAATTGTTTTTCTTCGCGATCGTACACAACACAACAAGGATCCGATCGCACCAGGGAGATCTCCCCCTGGTTGGACAGTATTTGCTGGCGCTACCCTACGCTTGCTGGCTGGTTCCGCCGGCGTCAGTAATAGCAGGCTTTTTTCAAACAATTCGATTCCAACATCAACAACAATAACAGTGTGTTGAGCATGCCATCGAGCAGTTAACTATTGTTTTATGTACGATTTTCGCTGACATGATCAATTTTATGGCAAAACAGTAACGTTATTATTTTAGAGCATTTTATCACTTCAGGCCAACACAGAGACAAACGCTTGGATGTGTGCAGTTTATACTTACTTTGCAACATTCAATCCGCGGAAGAACTTGGCAATATCCTGATCGCTGCTCTGCCACGGCAGTCCACGTGCACGCACTATACACGTTCCATCGATTTCGTCGTCGATTGAGCTGTTTTGGGTGAGGAAAGAAACATATTAGTACAGTTTAGTCAATTTAATTCCTCTCTTCTGAGTTTGTATAAAACGTTGAGTAGTTAAAAAATCCATAAATATTATAGCAACATAGTAGTTATTTTCTTAGCATCGCATTTCTTAGCATGTACCTTACACGTGGGCTTCAAACGTGTACCAAAAAGTGGCCGAAATCTTAATGTTCCACTTCACAGAAATAGATCTTCGTTCAATGTAACGAACTCAGCGGTACGTGTTTGTTTGAACAGATTCAATTCAACATCTTGTGCTAGCGCTGCTGCTCTCACTGGCAGCAACTTATCCAACCCACCTGAAGCCATACGCACAGCTCTACATTGTAAACGACACAGTAGCATGACGATCGCGACAACCTAGATATTCTACCATGGCTTCGGTGAGTGTGTCATGCAATCTGCGTGCGCTGTTGTCGAACTTGTCGCCATCGAACCGGTAACGGAAACAAAGGCAGGGAAATGAAAACAAACCCAAGCCCCATACTCTCTTCCCATATAAACCCAATCGTGGTGCTACAAAACAAACAAAACCACCAACCTAAATTAGCGATTTGTGGTATCGATATGCTTTTTAAATGCGGTCGTTAGTATGTGGGGTTGCGTCTTCCGGTCAATGATTTGCATCTGACATGAGTATACCGTGTACCCATTGCTCCATCATCATTTCAACAACGAGCAAAGCAATGAAAAACTATCGTGAAATGATTGGTTTCGTCCAAAATCGCTACCAGAGTAAGAGGACAGAGATCTCGGGTGCAACATTTTTTCACACAACACTACCCATGAACATGAACTCTCCGAAAGGCACGAACAGGTCGCAACAGCACACACACAGCACACATTGTATGTTTTATCAGCCTTTAATGGGCAGCCAGCAACTAGTAATAGTGGGTAAAGTGACAGAGGCTCACTAGTTATTAACTGCCAGTTTTAACGATGTTGGAATAAAATGGTTAGAAAGGCTTCTGGTGGACACGACATTGTTTATATGTGTCGCCATTGCATACAAGGGGGTGTTGCTTCAGCGTCATAAAATCACGCTGCTTTAAAGGAAATACTATTAATGCTTCAAGAAGTCTTCTCGTTTAGTGATGGGAACTCAAAACTAGGAACGGACCACTTCCGTGTTCGGAATCGGTTCTGATTTCAATTCCGCTTTCGGAATCGTTTTTGGCTCCGGAATCGATTCCGGAAACAATTCCAAAACTAGTAACAAAATCGTCTTCAGAATCAATTCCAAAACAGATACCGTTTCTTGAAACTGACTTCGACTCCCAAAACTGACTCCGCTTTCTGGAGCCTACAACGATTCAGGATCCAATTCCCATTCCGGAACTAATTCCGATTCTAGTTTTGAAAGCAGTTCCTGTTCCGGAGGCAATTCAGATCAAAACAAACAAACATTCAGATCAAACAGAATCAAGGCATTTCAGATTGCCCATCATTACTCTCGTCTATATCTCAAAGCTTCTTCTTTGGTGGATCAAAACCGACACACTAACTAGTGCACATTGCATCACGATGCACCGCAAAGCCGTGACTAATTGCTCATTGAACACAACAGCCGCACGACGCGTTCAGCTTCAAGTCTCGATAAATCAGCCTGTCTTAGATTTGCCATCTGCGACAAGCAGGAGAGAACGTCCGTTGGACACTAAAGCAAGTGGTTAGAAAATTGATTCTACATTCACACAACTGACGTGATATGGTGTCTGGTGGCGCTGTTATTATTAATAGTAACCCTCCAGTCACTTTGCTAGTTGCTGTTGGCTGGTTTCACCGATCTACTATTTGGACAACCCATTCAAGGTTTCTACAAACAAACGGACGGTGACAAGAACACACCACGCACATGTGTCATGCAGGTGCAATTTTCCAGAAGCAGAAGGTCACATCGAACCTGGTCCAACTTCCATCATCGCTCCAACAAGAATTGCTCTTACCCCCTTTCTATGTGGCTTATCACCACAGAGCTTTATGGCTCTCACCAATAAAACGGTAATACTGGTATTGGTGAAATCCTATCGATGCGCCGTAATCCGCTACACGCAGTGTTCGATAACGCGCATTGCTGCTGCTGATGCAGGTGTCAGAGAGACCATGCCCGTATAAACCGGAGACCGATAGATCGCTGGCGCTGAGCAAGTAGGGGCCAGGGTAATTAGAATTTCTTGCAACTTTGGCTTCTTTAGGATCAGGATCACCAATTACATTCACGCACATTCACTACTCTGACACTCGCAACCGTCTGATTGAGTATGGTCGGCTTCGATCTCTTATCACACACGAAAACACACACTCACACAATATTTATAATAGCAGATTAGAACTCTAAAATTTATGTAACACGCATTAGACGGTTGAATCCATATTCTCGGTGGTCACAAACGAACACAAAAACTTCTTCAACCGCTATGTTCAAACCGTGTACTTCGCTTCTCTCTTCAGTCACCACTATCGGACGGGGTCGGCCCAATATGTTTGTGGCGTACAACAACTGCACTCTCGCTCGCACCCTCCAATCCATTCATATCTCTATCACATGTAATTCGATTAATACCACCGATCGGCGGAAGCTAATCAGCTGCCGCCCCACACTGGGAAGAGAGCAAAGCAACACAAATCGGAAAGAAGTCTTCATACCCTCAGGTCTTTCGAACCCCCCCCCCCCTCCCCCCTTCCCACCAATCACTTAACGACACTCGAGCGAAGAAACACGGCACCAACGTACCACGTTCGCGGCAAGTGGCGTTAGCAGATTGCTTACACTGCGCTCTTTGCGTTTGGGTTATTATGCCACGTCGATAAGACCCTCCCGGTTCGGCCGAGGTAGGCTGGGTGCGGTTACTTCACAGACCGAAAGTTGACCCCATACGACCAAACTATGATCTTCCAAATAAGAGACCAGAGACATCGCATCTCTCACCTTAATTCTCGACTAATTTATTCACATCTCAGACCTCAATCCTTGGGCCCAAGGTTCACTCCAAGGCCCACACACAAGCGAACTTCAAAAGTGCACTGAACTACTGGTTTTGCTTCCGAATGACAAATAGGTGCAGTTTTTGCAACGTACACACATTCATAAGACACCTTTTTTATGCATAGTGTTAGTACTGACGGGGGAGAATTGGTTCAAAGGCACGTTTTGCGCCACACCAAAAAAAAAAAAACACTCTCAAACACAACTCATTAAAAACTGCACACGATATTAGTCGCAGGGTCTGTGACACTACCTCCGAAATCAGCCGAAGTCAATAAACCGACCGACTTATTAAACTTTCTGTCTCATCGAATTACCAGACGCGAGAGGCATCAAATCGCGCTTAGGACCCGCGCACGAAAATGACACCCGGCCAAATGAAGTGACAATATTCTTGTTCTTCTCCATCCCTTTACCCTGCTTTATGCAGTCGACTCGAGGGTTTGGGACGATACGATCGATCTCAGCTCAACCGTAACTTCGCGTCGAGTCACGTACATGAACGCACTACTCCACAACATTCCCACCACCGGACACCATATACTGTCAACACTCACTTGGGGTATTTTTTTTTGTATATCCCCCCCTATTGCACACTAATGACTGTAGCGAGGAAAAAACAAGGAATAAACACAACCAACCTAGTTCTCGACGCAATAGAGGGCAACACAAACGGTACAACAACAGGATGACCAGCAGAGCACGAAGAATCCTGCACCGGAAAAAAAACCCCGAACGGCTGGTACCGATTCTAGAGAGCGACTGCGATTGTAACCGCGAACGGAACTCCGCGCTTCGTACGCAGTACACAGTATGCACGGACGGACGCTCTTAATGGCAACACACTCTGGCGCGAGGTTCGCCCTATCGCGCATTCAACGATGTACTGAGAGCCATATCATTTCCAACGACAAGTACTTGAAACGGTTCTGTGGACCAAACGGCACGCAAAACAACATGGAACTGTGTGATGAGAGAACAGGGTTGCCGCGGTATGTCCCGACCCGTGGTAATAATGTCTCTGAGGGTGGTGAGTAAAACGGGTGAACGGGACTGTAATGTGACCGAAGGGTGTTCAGTCGTCACTTTGAATAATTTCCGATCGAATAGCGGGCTCTCTCTCTCGCTCTGTGTGCACACACAGAACAGATACAAACACGAAGAACACATCGGTTAAATGAGAGTGTGGGGTTTGGAAGAGTTTTCCCGACAGGGAGCCTTAAGCCATCTCTACCCATTTCGATTGGTTCGTTAAGCTGGTGACATTCTATCCCTTGGTTGAAGGAAAATCACTCAACACCGTGTTGGGTTGAAAGAGAGTGTCTTGCCGAAGGCTCTACTCTATATCTGTGAGAAGGAAACATGATCTTCTAAACGACATCGAAAAGGCTTGAATCTTTGCGTGAGATAATCAAACCGAGATAGAAAATTACTAGTGAGGAACCCTGCAAGGTAAAGCAGTCAAATACCTGGGGAAAACGAATATTAATTTAGATCAAGCAATAAATTACAATTTATCATACCCTCCCCCCTTAGACCCAAAACGATTACGGTTTAAATAGATTATTGTGATAAGGATATAGGCCGGAGGTTTCTTGTAAGCAAATAGTACACCGTCATCGCCACCTGAAGGTCATAAGATAACATTTGACTTCTTTGCTATATAAATACCCTCCCCTGGAACGATGAAATTTGCTTGCTAATCTACCGTGCTCTCCCTTCTTTTCTCTTTTGTTTTCATTTATTTATCGTGTTGCATAATGCATGTTGGAATCGCATTTGTTAAGGCCCTGATAAGTGAATGTTTAATGCCTCGAAACGGAATTCGCAACAATAATGTGCGCCTCAAACATATCAACAATATAAGCATACCAATATACGAGTGGCAGCTATAATTACAGCACTGTTTCGAATTTTGGTGACAAATCTGGAAAGTTTTCCCCCGTTCATGGTGCGCGTTCGAATTTTCCAACCACAACAAACTCTCCAACAAAAACATATCTCTCCGCTCGGTATCGTTCCCTCCATCTTTTTTTTTTATCCGTTTGATGAGCCTCCAGTTTGTGGATAATGGCCTCCCCAAAAGCCTAACGTAAGCGCGGGCCCAGGTAAAGCTCATCACTGCAATTTGTTCTACACCATGTCGGAAACGATTAACGACTCTTAGAAACCCATTTCCACCATTTTTACACCGTGCGGTTTGTTTGTGTGCTCCTGGGTTAGGCATATTAAGGTGCACACGGTTGCCTGCACACGCTAATCATTATAGGCATCCTCTCTCCCTAATCTTTCACAACCTGAATAATCGTAAAAAGCCAACCATTCCTCACTGCCCCACAGACCGCTCATGACACACAGTCGTTAAGCAATGAATCCCCCCGTCTGCCGTTGTTCACACAATTCAATAAAATCTCTGACATAGCATCCGGAACTGTACGGTGCGCTGTACACCCCGTCTCCATCCTCTCACTATCAGCGTCCACATCTCGCTTTGGCACTCTGTACGCGTGGTACTGTCGAATTTTTGCATATTTATGACTTAATCAGCGGATTTTCTTACGCTTTTACACCGTGGGGCTTCACGCTCCTCGGTAGACTAGCGGGCACCATCTCACGATACGAGATAAGTGAATTAACCTTCCAATGTTTAGCACACCTGTGAAGCTTAAAAGCTGTATCCCAACTATATTCCGCTACACTCTCCAGTCCATTCATATAAACATTATGTACGCAGCAGCAGTTTATCATTCTACGGCTGCGGATCCTAGCGAGCAAAAGCGGGCACAAACCAACAGGTGAATTGGGTATCATTTCAGTCGAGAAACAAACCTAACAAAATTCGCACAACAAATCGAGAAATAGAGGGACGCGCGCATAAAATTAACATTTACGGGTCAATTAATTTTCTCATCTCCATCTCTCCACACTATTTTCACCACTTTTTGTGGGGTTTTCCTTAATCTACAACAACGTAGCACAAGATAGGAGGAACAGTTGGATAATTCCCAGATTTTAACGACAAACCTGGGATAAGGGTTTGCCGCTTCACAAACCGCGGTTAATGTGAAACAGAACGCAAACAGGGGCTTATACGTGAATAAAAATGTCTGCACATCGTTTAGTGCAAAAATTCCTCTTTGCAACGGCGGAACATTCAACGGTTTGCTTAAAAAAACAGTTTCAAAAAATTACCTAAACATGTATCACTATCATAAACCGTTGAAGATACGAGCGACAAGTCTTTTGCGATAGTCTCGCAAGGCACTATGAATTTCTTTACTTTACGATCGGTCGGTTGATGTTTGCGAAGATGCATTGTACCTTACAGTAACAGTACGTACCTCACATCAGAGTCAATGTCGCCTAGGCGTACCATCGTCAAGTGTTTCACTATCTTATGTATCAACTAGAACAAATCAAACATCCTTTAGTTTCAAGGCGCACACTTCCTACTGATGTGTCCATTTTAGTGGCATCGGTAGTTGATGTTTCTTGACAGTGGATTAAATAAATATTTGCCCTGAAGCAATGCATCGAAACGCCAGCACAACATTCAAAGGTCAAAGCCGCTTTGACACATCAGGCGTCAGAGCCAGAGCCACTCAAACCGATAGATAAGCAAGATAGGGATGGCGGCATTTCTTCAGTTTGGTACATAAAACTAGAGTTCTGTTTTTCGCTATTCGAGAGCCATGTTTTCTCGAAGATTGTTGGAAAAACTATATCTGCTAGATCGATTAACACACTCACCATATGCCAGGCTCCAGGTTTAGGTTGATTATTTCATTCGCTTCAAATTTGTGTCCTAAAATGAGGGTTTGGAAAAAATAAATTAAAATATATGTAAATCATTAGTAAAACTCAAACTGGCTTATTCACGTGTTGGCGGACAGGATTAAAACCTTACCTAGAGTGATCAGCTGTTTCACGATCGTCACCATGTCGCGTGCTTCTTTGACGTAGAATTCGTTATTGTCTTGACAGGCCTGCAATTCTAGATCTGAAACGAAAATGAAAATGATAAATTAATGCAACTGTCTACACACACAGAGGTATCACAGATCAAGATTATAAGAGTATAACCTACAAATAAGAGGCTTAAACTGTCTCCACGACATAGAAGTTAGCGTGTAATTATATCCACACAGAACGATCCTCATAAACTTGTTCCACAGCTTAACCTGTCGCGTACAAGGCATGACAATATGTCGATAGAAAATTATGCTCCCAATTGGGTTGTTTAGCGTGTGCCCACAAAAAAAACTCCACCCCATACGTGCACAAGCACGTTCAGGTGCACCCAGATTGCATTATGGCGACGTTCATATACGGAGCGAACACATTAAACCGCAAATTTCACATCACGACCAACTTTCGTTCACATTTGTTCGTTTTGCATCGCGCGCGTGTTGGACAAATTGATCCTCCCCGTCACAGCAGTTACATTAACTGGATGTGTTTTTATGCGGAGCCCAGCGTACCACCAACAACACCAAAAACGGTGCATAATTGCTGGCGGGAGGAAAAAACGGGGAAACAGACTCCCGGGCCTCAGACGGTGAGCGTATAGAGGGGAATCTGTCGAAATCTGTCTTCAGACGAAAGCTGAGAATGAAGCGAAAGAAAGAAATAAAACACAGACACTTGTTGCATTGCTCGTCTGGCAATGGATTAACCACACCGGGTTAGACGATCACTGGTTGGAAATGGGAGCTCGCGGCTCCCTAAGAAAGGCAGTGCGAGACAAATGTGATGCCAATAGGAAATGATCCGGTTCTGCTTGTCTTAGGTTTGAAATGATTGAGCCCTTGGTAAACCCTTGCGAAGTCGAGGATTTAAATAATGAAAAATTGTTCAAAAAAAAATATTGTAGGGATACAATTCAGTTTGAACGCGTCTTTGTCAAGGAAATATTTGGTTTTAAACATAAAACATTATTTCACTGTGATACGCTTCTAATCAGCATCCCATTTGAGGGTTAAGCTAAAGTATGTTACAATCTTCTTTAATCGCTACTTAATCGAGTGCACATTGAGCGCCCGCCCCGCTCGACCGAATGCATTTCGAGTGTCACCCGATGATGGTAATGCGTGCCAAAGCCCGTACCCCTGAACCCCCTTGCTCTGTTTCATCTGCTACTCGCTTACACATGCACATGTGCTCGGTCAGCTGTGCGCTGGACATATTACACCAAGGCCGGCCGTACCTTACCCACAAGCACAATCCGCTCGTTTGTTTAGCCCATTTTACCGACCCGATCGACCGGGCTATACCCTAGACGGATGGTAAGAAATGCATTAAGAATGCTTGCACATCTCCACCATAAACAGTCGCATACATTGATGCAATAGTGTTGGTGTAACATAATTGTAAACATTGAGTGCAACACTCACCCTTAAACGGGAAAGTAAGCGATTACCATATTGTAGATTATTTAAATAAATTGCATTCAGTTGTACGATGCTCTTCACTCACATTTTTGTAGCTTAACTTTTAATTCATGTTTTAATGTATGAAAAACATGATAACAGATATTTTATACAATCCACGTGGACATGATTCAAATACAAGGCGACTAAAACCTAATTTTAAATTTTGAATAAAATTGCTAATTAATTAAATAATAAAGACGCTCAAACTAAAACGCAGTTGTAAACGTTTAAAGTAACAATTTGTACATAATTATAACATCAAGTTACGCTTTGTAAAAATCGTATAGCTGATAACGGTTGTACAAACTGAAAACCGTCCACTGTGCATTTACAACATACACTAGCGCCATTAAGCCTTCAAGTGGTGGGTATTGACACTATTGCTTGTGAGCGTTGAATGAGGGCTGCGATCAAGTAAGAATAGTTATGAAAACTTAAAACAATTTTAGACAAAAGAAAATGCAGCCCAAAACGTGTATTAAAAAAAGGTTAAAATTTTTAACAAATTTAAACATATTAAATAGAGTAAAAAATAAAAATAATAACGAAAATTGGGGCGAGTGTGATACGACACGTGTGAAGCAATTCATACTTTAACTTACTTAAACAGGTTAAAAAAGCGAAATTAATTTTCATTGTCATTTAACACTTTTCAATTTATAATCTGTTCCAGGAAAAAAAACAAGGCAAAAACATCTGTTTTATGACCCTTATGTCAATATAATGTAGTCATCACAAGTGGTGTTGACAATACGGAATTTTATCGCCAAAATTTATTGTAAATAAGATAATTTGTTTTATGAATGTTTAAAAAATGGTATTATATTAAAAGATAACCATAAAAATTCATGAAGAAATGGAAAAACGTGTTTCATTAGGAAATGCAAGGGTAAATTTGCTTAATCAATTTCTCCTCCTATTTTGCTTTAAAAATGGTTTCATAGCTGCTTACTGGACTGGTAAATCCTAAGTCTTCTTGGTTTGCTATTTGACGTGTGTTATCGTTCAAACGTCGTATTACTGAATGATTCGTGTCAACGAAATGCACTTTTTGGACACGGATCTCATCGCCATTTCAATTCTAGTCGATGGCCACCTTTTCTGGGTCCTAACCCACCAAAAAGCATCTCTTCGATCTCTTATCGGATCGATCATTATGCAAAGTCCAGTCCAGAATTGAGATCTCTAGAATTAGTTACTATTTTTACGATTGTTTACGATTTTTATAGCTCAACTCTCAATAAAATCAGCACTCTTGAGCCAAATAATGGTGGCATCCCTACCCCAAAAGTTAATTTATTTTTTAAGTTCGATTTTTCCTTGGAAGAGCAATTGTTTTTACAGCTTACTTCACGAATCGATGTCTTTTAGTCTTGGCATTGGCATGCAAACCACTGATTTTCTCTTTATTGTTTTATTTCTATACATTTTGAGAGCTTATTTGAACTGGTTGAAATATTATAAAACAACATTCAAATTTTGTTTATTCGCCTGTTTTGTTGAAAATGGACTATTATTCATGAAATTCAGTGCACTTTGTCAAGTCAGAAGAACCAACAATTCTCACTTGGTATCCTTTATTTTGGAAAAAAATGCCATTTTGCTCACTCTTGGCACTCTTGCCCCTAATTTCCGCTACGCTTATTTCTACCCACAAACTTTCGTCTGGCTATGGCAAGAAGCGTAGCGGAAAAATTACAAAAAAGGCTTACCCGAGAGTGTATGCATACAATTTTTAACTGCATCATTTTATGACAAAACGGTTCGGCAAGTACAACCATCAAACGTAACTAAACGATGGCGGTGTCAGATTTGGTGGTTATGGTAGCGAATATTAATGGACTTTTTTTTTTGTTTTTTGCACCGCCAAACACACCACACATCAAGGTAATCATCAGCATCAGCGTTAACAATGTCAACTACAGGCCTGGCAAGTGTATGTGCAGAAAAACGATTATTTGTTTCACATACTCTCGATCGTGTGTCCTCCGCGTCACACCATTGACTTCTTGCAACGGCAGCGTGTCGCGATGCTGCTCCGCATGTAACGCATTATGAAGTACCACAGCATCATCGTGTGTGGAACACTAAATCATCAACGCCTGAACAGGTTGTTAATGCTGTCCGTCTATTTTTTACCTCCCCTTCTGTGTGTTCTTGAAGGAAGCTAATATCCTTTTTTTGTTGTTGTTCCTTGTGCCCTTGGCGGTGGCTTAAAGTTCTAGCAACACCAATAAGCTGCACTAGGAAGAACATAATCTAACGGCTGATCGAGCGTGTCGTCGATAAGAGCATTCTCGTGTGTCGTGTCCGGCGCGCGTTAACGATGATTTTTCAATGTAATTTCCCAGACTTTTTTTTTTGTCTCCATGGAGACATTTTCAAATACGTAAAACATTCATTTACGGTCGGTTCAAAACACTGATCGAAGGACACGCAAGCATTTTTTGGGTATTGAACGAATCCAATTAAAGTACATTTTTTCTTGCACGTAAAAAGTAGAGGAACAAAACACCTTCGTGCCCTTCTTTACAACAATTGCGATAAAAAGATTTTTCAACCATCAGGGTCCATGTGTTTCGGTGACGAACGTACGCAAATGAGGCCAATGGCATTTGGGTGGCTGGAAAGCAAAATTACTTGCGCACCCTCGGTTCATCCCTACTCAATACATATATACGAGCAGTCCATCAATCAAATTTCCGCGAGGTTTTTCCCCCATCACAGTTCACACATCAGTCCCTCGGGTGAACAAAAAAGCACTTGTCGATTGGATGTCACTTTTGACAGATGCCAAAATAGCTTTCTTTCCCATTTTTTTTTTTTCAAGTGACAATTGTATGAAAAAGCACCAATAACCAATCACTAAGAGGAAAACGAATTAAAAAACGTACGAGTTTTTTTTTCTTCTATGCGATTGAAATACACCTCCAAAAGCAATCCTTATTTATAGACAAATAAATCATGCCGTGCAAAAAAAAAAACGCCTCGCCTGTCACTTTTTCCTGCGTATGCGTAGAGATCGGATCGGGCGCTTGCAAAGGGTTTCACAGGTGTCTCAGCGCACAACAAAAGGTGCGCGCGCACAGGCGCTAATCTTTAATAACTGCTTCGCATGCAGCATATACCTGTAGCAGCTCGCATTTGTAACGAGATTTTGTTTTTTGGTCTTTGCCGTTTATCTTTTCAAAAATATCAAAGTCATTCGTGGTCTTCGTAAGTGACTCACCAAGCATAAAGCCTCGCACAATCACACTCCCATCGGCTATATCATCAAGATAAGCTACTTGGAGGTTTAAAGCACATTGGCTAATCTTATCAAATGGCGCCCTATTCACAGGTACATGCTAACGATGCCAACAAATGCTACTCATGCTCACTGAAGTGCACACAGCCTGATGGGAGTTGAATGTACCACAGGGAGATAGCGAAAAGAACAAGAAATTCCTCGCATTTTTTCGATGTATCCAGCAAATTTGACATCCTAATTGAAGCTCAATGTGTGTCCTTTTTGTACAATTTTAGGTCCTTACAAATTATAATGGCGCTGTGTGTGTCCATCATGTTGTCAGCAAAATATTGCATGGTACAAATGATAACGTCATGTTTAGCGGTGTGAGTGTGCGGGGGGACCCTCCAATTTTACGATCTTCTTATCGTAATCACCCATTTAATCATGTTTATGTTGTTTATATCATTCTTGTTGGTGCTATATATAAACACACCACCGCAACACGCTTATGTCATTCTTAATATCTCAAAATAAAAACTCTACAGAAGGATTATCCATTACCAACTACGTCTTTTAGCTTACCTTTAATAATATCAGCCACCGAGGCCGGAGTTGGCGGCAGACTTGGCATGGACGCGAGCTTCTGGGCTTCAGCAACCGGGACAAGCGCACGGGACAGATCGCCGGCCCGGTAGCGCACAAACTCCTTCCGCAGGTCACAAAACCGCCAGTAGTACTGTGGCAGGTCGATGTCTTTGGCACTCGCTTCAGGGTGGAGACACTGCCGGAGTGGTAGCTGACCGTCGGTGACTAGCCGAAAGCTGGGACAGTGTGGGTCCAGGTTGAGTGACTTGGTGTACTCATCGAACTGTGAATACAGGGAGAAGAAGAATAAAAAGGAAGGATTAGTTGCAGTTGGAGGAGCAATTATTGCGAGGACTCTCTCTCTCTCGATCGAAAGCATCCACTCAAATCGCGGAGGAAAACGAACTGATAAGAACTGGAACGTGGTAATGGAGCTGGAACGCTATAAAGATAGCAACCGTAGTAAAAAGGGGGATGGGGTTCGTCTCCAACCCTGATGTCTCCGGTGGGGATGCTACCCTACGTCACCCACCCCCAAGGGCTCAGAACCTTTGACCACAAAGCCCCGCACTGATGACGACGGCGCGGCACCCAGCGGCTTATTGCACATTTTCTGTTTACGTCGTCGCGGATTACTTGAACTTTGCGCCCTCTTGCTTGACTGTTAGATGTGCAGCAAAGGCTGCAAACCTCTGTCCCATCTCCTCTCATCTGCCCGTTACCTTCCTTATCTTATAACCATTGTTCGACACCTAACCTGGACAAGGAATCAAGTGCCAGCCGGTATGTAAGGGTGGGTTAAAAATTGCAAGTAACCTTCAATTGAGGGAGGTGTTGCTCGTGTAATCATCCCTTGCAAGCTTGCCCCGTGCGCTTGACAGCAACACACATTCCCAAGCCTTGATGCCGTGGTGTTTTGACGCGTTTTATCAACCGCACTCGTTCCAAACCGAGGGAGGTTCTGTTGTATTGCTGGAGATTTAAGAAATTTATTGCCTTCGATACGCGCAATCGGCATCGCGGCGTGTAAAGAGAGCGTGTGCGCGTACCGTCTTATCGAACTTCACACAGAGGATTGGATGGCTTCCAGGAGTAAATCTTCCGGACAAATGTGTGCCTCAACATAAGCCCAGGCCGATTTTCTTTGCCAGACATGATTTTGGCGACAACAGTGGGACCGAATTATTATCAGCAATGAGAAATAACCTCCAGCAAGTGATACCAACTTATAAAACAAGTCATCGGTTTAATCGTGGTGGTGATTCAGCTCACTGCGATCAAACTCTTGTAAATAAAATGGACATTTCAAACTACAAGCTGTCCAAATACTGTCCAAACATAATTCTATCGAAAGCCACTCAAAGTGTCTTTGCCCCCGATACCACACAACTTGAATGAGAGTTTCTGGGCAGATTAGCATTTCTGTCACTATGACAAAGCGTCTTTTGACAATGACCCAACACAATCACGAGCACGCCCAACAATGGCGCACAGCAATTCTTCATTCACAGTCTTTTGCGTCACTCTGACACACCATTCGCGTTTTGGGACAAAAAACTGTATTATGCACAACATCCAAACACACCAAAACAAGCATTATAACATCCTTCTACAGGGATCCACGCTTTTTTCGGATGTCTGCAGTCAAAGAAAAACTTGATCACAAGTCCAACATCCATTTAACTTAAAGCTAATTAAAAGTGATAGTGAAGCTCTTAAGAAGGAGGCTGTTATTCGGATTAAGAGACCCAATTTAGGATTAGGCTCTTTTTTGTGCGCATGAGAACTCTACTTCCGTTCCGCGGGTATCAGGTTTCCTTCAACGAAAAACTGGAATAGCTCTCTATTGTGTCACCACCTTCAAAGTAGTGCAATGAAGTGTTTAAAGGGTCAAAATTCTACCACCTTGTGACATTATGAGAAGGGAAACACTTTTTTTTTTCATCCATTAATCTCTTCATCAGTGCCAAGTGGAGCATTTCATCTCCGTGTAGAAGTAGATCATACACAAGCGAGAGCGAGAGATCCCGCGAATAGAACACACGCCAGCCAGCCGTAATGTGCTCTTAATTTTCGGCTTCAACACTGTCCCCACACACGATCAAGTGGTCAGTGTTGCGGTGATTTATCGCCCATTTAGAGGTCCACTAACTAGCCGCTCAAGGAATGGTTTCTCTCTCGTTGGACGCATTTTTGACTGTAGTAAAAATGTGTGTGACACTTGATGAAAGTTAACGATTTCACCGGGACAAGATTTGTGAAACCAAGTTCCAAGTCAGCGCAGAGTGGAGTGGAGTGGATAAAAAAATGGCTTCCAACAGCAGGTACGCCTTGCTGGTGGACTTTCCTGTCTTAAAACACGCGAAACAAAGTTCGCTTTTGAAGCGGCTACCTTCTTCCATCATACCCGCACTTTTGCAGCCCATTTAGCATCAAGCTCCAATGATGACGACGACGACAAACAGTACACCGGTCATGTAACAGATCCTATAAAACTAAACAGATTCCACAAGGTACACTTTGTCCGGGGTGGGTTGGTGTAACGAGTAGAAAAGGTACGAACTAGCGCAAACTAAACACAAATCGTTGGATGCAATCCTCACAATTATTGCTATTCTCTCGGCCTAACATGGCACAAGAAGGGATCCGTCTTTTCAGCTACAATGTACACAAAAATCGCTTCAAGCTAACCTTTTTTTTTATGAAACTACAAACAAGAAACACCCCGGCAACACCGGCCAAAGATAGCTGCAATTCCTCAACGATCCTCCGACACTTGGCTGTACACAAACTACAACACTTTAGGGTATAACAACAGTTTGTGTTTTTGTTGCCCCTTTCTGGCGTTTTTTTTTTTTTTGTGTTTGCAACTGCAGTAAGACATTAATTGCACAATTTTAATTTCCCTCATCACCAACGGCGAAGGAATGTCACACACGTGTGCATCCAATGCATTTTTCACAGGGTGACAAATTTTACACATTTTATTTGTCAATATTTGTGTTTTCTTTTCGCGAATACTGCGACCACATATTGTCGTCGAGAGTTTAAGTTCACATTGCAATTGAAAGGATACTCTTTGTCAATGGACTTTTTTTTCCTGTCTGTCTCATTGCTAACCCTTTAACAACGATCTGTCCATTGATGGTGAAAATTACGCAGCTACAATTTCATAATTGACCGAACGTATGCTAATGGGACGGAACCTCTCTTCGCTACCCTCGAGGACAGGACAATCTTCCAAATTGGGCCGGTGCGAATCTTCCTTGGCACAGATTTGTGGTGTTGCTTTCCATTTCTGGTTCCTGTCGGTCAGCATCCGTTACGGGCTCGGACCTCGTCTCCAAACTCATCAACCCGCTTCAAACATTCCACACCATCTTTGTTTTTACCATCGCAACTAACTAGCGGCTGAAAGAGTCGGCGAAAACTTAACTCATCATCCGATAGGCTAAATGAAGACTTGGGATGGGGATACCAGCGATTTGGAATTGCTAATTCCTGACCTTCCCAAAGGCAAAATGAGCCAGGCACGTTTCTCAGCATGCTTACTAATACAATCAATCCTTCAATAAAAAAAAAGTCACCAACCACTAGCCACTGATACGGTGAAATAGAAAAGCACATAAATTAATTGTCTCTACAGTTGGTTAGAGAAACGAACACGAGCGAGATAAATATGTATTTTATGCTGCGATCGTATGTATCTTCGTAGCGTTACGATTCAAGAAATACACACCGGCGCGTGGAACCAAATCGCTGTAATGTGCCGCAGCTTTGGCGAAAATATTTCCTTCTGCCAGCACGCGGTGAGGATTGATCGCTTTCGCGTAAGACACCTGTGTCGATGGGGAATGTATTTATACTTGCTTATACTTAACATGCATCAGTACAATCGCTTAGCTGATCGTGACCTACTCAAGAAGGGGCTTCGGAAACGTTCACGGTCTTGTCTATGCATTAGTGGTCATGCAAGAGCGGCTTCTTTGCATTGCATACTTCTTTAGATTTCAATTAAAGATTGGATGGGTGTACACAACAGAGGGTGCCTGCATTTTATGTCCAGATTCCTTGACTTGATTTGTCGAAGAAGATGTCTCCGAAATTTCCGAAGAAATAGCGAACCGATTTTGTATTCAAATGATCCCTTAGTAAACGCCTGATACACAGGAAAGCATGGCGTAAACCGAGATCTAGCCTAACCTAACGAAAAACTACTCAAGAAAGCTTCAGAAATGGTTAACGGTCTTGTGTATGTATTTGGATAGGTTAAGAGCTTGTTGTTGGCAACGTCCAGAATCCGGGTTGATTTAACGAAGAGGGCCTCGAAAATTTCCAATTCTTAATTTTGGCGATCTCCCTTTATTGCGAGATGGACATGCAGCTCTAGACTATTGATTTTGGATCCAACAGATCCCATGCTAAATGCCTGATACGCAGGAAAGCAAAGTGTCCACCGAGATCTGAACTAACGTAAAGAAAAAGGCTCGCTATATTCCTAACTTCGAATTAAGCTTCGAGCTTAAGACAATCGATTTTGATTCGCTATCTAGACAAACGATAAGAAGGTAAAGAATTTTTTCGGACTTCAGGATATTCCGAAATTTGGATAACTTTTCCTCTGAGAGTGAGGCTCGAGCGACGAAAAACCACCCCCATCGTGGATATCAACACCTGAACATGCTGAAAGCAAAACTGCATTCAACAAATCCACACCAAACTGATGCTGCAGAAACAACGCAAACGTGTGTCATTAGAGCTCGAATCTAGCGCCCGCCGGGTGTACACAGACATCATTTGGCTTCACCACCGGTAGCAAAACCGTTGTTGGTGGCAATTAATTAAACTAAGCTCTTCCTGTCATTACCGATTGCGCCACACCGCTTCTTTTTTTTTTTTTGCGGTGCGCGAACCAGCGGACCCCTATCATTACGAAACAGTCACAGCAGCGCTAAGGATCACAGCTCTACCGAAACATTATTACCGCCATACGTGCACCATGCACATCGCATTCCGTGTAAGGACGACCGGATCATATCGATTGTAATGTTTCTTCTCACCCCTTTCAAGCCTATGCTGGAGGTGCAAACCATACCTAGAACATCTACACGCTTTGTAAAAGTTGTTCTCGCACCACCAAGCCGGTACAATTGAGCACCATTTATAGACCCCGCGGGGCAAGTTTTGCTGCTGCTACTGCCGGTTTTTGGTTCGCCGCTACCGTGCCGCTGGAGTGTCTCTATTTTCCTGGGAGATTATCGGAAATTACTGTCTTCACGGTGCGATCTCAGTGGGGCTGTTGTTGAATGCCCTGTGATCGCACGATTGCCGAGATGCTGTTAGCTTGGGCACGAGCTGGCAATTGCACCGAGCAGTGGGGTGCTGGCTGAAGGATTATTAAACGCTGCAACACATTTAATGCTAATGATCGTGTTTGCATTTATAGACTTTTGCTCTCTATTGCAGGATAAAAATAATGTTTGTTTGCTTGTAACAATGTTTTGCACGATACAACTAGAGCACCGTTTTCTTTTTTTTTTTTTTGATTGACAGCATGAAATTAATTAAACTACTTTGTACGCGGACTTTCCACCACCTGGGGACGGCACATTAAATTCGTCCCCTTTTACCATTAAGGCAGCCATTAGAGGGATTTTAGATTTTATTTCGCTTTTAATCGTTCGTTTTATACACAAAAACAGACGAAAAAAAGGGTATGCTAAACAATTATCAACTCTGTCTGACAAGAGAAACCAAACATCGACAACAACAAAAAACACAGAACACTCTTCAACGATCATATCGCAACGTGTGGTGGTGGATAAACACCATTTTCGCTTTCTTTTGGCGGTCTGGATTTTCCAGTTTTTTTTGCGGCGAATGCATTTCTTTTACACCTTAAATGACGACGTGACGCGTTTGTGGATGTTGATGATGGATGCCTCAAGCAGTTCAGTACATTTTTTTTCTGTTTCATCATCGTTAATCTAGGTGGAGGAATTTCCGGCCGCTCAAGCTAGGACACGTTTTTGGCTGACAGCAAGAAGCATCCCGTTTGTTGCGGCAGTTACTGCGCTCGTGTAACGAGCACTTAACAGCCTGAGCCACCACACATCGTTAATGCGTTGTAGAGCTGGTTGATGATGTTTTTTTTTTTTTTTTTTATTTTCTTGGAGAGCAAAAACTGCACGACACAGTAGCGAAAAGGCAGCATATTTATACATTTACTAGGAAGTTTTTCTTTTGAGCGGGTTATGTAAAAATAGTTTTATTTAACACGAGATCTTTCTGTCGCGATATCCCCAAAGCATTAACCAAAATGTCAAACCTTTCTCCTCGCCGGGTAGCAAACGCAATCAGAATCCTTGACCATGAGCTCTAGGACAATGCTTGCACTTGTTCCTTTATTTTCACCTTAATCGAACAAAACGTAAGCGAATAAGCTGCACCGGTGACCAACCACTGTCATACAAATGGGTGGAACCGTTTGTCAAAAACGACAGCTATGTTGTACCGCGAAAGCTACAGCTCCAATCCGTATGTTCAAGGCGTTAAAAATTAACCAAAACAACAATGGAACCATAGCAGGTACCATCAGGGATTGCGAGAGAAGGGAAGACCTCGAGAAATTACCTTTCACTTTTGTAGCAACGGTCACCGCAACACGTCTCAATTATGTTGCATCTACCCTTTTGCGAAGGGCATCGGGAAGTGGAGAGATGCATCCCCCCGACAGTCAAATCCTTCAATTAGCTCCAACTGAACGGGAGAACCCCACTGGAGGTACAAACGGATCACAACTCTGCACTTGTGAAAGAATCAGCCAAGGGTGAGTCCTCTTATTGAGGTCAGTGTTTTAAAGACATAACTGGTGGTAGAACACATCATGGTCAAGGTAACGTTGCTGGTCAATAAACAAACAAATAGAACTCATATTTATGCATAAAACACATGGTGACTCTCCCTTCAATTCTATCATAAATATACACAGTTTGCAATCGCTTGCTACACGATGACATTTGCACTGTCCTCCACAACACAACCTACTCTCCTGGGAACACACAGACGACAAGGGGTTCGTAATCGAGCGAAGGTTCGTCGCCCAAGACCTGTGCAAATCACTAGAATTATGCGCCACGCGCATTTTGATCGATATCTCATATGGAGACAGGCGGTGGGATACGGTGAAAGGTCTTGCCCGTTGTGTGTGTGTGTGTGTTTGAGGGGTCACCAATTTTCTTGCATCTCCTCCATTTACCTTACCCTAAGCGCTGTCCCTGACAGCTTGCTGCAGAGCTGCATTCAGAAAAGCACAGTTAAAAAAGCGCCTTTTCTCATGTATGCGCCGCATGCGAAATACCAATGATCTTTGTACGTTTGTTCTACTTATGGGGATCGGTTGTGTGCCATTTGTAGGTAATTGGAAGCATAATTTAACAGATGCCACGCACCTTGCATACCTTACAGGCGTACCTCAATTTTGAAGTTACGTCGGGTTACGCCTCCCCGAATAATCTGCCAATTCGCATCGCATCAGATACGCACATACACACGGTTGCTGCCAATTTGTTAGAAAATCAGCTGCTGTTGCTACCACCACAACACGAGGGGGTCTTTGGAAATCACTCTTTCAAGAAGCAATATATGTATCGACATCGACCACTCTGGGGTGGATGAACAAAATGTGAAAAAAAGCGCACAGTAATCACTAGGGCGTCAGAAAGCAGCCAACAGGTGAACAGTGCGCACACACACACTCATATACAGGTCCAAGAATTCCCCTGGTTTGCACCGCTCGAGAGGGCAAAGGCTGGCATCTTAATGAGCATTAATTAACGCCCTGCTGCACAGCACCACCACCGGGAAGCAACACAGCAGCGTTCGTAGCGACTCTGTTGTGATTTCTCGCCACACCAGCAAAGCACACCTTTGCCCTCCAAGCGGCCGGCAGGCTTTTCTGTTCGTAGCCGGATCGGATAAATCATAAATTAAGCCAAGGATTGATTGGGTTGGGGCAGGTAAGAGCACGGCAAATCGAAACACGATGAGGGTGCTTCGATGGGGCGCTTGAGCGGGATGGACACGTCGACACATTCGCGGGGTATGCTCCTGCTAAGGTAAATGAGGGAAGGAGGAATCCCTCGAACCGTAACCGGGACCGTATCCATCAATTGCATCCTATGCTCATCATTCGTATGGCACCATCATGGCGTTGTTCCACATTGCTCGTTAGACCCAAGGAAGTGCGAGGTGAGGGAGCGGAGTGGGGGGAGGTGGGAAGCGAGGGCAGTCAAAAGAAAGGACCGAACCTCGTACTACTACATCTTACGGCACCGGAACGAGGAGTAAAATGAATTCCTCTGGTTCCTCTGGAGTTCAACGATGAGAGCAACCAACGTTGGGGAGAAAAAGTGATTAGTGATCGATGAATTTCCACTTCGTTGAACCATTTTATACGGGCGGAAAAACAACGCAATCTGTGGCAAGCTTAATGCTTTCCTATGCTTTGTTTTTCATCAATGAGAAATACCTCGCAGATGAGAGTGAAAACGATTAGGAGGGGGGTTTCGGTTTTCCTTTGGAGGCACTGTATTACACTCTGGTTTGAGAAGACACTTCAGAAAAGTTTGAATATTTTCTTTAATGCGAAAAGACCTTACCTTACAAATTCTACATGCATTAGAGAAGGGGAAGTTACAAGATCACCAGGTCAAGAACCAAATATAGGACAAGAATTTAATTTCAATTAGAATTATCAGGACATTGAAAGTCTTCTCTTACCAGATTAAGGACATAAATCTGATCAATTTGTAGAAGAAAGATAACAAATTAACTGTTTAATTTAACTTAATTCTTCGAGGTCGTGAAGACATTCGTATTTGAGAAAGGAAATAAGTTTAAATTCGGCATCTATAGCGTTACGATGTTGAATGTCGTCAGCAAGATATTCTTTTTAGCTCTTCAAGGTCCTATTGGTAGCATAATTAATAGGAAGATATCAGAGAGAGTCCCCAAATGAAAATGTTATGTACTATTCGACTTTGGAGTGGAGAACTTGTTAACAAAATTTACGAGAACGATCATGTCTAATGCCAATGATGATTGTGTAAAGGTGAAAGTGGATGGGAAATTCTCCAGAGTTTTTGCTCCTCTACAAGATTATTCGATAATGAGCTAGTCTTACAGCCAAGCTATACGTATCGGGCGACAACGGGTGTTGCTATAAGAATATTATACCATCGTTTCCCAAACCTTCGAGCCGTGCCTCATTGGACTGGCCGTTGTCATTGTTTTTGATGGTTATAGATGTTGTAAATGCTAAATTGATAGCGCTAAATTATGCTAAAAATTCGAACCAAGTGACTTTTCTGTAGAATATTTAGCGAAATAAAGTTGAAATACAGGGTGTTCAATAAGTTCGAATACAACTTTTCATCGATTTGTAGTTGTGCGCTCTGTGTATTCTGTGTATGAATATTTTTGTCAGCTTTAGTATCATGTATAAGCTAACCGTTGCATGTGGTGTCGACTATCTGTCACTTAGTGTGTATACACTGTGCACGATGAAAGAGTACCGCAATCTTTTAGTAAAATTGTTTGTGGGAGGTAAGCAGTCCGGCGCCATATTCCGGCGGTTGAAATCTCACGGGGTGAAGCGAAATTTTATTTATACTACCATCCGTCGGTACCGGGAGATGGGCTCGTCCAAGCACCGTACAAGACCCGGGCGGCCGAGTTCGGTGAGGACGTCAGCTGTTATCAAATTGGTGAGGGAGCGAATCCGTCGAAAAATGACCCGTTCCATCCGGAAGACTGCTGCTGACCTGAATGAGTCAATCGGGACAACTCACACTATTACAACGAAGGACCTAGGGAACAAGCCGTACAAGAAACGTACACTACATGGAGTAACGGAAGCTGCAAAGAAGAAGAGGCTGGACCAATGCAAATTGATACTTTTGCGGCACGCAGGTCAGGAGTTCGTGGTTTTCTATGAAAAACTCTTTGTTTTGGAACAGCCGCACAATGTTCAAAATGATCGACTGTGGGCGCCGACGTTGGCCAGCATCCCCCCGTCCCAAATACTCATCCTACGATTCCAGAATGCCGTATCGGTGATGGTTTGGGGAGCCATATCCAGGCGTGGGAAGCTCCTACTGGTTTTTATTGAAGAAAAAAAACGACAAATTAACCGCCACGTACTACAAAACCGAAGTTCTGGAGAAGGTTGTGGCTCCGGCACTTCAGGATCTCTACGGGAAGGATTCTTACATATTCCAACAAGACTACGCTCCTACCCATACGGCGAATATCGTCCAAGCGTGGTACCAGGAGAATTTGACGGGGTTTCTTCTAGATAATACGTCATGGCCACCCAATTCCCCGGATATCAATCCCCTTGATTACTATGTATGGTCATACATGCTGGCCAAGTAAAGCAAAGTCGCCACACAGTCGAACACAGTCGACCAATTTAAGAACATTATTTCCACGATCTTGGACGAAACGCCGATGGAACAGGTGCGTGCCACGTGGGATTCGTTTGCAAAATCCCGCTAAAAAAATTATATCTTATGTTTACATTGTTTGAGCTGGTTTTTAAAGTGTATTCGAGTATATTGAACACCCTGTACAGTGAATTGATATGACAGCGGACGCTGAGTAAACTATACTAACTACACTTATAGGGAAACCCAAATAATAGGGTGCGGCGAGCCAACTAGCGAATATGAAATCCTCGACCATTGATACAGAAACACCCAATATATTAGCGAATCAGTAAAAATCGATACAGAATCACCAAAAATATTGATTATGGAAAATAAACTTGACAGGCAGTTTCTTTTTTTTTCCATATGAATTAAACGCGCAACTAATGAATCTAATTGCGAGATCAGGCGCCGGACAACGGATCCAATCTCTCAAATGAACTGATTATCCAATTACGTGGTATCGATGGAAAGCTTGCGATAGCGATTAGATGGCCGATATGATCTAGCAGGTCGTTTAGCCAAGAAGAAGAAGAAGAAGAAGAAAAGAACACGTAACAGTCGTTTAAATCTGCGTCTATCTCTGATTGAATGTATGCGTTTGTTATATTGATGGACATAAAAGTAAAATCAAGCCTTATGAAGTCTCTGCCCACGTTCATTCTAATCAAACCACTAATAGACTTATAAAAACTAAACTGCGATATCGCTCAGTGTACAGAGAAGATTCAAAAAGACTAATTTGCAATGTATTGATGGCGTAGATACGGATCCCCACAGTCCCCCTGATAAATCAAAACAAATAGCAAAGCGCTTACAATGTATCGAGGAGACCGACCTACTGTAAATAGAAACGGAAAACTCCACTCTACGCTTCCCCAGTCATCCATTTCCTTGACGTAAAGCCGACAGATCGTTCGATCGAATATGATGACGCTAACCAACCGTTAAACGTCCTATCCCATCCCATGTTTCTGTCAATTGAAGGCCACCCTCCCATGGTAAGAAAATCAACCATGCGACAAACTCAAGCAGATCTCAATGAATTTTAAATGACCAGCTGCAGCAGCAGCACATCATCTCCTGTGTACTTATTCTGTGAGTTTTTTTTTTTTTTTGCTTCTCCTCTTTCTGCCATCATACTCTAGATCTCGCTAAATATCGATCATATCCGCGCAAGGAATGCTATACGCACGGGCACACACATCCACACCGATCCTGCATCCCGAGTGGAACGAGTTTTCAAACTAGATTAATTGAGAGACCTAGTTGTTCTCGGTACACGGCCACTTCCAACATTCTCTTGCAGCCGATCCACCCGCCGAGATTGGACCAAGCTCATATGCATGGACGACATCATGGAAGAGGAGAAGAAGAAGAAGAAAACAAGAGGAACAACTACACACACACTGCAACAAAAAAAGGCCCCCGTCATCATCGTTCCCTGCCTCATTGACGTAGTGTGTCGATTAAATAATAATAAAATCAGCAAATAACTCTCCCATAACATTGCATCGGCGCGGTACAAGAGTGACACGATAATGCGGTAGAGTCTATCTGCCCGTTGACACAAACCAGATCGGACAGGTGCCGATGTAAAACGGATAACGCAGCGCATAAAACGCGATCTGATCGATCGGGACTCGATATTCATCACCGCGGACACACATAAAACAGAGCTCCAGATATCGCAACTTCAGCATTGCTCCATTGCGCACCAACGATTTCCATCCATTTTGCACGTTTTCGATCCGACCCCCTCCCCCCTATCAAGGGGCTGGGTTGGTTGATTTTCCTTTTTAGGTGCCAACGGAAAAATGAATCACTCCGCCCGTCTCCGAATGCGAAACCTGTCCAGAGCTTAGGAGCGTGTCAGTGACTTGTGTGATTAGGTCTTGGAAGGAACTTGATGAGCTCGAATGAAGATTATGCGCTGTGAGGAGTTAAAAATGACATCCATGGCATCAAAAGTCGGTTCGAAACAAACACATCCTGGACACTAGTTACTAGAAATTTATCGCAACGACACACCATGTTCTTGAGCTGTAATTGGATCGCGATCATCAATTTCATCTGCGAAGAATTCCGGTGACACGCATCCCAAGACTAAGAGCCTAAGGGGGTACAAAATATGCACAAATGCAAATGTCACACTGAACATATATTGCCAATTGCAATCCAGCAACCAATTCGGTTTCAACCAATCAAACATGTTTAATTTTCCTACCCCACCACGAGGCAGCATTACCAACAGGAAATTGAACCCGTTTATCAACCGCTTCTCGTATGATCTCTTTTTCCTGACGATACATATTCGATTGATTTTCACAACTGGATGCCTGGAAAAAACAAGAACTACCAGCATGTCAGATTGGAAGATAAGGCCCACAAAGCAACCTATTAGAACCGGGCGTATAGATATACACTAACCCCGAAAAACCGGCTACACACCTTACTAACGGGATGCGCGCGCGGCTTGGGTTCGCACAGTTGGTTAGGGAAAATGCAAAATTGTTCCCAAATGACAGCGCGCCCGCTAGAAGCACATAAAAGCCTCCTCTTCTGCATGTAATCGCATCAGGTGGTTGGCTTAAGTGTAGCGCGCGATGGAATTTAAAAAAAACGGCGTATTTAAACAAAATGGAAACCTGTCGTATTCGTTTCTTGGACATATGCTAGAGTTTGCTTAGGAGGTCTTGTGGACTGACTCTTGGACAACACACAGACACATGCACGGGAGGTAGTGTTGTGAAAGTTGTGACGGTGAAGTAGTGAAGGGGGTGGAAAAGGCGAGCAAACTCGCCTGCCCGACAGGTCCAAAGTGCAGCGGAAAACCTTGCGCTGTCACTGCGCCACCCCGCTGTTGCGCATGTCTTGCACCGTTAACGTGAAGTTTGTTCGAGTGTGCATAATTGGACTAATCGTGGTTTGCAACTTTTTCGTCTCTTAAAGCAGTAGCAACCTCAATCACCCTGCTACTACTACTTTGCTGGAACCGTTTCGCATTTGTTTCGCGAAGATCTTCAACTGGACACCCAACAGATTGTGTGCTTGGAGCTTTGAAGCAATAATATCTGCACGCCATCTCCACCGCCGGACAGTTCATTTCTGGATCACTTTATTTGTAACGCATCGTCCCCCCGCGGCCTTCTTTTTCTGCCCAATTTTCACTCATAGGACCCCCCCCCCCCCCCCCCCCCCCCGGGACACGACACTTACCTGTTGGATCACTTCCTCCAGGGGACGCCCGTTGGTCTGTACCAGCGATTCAATTGCCGGGATCTCCTGCGTTATTGCACATTCCGGCGGGGACGGTACGGCGACAGCGCCCGGAGATGTGGAGCCAGCCGGGACAGCAAGCGCCGTGCTGCTGCTGCTGCTACTACTGTCGGCCACCGATCCGACACCCGTGGTCGATACATTGATGCCGGCAGGGCATCCGGCGGCAGTCGCTGTCACTGTACTGCTGCTACTGCTGTTGCTGATGTTGCTGTTGCTGCCGGTAAGAGTGCTGCTGGACAGGGCACCGAGAGCGTTGCTGGCCGATGATTCGGTGCGGAATGTCGAATTCCTCGGTCGGACTAGATACTGCTTTACGCCAATTATCTGCAAGAAAGGCAAGAGGATAGACACGCCATGAAATCGATGCTGCCAGCGGATAGGGTATTATGTGCTGAAGGAGAATATTATATGACGATGGTTCCTCCTTCCAGGTAGTATGCTAATCGTACGTAGGCTATCGATTGATGTGGAGCAATCCCGCCAGCATGCAATCTGCGGGATTCGTTGGCGCGATGGCGAAGAAAACAATATTTTGCACAACCGAGAAGAGAGAATTTCTGGAACAAACCCTAAAAACACAGCTAAACTGCGTAAAAGATTAAAATGTAGGTGATTCTTGAAAAAATAATCTAGTATTCATCTCAAAAATCAAGCTTGGGGAAATTCAGCAAGTAAATAAATCCCAATGCTTACACAAAGTTGCCAAGAGAATGCAAGGAAATTGTGTCGAAGAAAAGCATGCCATAAAACACAATGTAATGATGGGTAAGGTGTCATGTTGATTTACAAAGCTCTAAACGCACCCCACACTTCTCCCAACAAGCCTTTCCTGATGCCGGAGAAGGGTCATTGTGTAACCACCGATAAAAGAATGTAAATATTATGGAATGACTACTATGTCCCACAAGCTATTCCATTAAAGAATGACGCTTTTGGATAGCGAGAGACCGAGGGAGATTGACTGAGAATCTGTTCTTCTACCCAATCATGTATAAACTTAAGCTCAATCAAAACGCAAATGAGAAAATGTTGCATTTCGAACGCAACAAACGCGTAATGTGCGTGTTCGGAGGCGAGAAATTGAAAATTCCCACGGCATTGAGAATTCGACTGCTTGGCTGAGCTTAAAGACTCCAAACTAAACAATTCTCCACCAGCAAACGCTTGCCTTTTAAAACATGCAAAATGTTATTTACTGTTTTTTATAATAAATCTAACCTTCCATAACTACTTCCACTAAGCGATATGCTGTAACTCGTGTTAAGGTGTTGAATGTGTTAAAATTTGTAGGGAATAAATTAAACTAGCGACCGGCCTTCACCTATCGATAGGCGATTGTTGTTTGATGATTGCCACTAATTCACACCTCCATTCTGCCACGCCATGGGTAGAGTAATACATTTAACTTAATAAAATTGATTTGAACTCTTGCATCATACATAATACATACAGCATGTCACAACGAATAACCATAATTTGATGACATTTGTTATTTTATTATGTTCAATTGAGTAAAGCTTAATGGGGTTTAATTTTTCACCCTGTTAATGGGATATGTGCACGGAAAATTGCATAATAAATGTTCGAAAGGCTGTTAGACAACCAAATTAACTGTCGAATGTTAACACATTCACAGCTAACAACTAACTATACAAAGTTTAACGATTTGACACTTGCTACACACTATCAGACGGAAAACAATTTTCCTCCCTTGATGTTTGTTACATGTTACTAAAACAGAAGAAGAAGAAAAAAATCCCCTGCTTAAAATCAGCTACATCCGATGAGAAGATCTTGATCGTGCGTACCTACTAACTCATCCCGCTGCCATTAGCTGTCAGATGTGTACAGATAAAGATGTAAATCGGCTCCAAACGAGAGCATCACGGTGCACTGGGCCAGATTATCTCGAATGCTCATTTGCTGTCGAAGACAAAATAGCAATACACGGTTTATGGCCCTATTGTTGTTGTGTAAAATCAGCCAGGGAAAACCCCAACACCGTGGAGCTGAAAAGTTTACTTGAGAATGCGAAGAAATATCTAACAAGTTCTCCATTTGGGTTTAATTTTTAAGTTGAAGTTTACATCAAGCTGACGGCACGCAAACCAAGAGAACAATACGGAGCGCTCTTCTAAGCAGCCACAAATCTTTAGTTCATACATACAAACGACTTAAATCATAAACCACCACATAAGGTATTGATGGTCAGGTTGAGGTTTCCTCGCTTTCCGCTTGAATAATGAAACAAGTCACCGCCGCAAAGCTTAGGCGCACAATGATAAAGCCTTCTCTGCACGTTCGTTTACTACCTCGCGTTAAGGATTAACTGCAGTTACCCGAGCATCGTTTAGGAAGCCACAAGTAATTACCCGCGTGTGCACATCATCTGTGGCGCTTATATCTACACTAATCGAGGTCCCGTATTACTTGACCTCTGGACCATTGCACACACGAAAGCACTCTATTAGCTCTCCAGAAAACACATTCATCTGGGTGCACACAGGGAGCACACGTGCCGCGCGGCACAGATGCTTCCAGATGAACCGCGTAGAATATTGGGGCCAGTAGCCCTATGACATCCGGCCGACATCTGTTTACCGGACCACTAGAATTGTACTGTTACGGGGAGGGTGCATGGGTGAAATATTTGCATTAATTTACCGGGAAGGATAAAAACACGTAAATTACATTGTGTTTTACTGCTGAGTGCCATTCACATTTAGCTAAGAGTGATCTGTGAGGATCCTTTTGAAGTCCTCTAGGTCGTGCCCCAAAATTATTTACAATACTTTAATATGTGTAGTTATTAATAGGGGGTAAGAGGGTTCTATGATGATCGTTCGTTCGTTTGGTTTTGATGTTTCGAGGGTAAACTGCTGCTGGCTCACATACAAACTGACAATCAAAGTTAGATGACAGCTCAAAACAATTGATCGGTGGTTGTCAGAATGGCTACTAATTAGCCATCGTGTACTGTGGCTTTTAGAATTTTAGATCTTTCCGGAGGCCGAGGCGACAGTTCTAATTCGATGCGAAACGATTTCTCCGTAGTTGAGGTCTGACTATCCAGCTACGTGATATTATAAGGTCTAGTAAGACATTCGATGGCGAGCGATCACTTCAATATACATTTAACAGTGCTAAGTCATTGTAGAATCCAATATTTATAAAGTTAAAGAACCAAGTTTAAATGGAAAAGACATCAAACATACCTACAACATAAAATCACATCTTCAAAACCTATGTCGCAACAGTTAATTCCATTATCTTACTCCACAAATCATAGCTCAGCTCCAACAAAAGCGGATGTATGATATCTTCTGCTCTGCTTCCTTTTTGTCCTACAACCATGCGCCCATATAGAAGCTAATTATGATGAACAGACGCGCATCTTAAACGCCTCTCTCCTCTCCGTATGGAGACATTGTTAAAAAGACATTAAGCGACCTGAAAGAGGCATCTACCACTCGCCTCAATCATAGAAGGAAGCTAGAAGTGGATCCACAACTCGTACACATCTCGATGGCGCCACACATCGTCTACGTCTGGCCGGAGCGCACAGTCTAATTGACGTTTGGCCCAACGCCGCATAATAATAAGAGGTGTGCGCACACCATCCCGCATTGATTATGGGGGGGACTGTGCATCTTCATCTCACATCACCACCAGGCGGTGTGACGTGCTGCTACAAAGATCCCCCCTTTTTTTTTTTCTTTCCCTTCTCTGAACCCGTTAAAAGTTACGCTTCGGTATGATTCGGAAAGCAATTAATCCCACCCATCGGGACGTCATCGAGGTGTCATCTGGGGGAACTGCAGCAAATTCGTTGCATCTTTTTTTTTTTTGTGACTATACAGATTGTGCATCGATTATTAGCGTCTTGTTGTGCTGTCGTGTAAATCGCAGGCGAGAGAGATTGTTTTTTTGACAGTAAAAATGAGCTTCTTCCAAGCGAACCAAATTTCCCGGTGATACTGAAACGTGTGTTAACCTTCGTGTTTGGACGTACCCAAAAAAAAACCTCATCGATCGTCTCACAATCATCAGATGATCGCGTAATTGCTAGCTTTGAGTAAAAACCCCCTATGTTAGCTTCTGCTTTCGCGCCTTTGGTGGATTACGGGATGGTAATTACCTTTTAGTGATTAGCTTGTCTTTATTGGAGATGCAAGAAGATACTATACAAATTTTATACTTTTCCCCCCTCTCATCCATTGCTCTCAATTTGTGCAATATCATCAGCAAAATAATAATAAAAAAAGCACAAACATTATTGATCAGAAGCTGAGTTAAGGCAAAAAAATTGGTATCGATACAAGAAAGTTCAATCTCAAGCTCAATCACTTGCAACGCGGATGCATCCAGCGACTGTATTAGCCTCTGCTCGGTCACATCGGGCACCACACAAAACGTGTCTTCCGGTGTGTAGCGCGCACTTACTGTTGCACCTGGTTGCTTTTTGCACATCAACAACAAGTACATCTTGTTCCAGAAACATTCAGGAAGCAAAAAACAATCCCCCTCAAACGCGACAGCAAAAACTACTACCAACCGCGTTCAGAAGCGACTAGAGCTCGGTCGTCCAAAATGGTCGCTTTTCTATTAAAAATGATGAATCTTGAAAATAACAACATCCCCCCGCGTTGCTCGCTGGGGTTAGGGTGGTTGCAATGATGATCAATATATTGCAGGGGTTTTTGTTGCCCTTTTTTGTAGGTATTTGTACACAGGAATCAGGTGTTCTGTACAGCGGAGAAAAACCTTCATTCGACGAACATGATTACGTGACCGAAAAAAAGTAGAATAATGCGACCAGCATGCACAAGATTATTATTATTCACACATGCATATGCAGCAACGATGACAGAAAAAGTGCAATCAAGAAAATAATCTACTTTTTCCTATTGTTTCCTGCGCTTCGGTTAAGGTTAGTTGGTATGCAGAGATTCCCGATTACTTGTTGGCTTTGTTGACCACCAACAGAAGAGAAATCCTTAATCCACATCCGATCTAGAAACAATCAAACGGAGATATCTGCTTGACTCTTTGCCCTGTCAACCACTTCCCAAAACATCTCATTAAAAAAGCTTCAACTTCCATCAAACAAAACACACACACGCACACGGAGTTCGACCTTTAGATTTTCAACCCCAACGATGATGACCTTGCGCGGCGGGGTAGCGCGCCTTTGCTATGTGGCCACAGAAGTTGTGTGCTTGCCAATTTGCTCGTAATTATACATCAAACGCAAACCGGCCGAAGGACCGTCTATACTCACACACGCAGGTTAGCACATTCGATAGGTGTTGCTATCAATTGCTTGGTGCTGGATTTCAATCATAGTGATGCTGTGCGATGTAACTAATAGCCTAACACCTTCCACTACTGGTGGCGCGAGATTAAACCCTGGCGGAGTCGTAGTTTCATCGTATAACAAATCACGCGTATTATATCACACAGAACACTCACACATTTCAACAATCCAACCGAGAACACCGTTTGCAGGAGTTAAATAACAGCGCCATCCATTCCATGGAAAATGGCAATTGTACTGTTTAATCCTCGAGCGTCACTTGAACGGAAACGAGCAAGAGCTGGCGTAGTTTAAATGTTTTGCCCAGAGCCGTATCTGAGTATTCAGGAGCTCTTTGTCAAGTAATTTATTCCTGTTCTCAATCCTAACTCAATTAGCAGCAACAACAACAAAAAATGGTTTAAAAATAGCATCGAAAAATATTTACAAGATATTCCGTTCGTCTTCTAGCGTGCCGTTGAAGTCTTTCGCTTCGCAGCAAAGTGATTTCGATGCGAAACTGACGACGCATCCCTCCACAAGCTTTGAGCGCTCAAGTGAAACAAAACCCGCAAACTGTCCTTCCCCCTTTTCTGTTTGTACAAGCTGAACTCTTCACATCGGGCAAAATCGATGACCGCAAAAACCAGTGTCCGAAAACAGTAGTGTGGTCGCAAAAGAATGGCTATTTCCGTGCTGTGCACACAAAAAAAAAAAAAAACAGGCGAATCTTTAGTTTAATGCACAACAACAACACCAAGCATCATTAAGATGGCTTAGGAGAACGCAACAGCATCTTCACGATAGAAAACCTTCGCCCTCTTAATCCGGCGACAGAGCGTGAGTGTGCGAGAGCGCACGTAGTATTTGTCTAAATGGTCATTAGCACCACAGGCAATGGATTCTGTCTGCTGCTTTGCATTCTAAAGCGCATTTTGAAGACATTTTCAGGAACGTATTCTGAAGAGCTTGAGGTACGGAGCATGGTCAAAACCCGTCACCATGAACGGCTTCAGCTAGCAAGCGCAATGTGCTTGTTGGTGAACAATTTCAATTCGCGAGCTCCCACGGGGCCAAGTGCGTGTGCGGATGTGCTAAGCGGACACACACAGTGGCCTTACACTTTAAAGTTGCAATGTTATTTTTTCTCCCGTCTTTACCGCACACATCTCCCGTCTTTACCGCAGGCAGAGCCAAGCTAAATCATTATTTGTGCATCCATTAGACGGCGGTGCAGCATCACTGCATCACTTGCTGACGTCTCCAAAACCACACACGGATTCGGACCCCACATTCGATGCTAATGATGAGAAGAAGGGGAGCCGATTATCAAACCCAGAACTGCACCAGCGATGGGATGTGAGTTGATCGAAGTTTCTCCACTCAGTATGCAACATACACAAAATCGTCTCAACGTACGGGTTCTAGGCGACCTTCTCCGGAGGGAAGATGTGATGGGGAGTGGTTTGGTGGAAAGGCGGAACGCTCGGCCAACCCTTTTTCGCGGACGCGATGACATGCAATCCGATACGAGAGGCGAGATTCGTGCATGAAAGACCTATCGGTAAAGTACCGAGGGTACATCGCCAGCGTTGAGACGTCCGTTCCTACCGCTGGCTGAAGAGTCTTGAGCGCCAGCGAGGAAAACTGTGTCGTGTGAAGATAATTACACGTCATGCGCTCTTACCCTGACGCTGGCTGGTCGACCCATGCCCAGAATGATGCCTCGAGAGCTTCAACAAGAGTGCAGCACAGGTGTAAAGAGTTCGCTTTCAAATTGCTGCCGTTTTCTTTGCTCTTCCCGGAGTGATTCTTCTCCTCGCGGGAGTTGCAAACTAAGTCTGCTAAAGTGCGACCACTGGAGATATGTTAAGATGTGTTTCCACTCCAGAAGGCGTTCGGCCGCAGCAATAAAGTATTTGAGGAAGACATTTGCAAAGGAGTGTGGCTCACTGCAGGCCAGGAGGTTGATAGTGATGGAACTTGTTTGTTAAAAAGTGCTCACAACAAGAAACAAATAAACCAGAAATACTGGACAAACGTGGACAACAACGTCTAGCTCAGCAGACTAAGACGAATATGCAGAAAAGAACGCTCGTTGAGGATTTTGTGTTCATTATGTTTATCTTCCCTCTTCCCTCTAGCTCTTGCATTATCATGCTTTGCAGGTTAAAAGCATATATCATTTTTATGAAAATATCTTCTTTCCTCTACTGGATGCTGATTTGTTCAACGAGAAGTTCGCCTCGAATTAATTGCTGGACATTATCACACAAGCTACTTCATTAAAACTCATACGCCCTTTTCGTTGCAATCAGCAGTGGTTGGATCACAGCACCTACGAAACGAAAATAATCATTCGATATTGCGACAATCAACTGTTTCAGCAAATCAAACGCAGCCCAAGAACCGCTTGTGCCTCAAGTACGTCGTACGGCGCACGTATGACAATCCAAGATCAGGGAGCACAGCTTTAGACATCGTTACAAGCTAACACACACGCACGCACACAAGCATATGGGGCCATTATATATAGGGTTGGGATTTCAAATTGCAGGTTGAACTGTGGCTCGCTTCCGGTACGTCATTATCACCGGTTTGCGAGCACCAACCGCGCACTGACAAGCTGCATACAAGGGTAGAAAACACCAAAGTTATGATTATATCTTCTCGCAACAGGAACTCATCGAACTGCTTCTCGAAATCTTTAAATAACGTTCAATCGTTTCCCTGCTGGATAGAAAACAAAGTATTCCAGGAACAAATGTATATTAATTGAACAACATTTACTATAACTATCAATATAAAAATACCCGAAGTTGTTAGCTAGAATCGAGCTGGAGTTTATCATACACATCCTCAACCAGCAAAAGACAACAACCCCCTCTTGCCTTCTCTTGTGTGACAACAGGGTAGCTAGTTGTATGTCGATTGAAATAAAACTTCATTTCTAAGGTACGAAAATTGATGCCCACCCTTCCACTGATGCAATCCACCTTTCCGTGTACCGTGTGTACGTGTGGAAAGTTGTGATGAAAAGTTGCTACCCCCTGATACTAGGGTCCCACTGTTCCACCGTCCATAAGGCTCACGTGTCAAGGCATGGGCTCTTCTGTCTTATCGACAACAACGTTTGTGTGAGCCACGGCACGCAAGTGATGCAATCGTACACACATCAACAAATCTATTTTATTGTCCATCCTTCTCGGTGCCCTCTAGGGTGAAGCAGGGTAGGTAACATTTTAATAGACTAAATTATTTTATACGACATAATGTGGAGCCCTTAAGCGCTGCTATTACCTTTAAGTACTGGAACTATGTTAAAATAGATTATCAGTCGCGAGAGGAATTGCAAGTACGGAGCAGTAGGTTAATATGACAATATTTTTTTCTATATACCCAGCTAATTTGATATCTTGTGAATGTATCGTAAGAGGTGTTATTTAGAAAATCGATCGTGTCGGTAGCTTTCGTAATGTCCTTCATTTTAGTTGGTTCATTGGTTAATTTTATTTGCTTTTTAATTTGTTTGGAAAAATAATTATTCTTTAATTAAAAATTATTCAATTTTGGAATTGCTTTTTAGAGTAAGAAAAGTTAATTTAAAAAAAATACTTATTTTGCAATTGAAATTTTTTAACGAACATGTACTTCTTCAAGTTAAAGTTAACATGTCAAATAAAATTATACTAAATAATAATTGCATTATTTTTGTACCATTTTTAAAGCATCTGACAATCGGAGAAGCGCCGTCATACGCAAATAAAATTTGTTTTTTACAACATTGAATGAACATCAAACATTAAAACAAAACATTCAAAAGGACGAAAATAAATTTTCGGTAGGTTTTTGCGAAGTTTTTTATCGATTTAATGTAGGAATTTGATGAATTTATTCCCAAAAATTGCAGTGCAAGCTTAATTCAAATTTTAAACTTAAACGTAAAAATAATACGCAAATAAGCATTTAAAAAAAATTCTTTTACAGCATTCAATCATGGAACATTTTCAACATTTTCAAATGAATTTTATTTTTCAATGAAATAATACACATTTTCGAAAGGTATTTGCGAAGATTTTTATCTCGTTAGCGTAGGAATTTGAAGGAGTATGAATTGTAAAATTTAATAAAAAACAATCAAATAATTAAACTCCTTTTATTAAACACATATTAAAAGATACACAAAAAAGCTTATCAACATTTGCAATGTTGTTAATTCAAAGCTCAAAGTCAAAATAAAAAAATGTAATAACTGCAATACAAACTAAGTTAAGTGAGGAAAGTACCGAACGTTACCTGAACGATCGAAATCCAGAATAGCTCCAATTACTAATATTTTATCCATGTTTATTATTCCTTCCATCGGTGGTATATTTCTTTCCTCATTTTCTTTCTCATTTTTCCTTTGTTAAATCCGATCATTCGATCACCAAAGCAAGTGAACGTTGGCTTCTGCAGCGATCAACCATTGGATCACTCGCTTCTGTTCACCACAAAAAAAATACCCACCCCTCTCGGTTGCATTACGCAAACCGCATCACAGTGAGATGCTCTGCAGATAATCTGCACCATTTCCCGCCACATCACACATGTGGCATACGATCCATAAAGAAAGTCTCCTCCGGTAGTGGTTTCACTGCCTGTCGCTCATTGCTCGTGTGTGCTTCTTGTACCGGGGCATGGAAACAGACGCAGCGCGAAAAGCGCACAAACTAGGATGAAATTATGTTCAATACAGTGGCCGGAAAATGCCACGGCACGCAACACACTTAAACAACATACTTACAACATGCCCGGAAGCCATATATTGATGGCAGGTCCGAAACTGCTGCTGCTGCTAAGGGGTAAGAGTAGGTTGCATGAGAGCTGCCAAACGAAATTGAAATTAGAGCTCCATCTAGGCACGCGTGGCACATAAAATATCGGATCCCGCAGGGGACCTACTACTAATCCCTTCCATATACACGTCATGCAAAACAGATGAAGATGTCTTCCAGCAACCGATTACGGCATGGAAATAGAATCGGCACCGGGGTGTGTGTGTGTGTGCATAATTTCCCGCAAGAAATCTGACCCAACCACGCCGGGAGTTCAATGTGCGCGCGCTCGTACTACCCAACACAGCGCCACCGAACGACGATTGTGAGCAATTTTCCCATTATCGCTAATTTAGCTTTCCATAGGAACGTAGTCGTAGCAGGGCGAGCAAGGGCGTTTTACCCAGTTGCCAAAGGCGTCAACATTATTGCCCATCAAATGGGCGCAAATTTATCTACGCCCCGAAGCACTCCTGCGACAGCAGTTTGGGTTCGGATGCGGGGTGCGTGCTAAAGGTGTAAGCGAGTCCTGGCGGGTGCAATTTTCATTTGTTAAATCACTCCAGCATTAAAACCGAACTATTTAAGTATAAAAGTGAACGAATTGGATTGAAGGGAAAAATCCACATTTAAATCAAAGCTCTCTCTCGGACGCTGCTTCTATGTCCATGTTCAGTTGATGAATTGGCGCGCTACAGAGCTCTCGCCCTGTACATATTTTTTATTTATCAACAGCCTTTCCATCGGTGAAGGACCCACCGTCCAACACAGGTGGACTCCAGCGTCTCGCCCCTCACACGTACATTTAAGCGTTAGATGATTGGGGCTTTTGATTTGGGCCAATCGAGGCGCTATTGTTTGCCCGACGTGTCTACCCCGAAAGCTATAATTTTTAATCCCCAACTCAGTTAGCATGTACACAAGACATTAAAGTGCATAAGAATAGCAGGGAGGCGAAGGTTTGTGGTGGGTTTACTCCTTTCCCTCTGCGGCAGCATCCCAAAAGGCAAACGAGAAGAAGCAACAAAACTAGGCAAATTAAGCACTTTTTCATCATTGGCTTCACATTTGAATGTGCTTCATTTTCAAATAAACGCTGCCCGGAACTGGATTCGGTAGCGAGAACAGAAAAGTGATTGAAATGGGTGCAACGACAGTAGCTTTTAGAGTTTGGCGGCTATTATTCAAGCGTCACCTTTCATAGTTGGGTGGGTCGCATCGCGATCAGAGGACATTTGATAAATTTGCTTACAAAACTCTGATAAAATAATGTTTACTTTAAATATCATCCTTGATGTGTCCAACTGACTGGTGGTGTTTGGTTACTCGTGACTAATATTATCCAAAGCAGAAAAGCCACTGATCTGATATCGCCTCCACCACCGAGCTGTCACCCGAATGGAACAGTAAAACAGTTATTTATTGTATCTGAAAAATGTCCACCTTTTGCCTTGAAAATGCTTCATTGAGTGAGAATTCTATATTATGAGGCATAGAAATGTTACAAAATGGTTTATTATGAAAATAGAAAACCCTTACAACTTAATTTTCCCTTATGAAAAATGTTCTGTTAGGTACAAACAAAAACCAAACGGATGTACTCATCTTAGACTTCTTAAACATTATTTTTAGACTTCTTAAAGACTGTTTTATGGGCTCTCTGTAGATCGGGCCTTCATAAGAATGATGTCTCGACTGATGTCGAATCACCTTCTGTGGTCCTGCGTCGAATTTGAAACTGCAAGACGCTCCTTGTTGAGCGCAGTCGAGCATATTGGCAGACGACCGAGTGCAGAAATAAGAGAAGTGTTGGCTAACAGTGACCTTCCCTGCATGAGGCTCATCTACCGATTCGCCAGAGACAAAGGTCTTGTCCTATGATTCCTAATCCTCATCATCCTTTCAATCCGGCTATCCCTTTCTGTTGCATGTTGTTTTGTCTTTATTTTATGTGTTTTTTGTATTGTTGGCGGTTCAAAAGAACTCGAAAACGGTTACAACTCTACCGTGAAAAGAAGGAAGACGTATTCCACAGTACAGTGTTCTCTAGTCCAGTCCAGCCTTGGCACAACAAGTTTGACAGCGTTGGGTTTGGGGTGTTTGATGGGTGCATTTTCGAGTCGCTCTTGCTGCACTGACTGCACTGGAAAAACTGTACGCAGGCGAATCTTTGTCTGTGCTGTTCAAGTCATTTTGCTTGCAGTCTAGACCAGCAAATCATGAGGTCAACAAAACAATAGCCACAACACACCACAACAGCCGAACTGATAGCACTCAACCCATCAAATACTTCGACCAACAACAACCTAAAGAGACCAGAATCACCCAATAAACACCGACCCACAAACGAGCATGCCAGGGATAATGCAAAAAAGTGAGGAATTGCCTCGGTTATCTAGTTTACAAAAACAGTCAATACATGTGGTGTTGACAATACGACGCAAGCTGTCATACTTAAAATAAATAAAAATAAATGTTTTAAGACAGGTTTTAGAATATTTTTAAGCTTCTTTCAGGCTGATGCTAGGTTGTTTTTAGACTGTTTTTAGGCAGTTTTAGTCTAAAAATGAATCATTATAAAAAATATAAAAGCCAAGCTTCAATAATCCTAGATTATTGGAAAAAAGACGTAATACTTTTTAATCTTCCTTATACCGGCAATCAATTTGCTTTGGCAAAACCTTCCACCTTTTCTCATTATGCCACAGACGCACCATCGCCAACCATCGAAAATGCCAATTTTTCCAAGCATGAATCTCCAACCAAACCGATCGATAAAAGCAATTAAAAACTCGCCTCATTTTCCAGGGAAGTAACAAGATGAAATCGAGCTTCCTTCGCAATCCGTATGCGGGTAAAAGGAAAACCAGCCAGCAGCAGCATTTAAGCCGTTGGAAAATTGCAACAAATCGATCACATCACCTACGGGCAACGAAGGTGAAAAGTGGAGAGTAGAGAGGTTCCAGCACGTGCCTTCTCACTTTGGGGGGGTTCATTTAACTGTGCCAAAGTAAATAAACACACACAGAGCACATACGGACGCCACAAAACTGTTACTCAACTCCTCGCTGAAAGATTAGAGTCAGGAGGAAAAAGGATAAAATTTACATAAAAGCAGCAAAGCGCAGCTGTGCAGTAAGCAAAACGCGAGAGGAAAACCTCACTCTCACACGCCATCGGATTGATTTTTTCGAACCTTTGAAAATTTCATTTCGTTTTCCAACAAATCTCGATCGAGCGCGATCGCAAACACTTCCACCATACACACTCGCGATCGCTGGTGTGTGTGTTTGTTTGATGGTGGTTATACACTTTGTTTTCCTTTTGGCATATTTGCTTCACGTTGCAGTTTGCCACCTAAATGCATCGAACACAAAAAAAAAAAACGCTCGAGTGTTGAGCGCGAGTACAGGTGCAATTATGAACGAATATGATACGGTTTTGGAATTAGACTTGGCTGGGCAGTGGCAGACGGTGGGCAAGTGAGGGAAGGAAAAATTGCATCAACCATGAAATCGCTTGGCTGGCCTGCCCTGCCACAGCCATGGGCAAGCTTATATCGATCGGTTTCACTAGTCACTTTAGGGCACCACACTGGACACCACCGCCCTCCATAAAGACAGAAAGAGATAGAGAAAGAAAAGCGCCACACCAAAGTGGTTACATTTCATTAATCAATGACGGCAATTTATCAAAGTATGGCAACACACATTCGATACAATTCCAAAAAAGCAGACAGATAAACTTTAACATCCACAGCAAATCCGTTCAGACAGGCGTTAAATCGGCCCTTTGTTTTTGGGAATTATATTCCACCTGTTTTACTAGCAAGCTTTGACATAACAACGGCGGTAACGCATTAATAACCGATCGAATTGTGCACAAAATATTAATCCGTAACAGTCCGTAATGTTTACTTCAAAAACTGTTTGTCCTAACTTCACTATCTGCAACAAATCAATTGACTCTCGTTTTTTTCCTCCCCATCCTCTAAGCTTCTCTGTGCACAGTGCCCAGTGTGTGTGTGTGCACAAAGTGCAAACGAAATTGCCAGCTACAGTTCAAACCATCCATTAAACAGCGCATCATCACCACCGCCCGCCAACCACACCAGCAGTTGTGTGATGCGATAAATCAGCGCACGAAATGCATCTGCAATTCGCAAACACTCGACTCGCTGGTGGAATAATTCGAGGTCTAAGGTCACACGGTAACCTTCCTACGATTAAACTCACCGTCGAACGAGCGCGCGCGTGCGATGGTTCTTTTCCCCTCCCTTAATAGCCTGTACTATTGACGATGAGGTACTAATGATGGTAGTGGTTTCGAGTGACGAATGTACTACGGTTGTTCCCTTTTTTTATTATTCGCGACGGTAATATTATCATTTAATTATATGAATAATATTTTTTCCATCAAGCATTAGCTCATACTAAAATAAGCATACTGAAAAAATGCTCAAAATAACATAAAAATAATACAAAACGATCTTTCGCAACTAAAAACAGGTTCATTTGCTCACTCCGAAGGTTCGTGTACACGCGATCGCTCAAATCACCCTCGCTGGCGCATTTGCACCCACTGCCCCGACACTGCAGCTGTGTGTGTGTAAGAACGAGTGCGCAATAGAGCTCCTTTTAGAACAAACACCGCCTCGATCATGCGCACACACTGCAGTGGTGGCCCCAGTACTGCCCCGCGAATCGGAGAGAAGCGCACGTACTAGGCAGAGCGTTCGCGCTTTCACTGATTGATGCTGCTGAAGTAGCAGCTGGTGGTATGCGTACCACACCCCACCGTCGGAGTTATCCCACGGGAGAGAAGGGTGTGAGAATTTATTACTCTCCCGCCACCCATCCCATTCCGGTAGCATTAATAAGGGATTAAATGAATTTGTGCCGTCTGATTGGACGAGAAGGGCGCTAAGAGTAATAAAGATCACTCATTCTTCCCATGATTGGTTGCTATGATAGCGGAGGGGTGGGTGTAGATTTATTTAAACAGGAGGGTGGCTACGATGTATTCAAGTTTTTGTTTTAATTCATTGTTAGAATAATTCATAATGCTACGGAAAAATAATCTAATTTAATAATGTTTTATGCAAAGACTCTGTGTCCTAGCGATCTAACAAATAATTTAACGTATTTTATAGCAAACATGTTGGTATCAAGAAGTCTCCAAATCATTCGATGACCGGCAGGACCTAGTAGGTCGTTAAGCCAAAAAGACGAAGTAGTTAATCTGTTAATTTGAAGCAGCTTGTAACATCAGCAAACATTTCCGAACAGATAATCTGCAGGTGTTGTTCAGTATCCCTATTTCTGAGGAGTGAGCAAATAAGAATTACAAAATACCATTGAGTATGGTTAAATAGCCTACCATAATCTAGCAGGTCATTAAGATGATAAAGATCACTTCACCAATTGACCACTAATTTTGAGAGATACAGCGCATTTAAAATATCCTCTCAATGCAGAATAAAGTGTAGTTCAATCCAGGATGTAGCAGAAGGTCCTAAAGAATTTCTGAGGGACTTGGTAATGATCGATAGAAAATGTTCTGCAGAATATCGTGATAAAGACTCACCAAAGATAAATTCTTCTACATCAGATTCTACACCTCCACGTCTTTAAGTTAAATAAGAGTCTCCCACATCAAGTTTCTAGAGAGGAATCATTTGGATTCGGACCTTCATCAAAAACAGTGTGGAAAAAGATCCAAAGGACCTAAAAACTTCTACTCTTACAACGTTTCTCAACAAAGACCAATGGAAAATTATTGGACAAATTACAAACATGGGATTCCCCTAACCACAATCTTTATGTCTCCATTGCACCTACCCAAAATCTATAAACAAAGACGTAGTGCATAAAAACAAAGTATCGCATTCGACACTCAATGTGTTACATCGACAGGGTGGTAGCAGCTCAGTTCTCCCACCATGCAAGCGCGATCGACTCTATGTGCGTTGTTCGAACGATTTATGCAACCGCATTATAACCATCACAACACCACCTCAACACTGGTTAAGTACACCCTGCTCACCACCATCGATGAAACAGAAGCCCCGGAAATAGGAAAGAAATACTATCCGAAACTGTCGAATAGTCCAAGCAACAAGCAACATAACCGAGGCGGAGAAACAGCAATGGATGGGAATGGCGCTAAGAAATTTGAAACGGAATTCCGATACTGTGGAGTTGTGTGAGGTCACTCTTAAACCAATTTCACTACCCAACCACTGGCGCGTATTGCTGTAACGCTCACGCTATGGGGAAGCTATGACTCCCTCTACGCACTTGAGGCAACAAATTAATAACGAGCTCAGCAATGACACACGGGAATGGGCGCAGGCAACAGAAGGGGGCTTTAATTTCACTTTCAATGTTGATCAAATTTCAACAAGCATGTAACTGTCGATAAGCGCCACAACTGATCCCTGACTTGAAGCTCACCTAACGCTCTCTCTGATTTGAAATTCCAATCATTCCTGGCCGTTCTTAATGTAGATGAGGAGCTATACAAAAATTTTCGGGTTCTCTCTATTTCGGTGTGCTCGCGTGTTCTCACCACATTCAGCAGCATTTTTACTACTCCATCCCCATTTGCGTATCCTGGTCACGGCACCACGCAATTATCACCGCTAATAGTGAACGCGGAGGAAACGCTGGAACCGTACACTTTCTGCTAACAGTTTCGGATGGTATTTAAACAAAGCACAATGCACAGTAGCTAGGTGAGAGATAGAAGAGGTGGAAGGTTTCCTAAAAAAAATTCGCGGCAATTTTGCAGTGCATCGCTAGTTGTGCTTATCGCCCTTCGCCAACAAGCTTAACTCCCCAGCAGTAGTAGTAGTAGCATCAATGTTGCATGAAATGAAGCGCGCTAGTGGTCATTGAAAACAGTTTCCAAACTGTGCCGTGTTCCCACGCAGGCCACAACATTCTAAACCAACCATCACAGTGTGTGTGATGGTATGTTGTTTCTTTTCTGTTGCCTTTCAACGCCACGCCAACCGTTGAAATCGATACTCACACGAATGTTCGTAGGTAAACAACATTAGGAGGTCTGCGAAATAAGTACCAATTCTCAAGGGCCACTCAAAGCTTAAAGTAGAATTTTACTGACCGGATGATGGTGATGATGATGGGTATGAAACGTAGCACAGACACGCCAGAACCCTTACAGTACACGCTTGGTTAATGTTTACGGCGCCATCACTACGTTACGAAACTTTGGATTGTCGCTTGTGAGGCTAATGTATACAAGTTCTGTTGTTGTTATTGAAGAATCCACAAACTGTAGCCACAACTGAACGCAGACTCCATGAGCAATTTACAAAAATCTTCGATCATCTAGACTAGCGAAGCGACAGTAGCTTCCGAACAATGAAAGCATTAATTGCTAGAAATTCGCTCGTTAATTTTCCACCTGAATTCCCCACCTGTTTCTTTGCCCTTTTCGGCAATTAAACTAACTTTGGTATGGTTAATAATAATTGCAATAGCGTTTGAAGCAAACCGTTCATTGGCGATTAGCGAAAGAAGAATTTATCTACTCTCTTTTCTATATTGGGGTCTACAATGGGTCTAGGCCAGTATTTTTATATGTGCTTTTGACGTTTCGAGACTAAAAAACTGCCTCGAGCAGATGTAAAAAAAAATCGAGTTGCGACTGCTCGGCTTTTTGACAGAAGCTGGTTAAATCTTTCAAATTACCAGGCTCGGAAACAGCTCAGCATCCGAAATCTAAAATTTATTAACTGTTAAGAACATTACTGTCAACCACATCCGCGTGTAAGTTCTTTTGTACTTATATTGATGCTCCTTTCCGCACTATAAAATTACCACAAAAAAAAAAAAAACAAAATCCTCAAGGACATTTTCTGCAAAAGAACTTTGTCAGCCAAAAATAGCCAAATTGTCGTCACAACAATCACCGCTCGCTCTATCCTTCTTCAGTGAGATTTTATTCCCTTCTGGCATTAAGACATTGCCAACGTCATAAGGCGTATGGTAATCAAGTGGGTTGTCTATAATTTTCGCTGGTACCGTGGATAATTCTGCATCATTTACGGTGCCAATGTGTTTTTTCCCTCTTCTTCTGTAGCTCAAAAACGATAGCAAAAACAGCCAATGTCCACGAAACACGAAGTATATGCAACAAAAAAATCGTACTCTAATGCTATCCAGAACAACACGTCAGAAGGAAATAGCCACAGGTAGGTGGGTAGACACGACGCGAGACGCAAGCAAGCTCAGGCAAGGATTAATCGCACTTTAATGAAGTGTCCTTGCCGTACGCCATTTGGGATGACTTCGTTTACCTTTTGCCGAAGCCTGATTAAGAGGTGGTGACGCGTTGCTGGTTTCTTTTTTCGCTGTTGTCATTTGTCTACCACCCAATGGTCTGGACATAATGCAGTCTCTGTCTACCTCCGGTGGTTCTGTAGCGCGCCTATGGAGGCAAGTCAACGTCCAGACGTAGTTAAACGAGCGTCCCTAATGTCCGGAACTGCTTGTCCGCCTTAATAGCAATCCACACCGTACGTACGAAGTCCAGACCGATGACGGTAAAAAGATGCATTAAAGCGCTACTAACCCGGTTGAATGAAACCCGTCCAAGTACCATTTTTCCATTCTGCGTGATTAGCAGGGTTTTTTCTTGCCTTTTAAGTGATCCATAAACAGCCGAAGAAAATCACGCACACACGATGAGATGAGCAGTTTCCCAAAAATAGAACAAACAAAAAAAAATGGCCGCAAATCTCTTCATCCCAAGGTAGTTCTTCAAAAACGCAATACGCGTCACACAAGGTCACAGCAAGAACGTCCATCTTGCTTAGGGTTTGAAGTTCTCGCGAACAGTCCACCATTTTGCTGGATACTTCGCACGAGAATTGGTGGCGTTCTGCACCGCCATGCAGTTTCTTTTTCACGCTACACAACATTAATGCCTTCCAGAAGAGTGAAAAACTGTAAAGTCACCGGATGTCTGCCTGATTGGCACGGGAGAGCAGTAGGAACCGCCAGCAAAAACGCTCCAAAAACGCAGTAAAATTAATTTTACGAAAAATTAATTAACCATCAGCGGGTGCGCGCACTGTACAGCAGCATTCAAAACACTGGCCAGCTAAATCACTTCACTTTCGTGCAGTTTGTTTGTTTCCATGCACTCCAGATGTCCTCTAGATTCTCCTTTTTGGTTTCGCTCTCGCCTATCAATCATTTTGTTTCGTCTGATTAAATATCTAAACGATTTATTAACAGCTTCTACAAAATCAATTTCCGCTCAATGTGCTCTACTCAGCAGCATTCAGGATGTGGAGGAAGCATCAAGAGAGGAGAGCCAACAGTCGGGGATTTGTTTATAAAGAAGCAGCTGTCCAAATGTATACGACGCAATAAAAAAAAACCGCAACGATCGTTTTTCTTCGGTGTCACAAGTAACCCCCCGCACGCACGAATGCTCCCATGGCCAATCAAATTAGAAACCCACTGTGAAGAGAAAAAAAAAGATGGTGAATTCCACCAACCTGCCAGAAACCGTACTAGGGGAGCCTGTTTTGGCTCATCTCATCACAGAAAATAAGGTCAAGTGTTAGCATAAGCGAACCGATTTTTTTTTTTTTTTGCTACCTCCTTCTATCTTCGCCTAAAAACCTCAAAGCTGGCGAAAGTGCACACCTGTACCATATCCATTCAGCATAGTTTAGGACGGTGGATCACAACAGCAAAGCATTGTTGAGTGTAAGCAGCAGGAGAGCAGCAACCACAACCTGCATCAACCTGTTGACATCAATACGATACACCGATGGACTTCCTTCGATTTCACCGCAGCATGCGATCGTCGGTGAAGCACAAGAAAGTGCAAACCAGAAGCTGTCGCTTCGCATCAACATAATCCAAAGGAATGTTGCAGCTTCTTCTGCATCATCTACATAAACATTGTGTTCCTTTTTGAGAAGGCAGAGACTAAAACTTCGACAAGTGGATAGAGCTCGATTACTTGTACCAATAGAGAAGTGATGCTCTGATCAAGCAGACATTCTAATGTATGTGCTGTTTCTCTGGTAAAGCTGGCTTTAACCTTCAAGAATTGGTAATTGCTCGTTTGTGCTACTTCCAAGCTTTGCACATGCACAGAGATTGCAACTCTGTTTATATAAGCGCACGGCACGTATGTATGTCCCACTATGAACAATGAACACACGTGTGTGGTTTTAATAATTGATGAGTCGTATTAGAAGTAAGAGAGAGAGAATTCTTAAAACTCCAAGATGGACATCATTCTGGACTCTGACTTCTTGTCAGGAACAGGCGAAAAAAGTAAAAGTCAATGTCTTCTTCTACTACTTGACTTAACGACGTCTATGGTCACGCCGATCATCTAATGACTAACGAAGACTTGCTTGGTACCACGTAGTTGGATGCCCACTACGGGGGCACGATCGGGATAAGGTTAGAACCCCGGTCCTGGCATGAGAAGACCGGCGTCGCTAACAGCTCAATTCGGGCCGCCTTTTAATCTCAATCCCTCTGACGTTCAAATAATTCTTCAGCACTTTCTAAACTTGCTGTGCCTCAAAGCGAATAGGTTTACATTTGATCAAGTACTACGAAATGAGCGCTCCACAGAAGGTCTCATCTCAGGCATTATTTGAGTTGCGGATTTGACACACAAACGAAATGAGGTTTGTCGAGGGATAGACCAGAAATTCACAATGAAGAAAAATCTAGTACGGTCTTGAAAAATGAATTCTGAGCTAGACATTACGAAGTCGGCTTAAACTTCCTAAAAACACAGAAGGAGATGAGGGAGATTAAAGTTTTGAAGAAACTATGGCTATCGAACCATCCATAGCATAGACCTGCTCATGAGGTTGTGTACTCTCTACTCCGCTTTCTAGTTTATGTCGCTCTACAAAAACTGCTGTTAGATTTGGAGCACTTCAATGACTTGCGCACCCATATGTCTGGATGGTGCGCTAGATAAGCGATAAATTCACCCCGACGACTAGTTTCACTAGTTTCCACCGGAATGGCAATTTCCGGCTCGCATAGCCCTAAGAACACGTGCAATATCTATCGAAAGCGAACTATCGCTAGGCCCCAACCAGCCAAACACCAAGAACGGAACAAACTTGCGCTAGTTCATGTGCAAACTTTCGCGAGCTAATTGGTGTCTTTATGCTTTCGATCGCCGCTTCTTACGCCACACGCGGTGGGTAATGGCCGCCGACGTTAGGCTTGGCCCGCGGCATTACTTCAGCGAGCGCGCGCACCAGAAGCATCAAGCAATTAGCGAAAAGAAATCTACCTTTTTTTTGTTAAGCACCGGATTAAACACACCCAGCACATACACACACACACATCCTGTGAACATCCATCCATTATGCCCTTCCATATTGTTTCCAGGGACTGTACCAGTTTTGCTCGAGAGAGACTTTGGGGAGCCGAACCGTAGCCAACGCAACAGTACATTTCGGATCCATAATTGCTCACAACCAAAAGCAGCTTCCTAGTGAGCCTACGTTCAGCTTTAAGGTGGCTTTCAGCTAAAAACATTCAGCGGCGACCTTTTTGTGATACCGCGAGACATCCCGCCAGCTCCCCTAATGGTGCAAATTAGTCATCTAATGAGCCCCGGGGGAGGCTTTAAAATGTAATCTTCTTCAATGTGTTTTTGTTTCGAATTGTTAAAAGCGACCTAACATAAATATTCAATAAATTTTATTCAAATTAACCCACGCCGACGGCGATAACGCAGGAGTACTTTAGCTCATCAATAAAGCAATAGATAGCAAATAGCAACGGTGAATGAATTTACTCTCATTCGGTGCCCTATCTTCGGGTTTGGCTATTTTTGATAAAGTGAGTTAGTGCGTGAAACTTTAAGCATATAATGGGGTGGGAGAAATTAAACTCACGCTTATCATTGCTCTTCATTGCACAGTGACCGTATCAGTACTTCAAATTGGAAAATTTGAAGCATTTTGAGGATAATAACGCTATTACCGCGCGACCCCTGACGGCAATGATGTTCATCAAGTGGGACGTAAAAATTGAAGATTTAGCGAAAGGGAAACGATGCACCTGATGCTTTATTCAGATAAAACTGATAATCGAGAAAGGATTTCAAATGTTGGGACGATACCTTCCTGAAACGGTGCATCAGCGTTGAACTCTTTCCATCGTTAAAATCTTCATGACAGTAGGACCATCTGTCATGTCCGTTTCTTGATGGCGGGTCTACACAATATCTTTAAAATTATGGATGAAATGCATGCAGATGCAGCAAAGACCGCTACCAATTTCGACCATAGACGACTGAGCGTCCAACGAGAAGCACATACACTCAAAAGCTCCCTAATACGTGCGCGCTATTGTTGCACGAGGAAAGTGAGTATCAGGAAATATGCGGCACGATAAGATAAGCCACATTTTTACCAGCAACGCACACGTTGAAGATGGGTAACGTGTGAGAGGGTGAGAAAAACAGATCTTCACCATTCCTCCACCCCCCCTGGGAGGAGTAGACGATATGGGGCTTATCAACCTTCCATCCGACAAGCGCCGAAATCGTTTCATCATCCGTTATTCAACGCACGATTATTTTTTTTTTCGGATACCTTTTGCTTCCTCTCGGACAAAAAAAAAACCACACAACACAGCAGTTAAAACGATTTCGGATTTGCGCCGGTGGTCCGAAAGCTGTGCCGATTTAGATGATGTGCTTCCGCCTAAAGACGTCTTGCGGTCCTGCACGCTGCACATGTTCGAAGTCGTGGAGCGAGCGTAGAAGAAGCAAATATGGCAACAAGCGTTGTTGTACCGTTTCGTAAATGAAGTTTAGTATCACAACACATGTTGCAAGCCAGTAGCCCAGCAAAACGGTGCCTCTTAATGGACTAGTTGCAAACGAAATTCGCAAACCATTTTCCAAATGTCTAGAGCCAGATGATATACGATCGAAAAATGTTGATTTACCGTGCCGGAAGAGTGGGTTGTTCGCTCATCGTTAAGGGTCAAGATTTGTTTTTTTTTGTTTCTGTACGAGAAGCTTTTGCTGATGTTTATCATGACCCATCAACTTCAAGAACCTTACCACATACGGACAACTTTATATCATATCGCCATCTTGTTTGAATGAATTTCCACGTTTTTTGTTGGAATTAGAAGTGAATTTTGGGGAATTCGTTATGGCTGTTTGTTGTTTGTAGCGATCATATAGAATATGCTAACGATAGAATTAATTGTGAAGCCCTTCTTTTTGCTAGTTTAAGATATTAAAAACAGATAATTAATTATACGTACACCAGATGCTACAAATAAATATAAGCATTGATTTGAAATGAATTGTAGCTCTTCTTTTTGACTAAACGATGACCCCCTCTTCTAGATCACACCGGCCACCGAAGTGGTTTACTAGACTTACTGATACCACGCAGTTGGATATCCAAATGGACACTACGGGGGAACGGCCCGAATGCGATTTGAACCCCGGGCCCTGCCGTGTGAAGACCAGCGCCGAGCGAATTCAAGTACAGCGTTTTGATCCATATAAACGAATTTTACAATGAAATATTTCAAATGAATATTAGAATACTGCGAGCCCGTTTGTGGAGCTTGGCAATCTTATAATGGAATTATTCATTCACTGGTGGAAAATTGGCATCGGGACTGTAGGATTTTGCAATCAGCAATTTTTCTTTTTGCTAGTTTTACAGAAGAGAACGAAACGCATCAGCCAAAATTCAACCATATGATTGCAGTTTCCCCCAGCTTAAAGTAAGATTCCTCCATATGATTGCAGAGGACGGAAATTGCCACACCGCAAGGACTATCTTTGGCTGTGTGCGCGAGCAGGTCGTGTGGCGAAGAAGAATGAACCACGAGCTAGCTGAGCTGTTTGGCGGTGCTGATATCCTGACGGTAGTCAAAGCCGGAAAGCTACGTTAGCTGTGGCACGTGATGAGGATCCCGGACTCATGCCCCATCAAGAAGGTGCTCGTCAGCGATCCGTTCAGTACGAGGAGTAGATCAGCACAGCGAGCTCGTTGGCTGGTGTGGAGGACTGCAGCCCTCGACCAAGTTTCCTGGAGAATGATTGGAGACCTGGCCATGTCGACACGACGTGCTCAATCCTGAGCAGGCCAAGAAGAAGAAGAAGATTGCAAAACTGCCAAAGAAGCTTGTAATACTTCACTATCCATTTGAAAAATCTCACTAAGTGATTCGAAAGTTCTAATCGAAATCCTGTAATATATAGGGCCCGATTATCTCTTACAAACGGAAGAGTCTGAAGACAAACGGAAAAACACAAATTTGCGTTATGAAACTGTTTTTGTGACAGGCAAGTTTCGTTGAGCAATTTGTTTTCGTTAAACCTTCCAAATCAATCTGTCAAAGTGATGAAACCAACAAAACAAAACTTAAAGTGTAAACAACTGTTTTTGTTGAGAAGTTATTTTGTGCTGTAGCTGATATTTAGGAAATCAAAATGATGTTTTCAAATCATGTGAGGGATGATAGCAGTAGTGATGATGAAAGAACGGAAGATCTTATTTAAAGAACGTCGGCTGCTCAATCCTTTAGAACTTACCTATCAAGCGTGCCAATTTAGCCTGTGAAACTGTTGCGTGAAACCTTTTTGATATGTTCTCGTTGTTGTTCTTTTCAGATTTAAGAATTTTTTTCAAAAAATTAAAAAAAAAATATTTCTCGATATTTTTAATGAGATTAAGACAAAGCTTCCGCCTGTCAAAAGGAAGTCAAAGGACTCACGCCAAAAGAAGTGTTGGTTGTTACGCTGTGGTTTTGTTGCGTAGGGGAGTTATCAAATTGGAACCGGGAAAGATTGTAATATAGCAATTCCAATATATCTGTCCGTCCTTTTCTTCGGGAAAACCTTTGCTGAAGTTCTGAATATGAATACCCATATTTTGGTTGGAACTGCTGAAGAAAAACGAACTGGAAACACACAGGACCGATGGAGTTTGGCGCATTTCCGTTTGAAATAGGAGACGGAAAACAGTCTCAGGAAACAGGAAACACAAACGGAGACACAAACGAGTCGCCGTTTGTATTAGAGAATACAAATTTTTGGCAGTGTACTTATAAGTTTTCCTTTCGTTAAGTTTTCTTTTTCAACAGACAACACAAACAGCTGTCATAATTCGAATCTTTCGTTTTTGAGACTTTGTCTTTATGCTTCAGAAATAATATTTAAAAATACTGGAGAAATATAACTCTCACCATCAACTAAAAACTAACATTATCTTACACACAGGCCCCCAAAATCATGATTATCTTACACCTTAAATCATTACAATCTCAGATTACTCCGCCGGGAGATTTCGGGAGGGAGTACTTGTGGCGGTCTTGGCGTCATTGCGACAAATTCTTAGAATCCTCTTACTTCTCGTTCTCGCCTACCTTTTTATACTTCTTTTCACGCTATCACCACAGCCGTTGTCCAGTACACCGTTGGATAAAAGGGTTCGAGTGCACGATAAACCGCGCGCAAAGCAACATAAATCTACATACAATTAAGCTTCTGGGGGTAAGAGAGCACACCCAGCAGTACTATGGCCGCATCGTAGAGAAACACTTTTCCTTCCCGATCCGTCCAAACGACCGACACCGACCGACGCCAGGACAACTTGACCTTGGTGTCAAACGGTAATTTCCTTTCCGCCACGAAACACCTCACGTCATCGTCGTTACACTGTGAACGACACGCTACTGGCGATTTTTCCAAATGATTTTGGAAACTTAAAACGGAAGCGCACAAAAAACTCATACAACCGTACCCGGGCGCTGTGTGCGCACGATAGCAACAGAGCCCCGAAGCACGGAGAAGGATCATTATGCACATTTTGATGCCTCAATAACGAATAAAATTCTGCCTCAAATTTAACTGACCGACGCATGCATGCAATGATGCACTCGCATTTAGAGGAATTTATGAATAAACAAAGCCCGCAGCAACACTGCCCATTGAGAATGGGTGTTGACTGTCAAATAGTTGTACTAAACTGTACTAAAAACTCAAAATTTCTCCACCAACTCGATGCACCAAGTTTGCTACCATGGGGCTGTTTTTAGCAACGTCAACCCCCTTAAGCTTGTTGACCTCAAAGTAGAGCGCGGCTAAGGTAAATGTGGCTCAGTCGCCGGACACTGCCCAGCAAGAAGAACAGTAAACCCCGTGGCGAACAGTTGCGTCCACGGTACACGTTTGTCCGTTCTTGGCACAGGGTCAGCCATAGTGCTCGACCCCGGCCCGACAGTGAACGAACGTCGACGACGACGACGGTGTGGAGATCATGAATTTTACATGATGCAACAAACTTTTAACACGCACCAGAGGATAAAAAAAAACGAACCGGTCAACTGGTGGTCTGATGTTGTTTCTTTCGACAGGCAAAAGAACCCAACATCAACTTCACCCTTGAGGAACCGTTTTTCATTCTTATCTTTTAACACCCATATTTCTAGGGACACCTCTGGCTTTTACATCAAAAAAGATTTCTCCTGCTATCAGTTCTGGGAACTTCTTCTGCTTATTCTTAAAATACCTGCGAAAGACCATCACCTATACACCCCCTGGTCCGGATGGACAGAACCTATTCACTCTAAGAGTCTAGCTTTGTTCTCGGACCGACAGCGATGATACCCTTCGGTTTGATGTCCGACCGGAAATGACCCTCTCTCGCGCACGATCAATCGGTCCCTAAGTCAAGGGGGGGAATGGAACACGCCATGTGTAGCAAAGCAGTTGCAGTAACTGCGCTTAGGTTGACCTCTTTTTATCGCGCACATTGGGACAGAGGCACGCAAACGAGGGATCGTAAAGCGGATGCGCGTTCGTTATACATTCATTCCAATCGATTCAATATCCGCCTCTTGTTGTTGTTGTTTTTTTTTGGCTTCGGATTATTTAATGTATAAGAAGGAAGACAATGCCTTTCGGAAAGATCGAATAAACAGCGGCATTTCAGTTAAAATCAGTTCAAATTTTGTATTTGGTCAAATCGTAATACATATCTATATAGACGTCTAGTTGCTCCCACCTAATGTCCATCATCGTTTCCGGAAGAATTCCAGGATTTTCTGGATAAGTTGGTTAGATTTCATAATATCGCGTAGCATGAACATCAAGACTTTCGGGCAAACGCCAATACTTCTTTATTTTGGAATTTTGTATGATATGGATGTTTAGTTTGCAATAATTTTCCCTTAAAGAACTTCATTCGACAGCCTCAGCTTTAGTTGCAGCTCGAAAAAATACAAGGGACAATCATCAGCAAGATACTGAGCAAATAACATCCCCAATATCAATCTCTTGGTTCAAATTTTCATCTTAAAACACCAGAGATGTCAATTGCTTACAAGAGGTATTCTTTGGAAGAGTCTTCTTCATCTCTGTGAGGTAGGTCCTCGATACGACTAGAGATTCCCGCTTCCTAGGCCTTCCAAGGCTACACTTCTGGTAAGAGCATGTACTACTCCAATACCACTAAAATTAAGGACCGGCAACTAGTTGCCACATGTCTTAAAGATACCTCAGATACCAACAGATTGTGACAGTATACAAATATTACACTCAAACAACAGTTTAATGTAAACCAGGTAATTCAAAACATCGCAGAAATCCTTTGACGATGAGAGTCTAAATATTCTTACTGCTAAATATCAGGGCCGTTTGGAGCTTATACAGTTTTAAATCCACTGCAATATGAATGTCTTCCAGCAGTATATGACGTGATGAAATCGTCTTCTTTCTTTTAAGCCTGTTCTTTTACGGCTTTTGAAGGATAATATAGGATTTCCATTCCCCACTCCGTCGCCATACTTCCAAGGCGTATAAAACGCTAAAATATTTCCCCAAATATCTGAGCTTGAGTGTACGAGGTAACCCAACCTCTTGGAAACATGTGTTTTATTGTTAGAGCTGGGCAGAGCTGGATAGTAACCTTTTTGCCCCTACATACACCTTCCGACGAGACTTGGGGTTTGGAGAGAGAGAGAGAGACCTTACAAGACAACTCCAATATCACCAAGACATTTCGAACGAAATCGTCTCTCATTTATTAACTACCACAACCCGCCAACGTCGACTACTTAATAATTCAGCATAATGCAAATAAATCACTCATCAATCGTAAGCTTTAAAAATCAACAAGACATAAAATTAAGAACACAAAAATACCCCGTTCAGCTATTCCATCACCGTATATGTTATTGTCTCCACTCTTCATCTCAGGGCGGGAGATCCTAGATGCACCATTTATCACAAAACTTAATCAGCCCGAAAACCGTAAAACCGAACGGTAAAAGCACACGCGCGCACGCGGAACCTGCTTGGCGCGAATAACAATTCAATCAACTGTTCATCAAAATAATTTATTGCCTTAGATGACCCCTCCACACACCGTACCGTAGACGTAGAACTAGTAGAGGCGGCATCCCTCAAGCAATTCAAACCACACAAAAAAGCGCATCACCATGAGAATGGGCTGTTGATAGCCGCCTGTGAAGGTGTCTATTCAACCATATGCTGGACCTGTTTCGCAGCGGGATACCTCACCGTCGGTAAAGTCGACCAAAATTTTGGGTGGAAGATGCCAGCCGCCAATTGATCAACGAAAAGAAAAGACTTCTGAAGGGGGTCTACGGGAAATCTACCCTGTTTCTTCCAAACCACTCCACATTTGCTGAACAAATACAGCACAAAAGCTGAGGCCGCTTTGTTTTCTACTTTTACCGACCGAAGTACTGTAGATTGATCGTTCGCGCCACCGCTCAAGTCGTAAACAGTTTCGGCTACGATCAAACCAGCAAACCCTCCCGACCTTCCTCTTCTGCTGGGCAAAGGCGATCGGAGCGGCGGTGTGATTGGCGCTAAGCGAGATAATAAAGGATCGAAAACAGTAAATCAAATAAAACTTGATACCAATTTTCTCATCACCGGCACAATCTGGAAGAGGGGCTTTTTTTTTGTTAGATAAAAGCTCCTGTTGTGCGTTAAGCTTCGCCCGTAGTACTCTGCTAAATTAAGCCCCAAGCACGCGGTCCGAAAACGACAATGGAAGCCAATTTAGTGCCGATTGCAGATCAAACTGGTTCACCACAACGGTTGGGAAGCTTTTCTTCGCCGAAAGATTCTGATCAGATGGTGAGGGACATCCCGGGGGGGGGGGGGGGGGTGGGGAAGGCAGGCACATTCACATGGTACACGGTAAAGTGCATTTGGTACGTAAGGGTTTTCTGGGCAGTGGTGCTGGAATGTGTTTATCTTTGTTACGCTTTTCCATCAAATACAGTATTCGCTGCTTGAACATTAAAACTGTACATCGACCGTAAGACTTCCGGGCCGGATTCGAACTTCGAACTGTAGCAAGGTTTTGGTTCATTATAGGTCAGCCAGTGAACGATATTTAATTGGTGGTGTATGTGCTCCAGAAAAAAAAAACTTGCATTCCAGTCCAAATTTAATCAAATACATATTATTCTTATGGCATGTTAGGTGAACTACTGGGTATAGATAAGTATCGACAAATGTTGTTACCGTTACTGCTGAGCAGAAAACTGTTAATAAGAGAAATCAATTCAAGTTACTAAATGCTACCCACTTATGAGAACATTTTTGGACGTACTTGTCCTCCCATACTTCGCCGAGTCATGGAGTCTACCAAAAGGTAAAATTAGTGTTTTAAACTAAATTTCTAAAGTTTCGAAATATTAACATGAAGATCGAGTCATCAAAATACCTTGCGACGGAGAATTTCGTAATGCTCTAGGATCTTCTTTAGGATCAATTTAGAGCGAATAACTTAATACGGATTTTGACAACACAAGTCTTGACTTGCAATGAAGAACTCTTGAGCTCTAGAAGTTAGACAATTGAGCCAGGTTGCTGACATCTCGAGAATATGTCCGGATATAAGGAATAATTGGATTGATCCAGATTTTAAGAAGCAATTTTCGTAACTTGAGCTCAGTAGCTCACTTAAAACGGATCAATCAATTGAATATTCTGACGACAAGTGTTTTACACTTGAAATTCACACTCTAGGAAGTCTCTAGATATTCCACGAGTGCTTCCAAACATTGGAATATCCGATTGGATATTCCTAGGACAATCAAAAAACAGTCCCAAATATTTACACTTGACAATTATTATATCAAACACACTTCCTTCGTAAAGCGTCACAAAACTAGGAAATAATTCGAAATTCCCGACTTCTATAAAATTCCCCACCAAAAATTCTACATGCGCTACAAATTACGCTCATTGTGTCTTCTGTAGCAGAACTGCTAACACGCTAAATGAAGGTGTGCCAGCCAGAAAGGATACACACATTCGCGCTCTTAGCAGATCGCCGATCGGATCTCATTTGTAAGACACATCAAGGTTGTGGCAGATACGCGCATCACACGTCAGTAGACATTATGCTGGGACCACCAGCAAGTGTGTGCCCTGCAGCTTCCTCCATTGCTGCTGCTGCTGCTGCTGTGTAAACAGTGCTGAGTGAAGAAGGAACATCACTCGCACTTACAGCAGCAAAAAGCTCCACCCGAATATCATCATACACAACAGCAGAAGAGGTCCCTGATGCCGCCCAACAGGTGGAGATTCGGTGGAAGACACTTTTTTTTTTTACTTCTATTTCCATCCCGTGGTAAGCATGCGCACCGTGTTTCGTACTTACATTATTTGTCTGCACATCGATGATTACGTAAATCAGCAGTACGATCTCCTTCTCGTCCGACCCGAGCCCGGCCCCACTTTGGCCGCATGTCGTCACATGCATTACCGCCACATGGCCCGGAAGCAGCGTTTGCTTCGTCGTGTCCACCAGCATGTTGGTAGCTGTGGTGGTGGTGGTGGTGGTGTCAGGCAGTTGGATGCTGGGTAGTGACGGCATGTCCTAAAAAACCAAAACCCTCGTGGCGTTCGTCCGAGAGAGCTTTTTTTTGTGGCGCACTAAGATTTCGATAAGGTATGAAGAAGCAGCTGACTGCTGACGCCAAATTTTCGTTCTAGAAAGATGTTTCTGGACGTCCACCACGTACGCTTTCAGTTTGCGATATCACTGCACGAACTACGCAATAAACACTTTATTTCTTCACGCAACACTTGGCACTTCAAGAAACGCTGTTTTAACTTTACTTTTCTTCGTGAACCAGCACAAATAATTCTCTTCTTACAATTAAATAAACTGTATAGAAAAGCTTAATAAAATTGTATAAGGCACTAGCAACGCAAAACGATACCGAAAGTTCTTCCACTTCGGTAGGACGTTGCTTGGCGTGAACTTTCCACACAAGCGCTACTGGAACGGTTGACGACCACCACCAGCGGTGAATGGTAAAACATGACCGTGGCTAATAACGGAACAGGAATTTGATGCACTCACATAAAATATTATTTTTGTTTTATGATATTTTGACACTAGAATTGAATTGTTACTTCAAACCGATAAAAGAAAACACTTTATGCAGAACGTTGCCGTAAATTCCGATTTTTTTTCCTGAGTGGTCCTTGTATTGCCGCTTACTGATGATCACATACACTGTAAGTAAAAAAAGATGAAAAGAGATTAAATTTTTCTGCAAGTTGGGTCAAAGATAAGGAAAGCAAAAAGGATAAAGTGGAACTACGCCCTGGCAACCTTTAAGGGCGAAAAAGATAAATAAAATATTACAATTAATTGCACAAGCTACAATACGATGCAATTGTTTATGTTGCCAAAAGAGACAAGAAGAAAAAAAACGAAGCAAACATAATCGGACACCGCCCAAAAAATTCCGAAGCGCGTCCGAAACAAAAGTCGGCGGATACGTTCTTCAGATAATTCTCGTGCAAAAAATTCGCGAAAACTAACGGAATCAACGCTTGGAAGTAATTTTGCAACATCGTTTTAAGCAACAAAACAGGAGTGGACAACTCAATACAACATCAACGAAAAGAAAGGAGAGGAAAACAGGGAAACAAAAACACGCATTATGAAAACAGAATGGAATAAAAGGACGCCACAAGAGTGCACAAAAGCCAACAGCTGAATTGTTGCTGCTTAACTGTTATAAGCCGAAAGACGGAAAGGCGAAGAACAATTCCAACCATCCAGCAGACCACATAAGAGCATAAGAAGCTCACACACAAATTTCATTCCCTACCAATGGTGGTGTCCACGGACAGTGGCTGGTACAAACACGGGGCTTGGTGTATTATGGTGTTAAATGTGCGTGAGGTAAGGAGGCCAGGAACGGCACCAGGCCTGGTCGGAAAAATTAAGCCCCCCAAAAACATCACCATCATCATCATCAGCCTTCCACACAATGAAATCGAATCGTTGTGTTTGTGTGTAAACCGTCTTCAAGGTGCCGTGTCGTCGTGTGTCCGTTCGTTGCTGTCCGGTTAGGAAACTTTCTCTCCTTGGCCAGCGAAAATGTAGCCAACCAAAACCGAACGACGTGGATCACGTCACTGCGTATATCATATACGAACGACATATAGGTATACGGGGGGTGTTGATTGCCTGCCGAAGCGGCCACAAATGCTACAGTGGTCCGTTGGTATGGCAGTTAAATGGACATAATTTTATTGCTATTTCTTAATCGTTTTTCATTGCGATGCAGTAGAATATGTTAGTTTTCCATACGCCAATACAGTGAGAGTAGAGTTAATTATTTATTTAATAAATATTTCATAACAATATTATGTAATATGATATAATGTACATACTAGAAATAAATAAATAAAGTAAAAATGTTTTGCTATTTATTTCGCGCAAATAAACCAAAAAGTCTGTCAATAGAAAGTAGCGAAGAAAAGGGAGGGGACCGATAGAGAGAGAGAGAGAGTACTTTTGCAGCTATTTTAAAAATTATTTTGTCAAAATTACAAATAATCTTCTTATTCTTGACTTCAAGAGCTTCTCACGCCGGTCTTCTAAATATAGCTTACTGGACTTGCCGATTACCACGTAGTTCGATAGTCAGTCCTCACTACGACGGAACGGGTCCGAATGGGATTTGAACCGCGATTCTTCCGTTTGAAGACCGGCGCCTATACCACCGAGCCGTCCCTATTATCATTTTATGTATTTTATTCTTGCCATTTAGTTCTTTTCTTGCGAATAGCTTCACAGCTTGAAGTAGCACCTCATAAGAAACTTTCGTTTTTAACTATGGCCCCATATCCACAGCAAAAAAGAACATAGGAAATTAAATTCTTACAGGGTTTCGATCCATATTATGGAGCTTTTGAATTACTCAGTGTTATTTTTCCAATGGATTGTGATAACAGTGCAAAGTTCTTATGGTATTTTGCTTATAGGGGAATCTTATGTGCATTTGGGGTAGTAATTACCATCCAATCGTGTGTTCAATCAAGACTCCGTATCATTCACATTTCAACGTGTTTTACGCAGAAAATAGTTACACAAACTGTTGTAATTACAGCTTCTCTTTTAATCAGTGTTGATTGTCAAATTCCGCAGCCGCGATGCAAATTTATCCTAAGTGATCGTCAATTTCCATTACGTGATTGAAACACTCCTCGAGGCCCTTGCAATATTCCACTGTCTATTTAAAACAATCCCCTAAGTTCTCCTATTCAATTATATGGATCAAAACCCTGTATTTTCCATTGGAAAACATTGAGGCAACTACAGTAATATAATGAAAAAATAGCTATAATTCATAATAAATCCTTTTCTGTTCTACACAGATTCAAAAACATTTCTTTAAGAACAGATTAAAGTGTAAGTATGTTTTGTTTGGATTTCTGATGAGCACTCTTTCATTTACTAAGGCAGTTTTAGATATTTCTTTCTTAATTGTGTAATATTTATTGTTGCCTTTTTTTATCTTATGTTATTTCAGACCACTGTGCGAGCTCTGCTGTGCGAACACTAACCTATACGTACAAGCATATAACCAGAAAGAGTTGAGAAGCATAGAGAAATTAAACGAAACGCGTAAAAGAAACGCAGAAACATCAACGATCAGAAGAGAGTGCCAACAGAGACGAGTGAAGGAAAATTCGACCGACAGTCTCGTCGGGGTTGCCGAAAAGTAGAAACATTCGGGTGGAACTTCCACATAGCCATTTCTCTCGAATAACTCACCCAACTCCAACCACAACCTATCCCGGGGTACGCGGGAAAGAAAGAATATAGTGCCAGTGGGCTGACAGGTATTCCGGAGGAGTTGGTCAAGAATGAATTTCTGAAATCCGGGAAGAACCGGAATGGAGGTGTGTAGTAGCAGAGGATGAGGCATTCATCACACCCCACCCATACACACGGAATGTATCCGAACCACAAACCGGACCTCGGGCGTGAGAGACCGGTTCGCGCACTTTGGAGTCACCGTCGTCATCATCATCATCATCTTCATTCCTTCATTCGTCCAAGACAGACCGTACACGTGTCACGAATGACTCGGACATCGGCCACCCGCTGGATGTCGCTCCCGTCAGAAACGTATCTATCTTTAGAACTCCATGTTTTATATCAATTCTGGGCTAGCCATCGGCCCTCCAATGAAAACGACAGAGGTAAAACAGACTGTTTTAAGGGTGTTCACTTTTATTGGAATCTCGACTCCCAATTCTGATAAAGTACGTCGCCATTTTTATGCCGCTTGATCGGCCAACCAATCCCACCCCACCCAAACGACGCACACTCACACACGCCGGTGTTAAATCAACAACCAGTGCCGACCAGAGAGCGTCCAGACGTCAAAACAGGTGTCACTCGCAAAAATGACGCCAAAAAGCGTGGAGTTTATTATGTTGACCGAAGGTACTTGTGGCAGGGTACCCTCATCCATTCAACCTTCCCTTCCACCCCCGGCGAGTCTTTTGGTTCTGTCATCAACTCGATCTTTACACAACGTCGCGCTCTCTCACGCTCGTACGATCATATTCTCATATTCCGCCCAGTCATCGTGAGAGGAGTGCGCGCGCTCATAAAGCTAATTGATTCCTTCGCCATTCGTCGGACGTCGTGTCGTCGGGGTTCGGTGGTGGTGGGCTTCGCGTTTCTAATCAAATCTCCGCACCCGCTCCTCCTACCACCCACAAATCCCAACCCCTAAATGCTCCCATCGAAGTGGTCAGTCTTTTTTGTTGTTTTCACCACCAGACGCACACACGCAACGTACGATTGGAATTGCGTAGATGGCCGGATTGGATGGGAGAGAAAGAGACGATCGCGGCGAAAAGGATGAGATGATCGTGGAATGGAAACGCGCATACACGACCTTCATTAGGGGGGGTGGGGTTGACAGGTTGATAGAAAACGCTACGCCACGCACTTTACACTCAACAAATCTACACCCACCCCCTTTTGCCCAGCAGCGCACATGCGCAGGCCCTACGATTGGTGAAGAAGATTTGCGATTTGAGACATTTGCTGCCAAGGGTTTCTTGCGTGTGCTTTCAATTAGATCACTTCCAAGAGTGACGTTTATGGCAGACGAATGAAGTGTGTCTTTGGCTTCTTCAGCTTCAAATTCGAGAGTAGAATTTCTTCGCATTGAATAAACTAGCTTCCATCCTTCCGAAGTCTTTTCGCAATCTATTCGTATGCATTTAACTCTGCAAAGAGCGACGGATCGGGGTTCAAACAACATCCGGACCGTTCCCTCGTATTAAGGACTGATTATTCTACTACGTGGTAATAGCAAGTCTAGACAAGTATTCGATGGCCGAAGCAACCTAGAAAGTCGTTAAGCCAGTAAGAAGAATAGAGGCTCTATATTGGGACTAAGTTGCTCAAACAGCACCTTTCCAGTTTCTATTTACCCAGGACTAACTATCTAGCAAGAAGTAGATCAAGTCAAGGAAGCCCGAAATGGCAGATGTAACACCCAAAACATTAGACGAAGAAGAAGCCTATATGGAGCTAAGCTGGAATTTCTTAGCAGGTGCTCTAGCCAAGGCGGAGACCTCCTGAAGTGCTTCTTCTTCTACATAACTCCATCGAACGGAGTACTTGACTTGCTGATGCCACTGTGTGCCGCTGTCGATTTTTCCACCAGACCTCCTGAAGTTTTAGTAGCCAAATAACGAGAAGGAGATTATAAAAATCTGTATCTGATGATTTCAATATTGCATCTTCCTTAACTAGGATAAATTATCGTCTTATATCACGAGATATTCAATATTTGAAGATATCCAACCTAAAGTATGCAGTTGTAATATCCTCTTGTTAATATCCGGATTGAGATGTGGCGTTCCTATGCTCCCGGTTTCTACAAACCCTCCAACTTGTCTTTTCACATTTAATAAAAATCCTACGAGCATCCAAAGTAACTAATATTCATTTTGCTCATTAATTTAACGCCAATACTCGGCCGAAATAACCGTAACCGACACATTTAGTGCACCCCAACAGGTAGGAAATGGGCATTAAGCCCTTAATGTGTCGCGCCGCATCATGAAGCCCCGAGAACTCGTTTGCCGCACGCCATAACCAATTAATTGCACCTGATTAAGACTTCCATCTTACCTGGTTTCTCGTGTTCGATTACTTATCACTGTTTTGTGCTGTGTTGTGGATAATCTAGCATAGCCTGGACTATATTCAAGTGCACGAAATGATCCTCGTGCTAGCTATGGTTCAGTTGCTTTGAGGTCGTTTTTCCTGTTTCCAAAACGGATTGCAGTGCGCCAAGCATAGTACTGCAAACCTGTTGTTCTGAAAAGCAAGTGGATTTATTATCCCCGACGAAACTGAACCGGATGCAGCAAAAAGATCTTTCTGTCGCTTGCAAACACGCGAGAGGCACGACAAGATTTCGTTGATAACGGCTGTTTTGCTGGACCGTTACGAAAAATGTCCGTCAGACGGTAAGTACAGGGCTTGAGATATTGGCATTTGATTATCGAAACATGTCAACTGATTGGTAAGATTCAATATTTAGGACGATAAACATTATCTACTCTAGAATTAAGCTGGTCATTAATGAAGCTAAGTAAGGTACCTTATTTAGAGACCAAGAGGGAAAAGCATCAACCAACATGGGGAAAATGCACATCCCCCATTTTAATTTAAACTGAAAAAAACTGTGGGAAAATTTAATTCCCTCCCGGAATGATACTGTCCATCCGACAATATGTCACTTTTATTCATTCGGCCTCCAAAAAAAAACTCAAAGCCACCCTTATGCCCACCCCCTAATTCCTCCCATGTTTCTGTTTTGCATTCCAAACATTTCTCCCGTTCTGTAGTGCTCTCCCTCTTTCCTTCCTTTCGCCCGTCCTGCAGAGTGTTCTCTTTCTTCCGTTCGCTAGCATAACACACAAAATTGTCCACCTGTTGCGTTTGTTGCTGGCCGAATCAAAGTAACCTGACACGACGATCGGACAAGGGAAACAAATCCCCACCCTATCATCTCACACCAACATTCCAGCAGCGCGGCTTTTAACGCGTATCCATGGTAACGCAACCAAGGCGGGCTGGAAGACTTTCTCCGCCGTTTTGTGCGCGCTTGCTTTAAATATATTACGGAACACCTCCTCTCTCATCTGTGTCATGTCATTTGGCTTGTGTTCTACTTTCGCGATTGGTTTGCGAATAGCGTCGTTTTTTGTTGGTCATTAATTTCTTTTTTAAAACATTGAAGTTTTCTAGCGCTTTATGTAATCGATTGCTTTTTTTAAATCCTTTTTCTAGACAGAAATTCGCGTCCAAGCAGTTCCGGAATGTTATCTCTGTAATTACCCACCTGGGGATACTTTTAAGAAAGGAAGATCAAAGAGAAGCAAATAGTTTGAAATTGAGTTGGAATTAATTTAAGACATCCTCACAAACCACACAGGCAAGTCTGCCATAGGCAGAGCAACATGTGAGGATGAGATTTGAACAAACACTAAATAAGGGAAGCCATTTTCGGAGCGATTAAACAGATTCCCCAGTACGAGACACTTATTTATTATTCCAAACTTCCCATACATAAGTCCTCACGATTTTCAATCGAATAATAGGAAAAGAAATAAACTTTGTGGCTCATTTTCATACGCAAAAATACGCATTTGTTTTTCCTATTCTGTTTGAGCGTTCAATTAACACCGCATATGTTGTGTTTTGCAGTTAGTACAACAATTTCCATCCTCCGCTTATCTTGGTCACCCCAGAGCAAACCCTGGGAATTGGGGGGAAAGGAATTTCACTTTTATCGTGGTAGCGCAGTCCTCTCTCTCTTTCTCTCTGTCTCAACAACATCACTCGGGTGGTTTCTTCACATCATTCACAAGACCGTAGTATGGCATTAGGAAGGTGATTTCAATCGCAAGTTGACGACGATCATTTCGCCAAAATGGAGATACGATCGATGAGATGATAGCATCATCATCGTCTTAGCTAATTGATTTGAAAATGAAATTTTGCTGGATTCGATCGATTTCACATATCGCGAAATTGTTTACCAACGTGTCTTAAGTGATTTTGTGTAGTAATTTGTAATGACTTGTCTCCCAAATTCGCTTCACTTCTTTTCGTCAAGCAATTAAGTCTCAAAATGGCGGACCGAGTGCTTAAAAATGTTATATTTTCTTGGACTTACTTGAGATGTTGGTAATTTTATGTTTAAACCTGGCGGATGGCGGAAGATGTCCAAAAAGCTTTAAAACATTCGACAGAAATGTATCCTAATGATAGACTAGAGATTCTGGCATACGATGATAGCATAGATATCTTGGTTTTTAGGCTCTCCTATGTAGTGGAAGTTTACCAAAAGACCTAGCATTGGGCACAAGTCCTCAGGTTGAAGATTTCAACCAGACAAAACTCAAAATTACATTAACAGCGTTTAATTGGATCACAAATACTTCATTTTCAAAAAGAGTTTTCAGATAGCAGGTAGGTCGCACTTTCTAAGTCGTCCAAAACTAACTTTTTTCTCAAAAGTCAGTACTGATAATAACATAAATACTAAGTTAGGCGCACGGGTAAGGCTAGGGTTAGTCATGTCATGAGAATGATAGCGCTGATGTAAGTCCTCCAAAAAGGCAAGGATATTGGATTAGGCGATTTTATAATGTATTTTGTAGAGTTTGAAGTTTAAACCTATACGAACATGATTAACCGCGTGATCTGAATTTCTTAGCGATTTTGGTATCTTTAGTAACTTCAGCAAAAATAAATCGTAGGCTCTAGGAGCTCACAAGTTTGGGCTGCAATTTCTGCGTGTCTTGATTTGTTTTTGACTAATATCTAGAGCATCAGTCCTGCGCATTGGTAGAAGGCCCGGAAGAGATTCGATACCTGTGCCTATCGGGAGACCTTTCCAGTGTTTCTGTACTATATTTTAGAGGCTTTATTAGACATCGATTTCAAAAGCTTGAAACTCGGATTCTGAGCTACCGTGACTACCAGACAGCTTGAAATAAATTTTATATTTCAAAAACAAATCACAAACCCACCGAAGCGGGAGTGGGGGATGACCAAAACTTGCTGCATCATGCTCAACTGTCGGGACATGCGTGAGTGTCGCGCCGTTCCCTTTTTTTGAGTTAAAAGGCAATAAAACTGTGCCTCAGCGATCATCAGAGTGAGCAGTTCCGATTGAAGAATACAAATTAAAACAAACCCATCTTCAACGCAGAAGTCGCGCCAACACACACATATAATGTCGAAGCATTTAGCAGTCGTTAATGATCTATAAGGAGGTCCTCCTTCTGGTCTTCGGTCTTTACGCCCAAAAGTTTTTGTACCATTTTTCTAGAGGGGATCATTTTTCCAACGGGGTAATGTGCCGTCAGCCAGCCAGCCAACCAGGTGATTTCGTTGTTTGTACCCTGCAACAATTATTGTTCTCACTTATGCTGGCGCAGCCACACACACCAAGCACAGTTTCTTATCCTTATGCTATCATAAATGTGTTACCTTTCCAGTAGCGCTTTTTCCCTGTTCGCGATATGACCGACGGGCGTTTTTTTTTCGGGCATTTGTAGCCACCGCTGATAATGAGGTAAATGGAAGGTGAAGAGCGAGAGAGATTCCGAGGTGCGTATTGTAGCGTCTAGGGCTCACGCACACACGCATCCACCACCGAACACACGGTACAGTTATTTAAGGTGCTCGGGCTGCAGGTGCATCCAATGAAAGCAGGATGGCTATGCATATGTATGCTTTTATGTGCCCGAAAAGGTGAAGCCAAACGAGGGTCTTTTCTCAGCGCAGTGGTGAGCGCACGATTATGATGCGCGCACACCGTGTGTGCGTGTGATGAGTAGCATCGGGGATGAGAAGGCGAAAAACACGAGAGACGCGCTTGCTATGATATTATTTTAATTCCACATACGTATCTCTCTCATTCTCTCTCTCACGCGCGCACTACCTGGCACAATCAATCGATCCGAGCAAACAATTCCGGTGGTGAGTTGCGTGAGCCCGACCTCACTAACACACACACGCGCACACGGGCGGCTGCAGCGCAGGCATTAAAGTGACTTTATTAATTATTTTGCAAATCACATTTCCTCAACGAAATCCCACTTTCGACACACGAAAAAGGCTTCCTTCTATGAGATTTCATCGGGAAAAGTCTTTTCACAATAAATAAAGGCCCACTGGTGTGGCTGCATGTTGCATGGATGGCGTTCCAGGTGAGCAAACACAGGCTCTGACCAGGTGAGAATGCGGATCGGTGAGAACATTACTATAGAGAGCTGTCACACCACATCACCTCATCATCCTCATCGTTCCACACGGAAAAGCAAAACAATATATCGCGCCCCTCCTGCTGGTTGGGATCGAACAGGGACAAAATTCACTTTAAATTTCGTACAAAACAATAACGAACCCGTTACAATTTTAGTTCTTCGTATTATGTACCGCAACTGGTTGCAATCGAGGAAACAAAAAGCCTATTTCTCGGCAGAAAACACTTCTCTACGGTCCGTGTGTGGCTACCTGTCTCACACACCATCACAGCACACTGTGGATATTTCACAATACGTCAGCGCGCTGCGTGCAAGGTGCGGAAAAGGGGAAAAGGTAGAGAGAGAAAGAGAGCAAGACAGGGTAGCGGAATTTGTGGAGGTAAGAAAACACAAGCCACCTTTGATGTGGCAAAATGTGTTAAAATTGTGGTTGCGTTCCCGAATTTCACTGTACAAAATCACCTGTTTCCTACTGCTAATGCTAATGCTACTCACCTTTATATTGCACGACAGAATCACCATACGAAAGTTCGCACGCACCGTGAAATAAGCAACGAAAAGCTTCACAATTCCATTACGCACACACAACACACACAACAAATCGTACTCTGTTCCGGAATTGGTGCCGAAATCACTGGCTACTACACTCTGCTTGGACTCTGCTGTTGCACTGTTTGATGCAAATTTGCTTGTTTATATTGGAAGGTAACCGTGGAAACTGATCGCTTTGCTCACTCAACCAAAAAGCAACAGGATATTGCTGTTTTCACGGCGCAAAATCGTCTGCATTAAGTGCACACAAACCACGAATCGTTGCCAGCCTCTACTGCGCTAGAGCATCCCCTTTTGGATTTCATTTAAAAAAACAACTCTTCTTTCCAGCGCGCACACACACTTTTTTCACAATCAAAAATTTTCATTCTCCATAAACCAGTTTTGATCCCGCTCTCGTGTTATAATGATTCAAATCAGAACGCCCTTTTAGTTGGCCACGTCCCCGGAAGGAATATGCTCACCGACAGTCCGTGTCACACCTCGGCAACTGACCACAATCAACTGTGGACAAGGTTTTGTAGTTTTGCGCACGCAACAGGTTGGGATTTGGTACCGGCGGTAGAAAATGCGCTACGAGGCACGTCTATGCCCAGGTACGGACGGGATGGTTCTGTGCGGACACACTTCCAGCGAACGCGCTAAAGCTGTCTTCCACTGAGTGTCATTGATGGCGGCGGTGGAAATTTTGGAAGGGGTAGAAAGACGGGCAACTCGATTGCTGTGGGTGAGTGCAGTATTTTTTGTTTTTTTTTTTTGGGTTTACATTGAGCAACAACCAGAGAAGAGAAGGAACAAATAAAGCTTATTTTTGCTTAAATTATAATAAATTTGATTTTTAATGAAACGCCGTTAATGCATCATGTGGAGTTTAAAAAAATGTCCATATAATTTAAGTTTGCGCCCAGTGTGCACACAACGGTCCCGGCTGACTGTTTTAACGAGTAGCTCACTTTCTAATGATTTTGAGCACCTTTTCTTGTGAGCTGGGTTGAAAGTAAAACTTTTGCAATGCTTTGCAGAAATTAAATGAGAATTTTATTTATTTTGTACATTTACGGCGACTTAGTGGTGACAACGACGCCGATCTTCACACACGGAACCGCGAAATTCTAATCCTATCCAGACCTTTACCTCCGTAGGGAAGACTGAACCTTCAGATACATGGTACTTAAATAAAGATATCACATTAAGACTTATTCTTGTTATATTATCAACTCAAGCTGCAAATTATGCACTTGTTAAGGATTAAGGATCTTCCTATAACTGACCACATGTGGCAGGGGCGAATCACATTATAAGTAAAAATCGATAGAGGTGTATATTTCCATAAGCGGATTGAGAGCTTCTTTTTGGCCTCTGACCCTACACCAGTATTCAGATTCGATGACTTTCGAGCCACAAAGTTGTATTCCGCTTAGAGCTCTATCCGCCATTTTTTTTTTTCACTTCAATTACAATAGGCCTAAAAGCTACCGCAGCGAATTGAAGCATTTGAAAAAGTACCGATATCAGTTCTCATTCAGATGTTCCCTCTGTATGTAGGAATAATAATATACCGCCGGATATATTACGTCAAGAAGGTAAGAAACGGCACACCAAGCCCTTTAGTGGTGTGCAATTGCAGCTAAACGGGTGTAGTTTTACGGAAATGATGTATAAATAGGACATAGGTATAAGAAGAACGAATAAGTCTCCATATTGAAAGTGGTCGGCAGCAGATAAAAATTTTTGTTATACTTGTTCGGCGCTATAGGTGTTGCAGGTATCGGCTTGCTGAAGATATTCTTTTACATCGAAAACATTCTTCCATTCTTCCAGTTTTTCTGAAGGAACTACCGACAACGTCGTCGCTTCATATTCAAGCCTCTCCTGTCCATATGGGCATCATCAAAAAGATTGAAGGGTTCGATATAGTGTTGTCATCAGTTCTGATCTAGATGTTCCCTCTGTATGTAGGAATAATTGTATCTCGCCGGATATATTACGGCTAGGTGACAACGTCACTAAACGGCAAGCCAAGCCCTTTAGTGACGTGCGATTGGAGCTAAACGGGTGTAATTTTACTGAAGAGATGTGTCAATTGGACATAGGAATAAGAAGAACGAATAAACCTCCATATTTAATCTTTTATGTGCTGCCGACCCGCACATAAAAGATTTTGGTATACTTGTCCGGCGTTATAAGTGTTGCAGGTATCGACATGCTGAAAATATTCTTTTATATCGAAAACATTCTTCCAATCTTTCAGTTTTTCTGAAGGACCTACCGACAACGTCGTCGCTTCATATTCAAGCTTCTCCTGTCCATTGGGCATCATCAAAAAGAGATTTTTCGGAATAGATCGTTCGGTACATGTCTCGTGACACTACCAATCTAGCGAAATACGACTAGTCTGATTCGCTGTACAATTTTGACTGTTTTTTTTTATTTATAGAGGCTTTGAGTCTCTGAAACTATCGTAGTGAGGGTCATCAGTTGAGGGAACTCGATCTATTTGATGAAGGTTATCGTTGTAAAATTCTGATGGTACTTTGGATAGGATTTCGATAACTTTCGATGATCCATTTGTCAGTACCAAAACGTCCCACCTTTCAAGTATCTTTTAAAACGATAATTGAACAACATTCATTTCGGATATCCAAAGCATCCCATTTTTCCTTCACCAGTATCGTCAATGTATCTATTTCTTTGTTGCAATTCATATATAAACCTAAAACAAACCAATTGGCACGCATGTCACGAACATTTCGTGCATGGAGTCTGTTTAACACATTCTTACCACCGCTCGCCGGGATATGAGGTACCGTAGCTCACCCAACATTAAAGAATGATTTCGTTTTTGAAGCTACGGCTTAACTCTTTGTGCGGAAGTACGATCGAGTTCAGCACGATCATCTCCGAAGGCACACTGACGGCATAGCCCAGTATCGTGATGGACGGGTTTAACCGACCGTCCGTGTTGAACAGTGGTGGATTTTCCATCTTCGCAAAGGGTTTGTTCGGATCGGGATCGCTCGGTGTGCCCTCCACACGTGCCCACATGCCGATCTGTGAACCACGACCAACTGGAAGTAAGATTAAATAGATTATTTTGGAAAATAAAAATCGCTTTAAAGGTCAAAACCTACCAATGCTATGCACCACTAGCGAATGGTCTTTGATAACGGCATTCTCCAAGACAATGGATTCGCGAACACGAACACCCGGCCCAATCACGACTCCTGGACCGATAGACACATTTGGACCGAGCTAAAACAAAAAAATCCCGAATTGAATATTAAACGATCTTATGCCCCAATTCAAATTCAAATTTACCGTTGCCGTTGGATGCACCGAAGCCGTCGGATGAATGTGCACATCCGGCACAATGTTACAGATCAGATTCGCATTCCCATTCTCCGTCTTCGACCCGGCATTCGCTAACCGCTCCGGATGTGCCTTCTTGTACAGTGCGAGATAGTGTCGGTTGGCGTAAATAGCCGAACCGGCCGTTTTAATCTGTGACCACCAATTGTTCACCGGCAACGCGTACAGCTTGCCCGTCCCAGCCAACGGTGTCAGTATCTCCTGTTCCCACTGAATGTGTCCACTGTCCTTGCCGTTGCCATTGTTCAGCATACTGTAATCCTGTTGCTTCGAATGAAACACAGCACCCATCTTGGCGAAAATGTCCATCGAACACACGTACACACCGCAGTTGATCAGCGTGGAAAGATACGACCGTGGCTTCTCCACGTAGTGCGTCACTTCCTCATCCTTCCCCAGCACCAAGCAACCGTAATGCACCGCTTGCTGACGTGTCGCTTCCGTACCCATAATCGAAACGAGTGCCGTGTCCTTCTTGCACCGGTGGAAGTCGTACAACTCCTGCAGCGGGAAATCCGCACAAACGTCCCCGTTCAGCACGAAGAATGCGCTCGGATTGCCAGACCGTATCTGATCCCGAAAGTGATACATTCCACCGGCCGTGCCGAGGGCCGTAAATTCCTGCAGATAGCGTATGTTTACATCGTACAGATTCTGCATATTGCTAACGAATTGTTGCATCTGGGTGGCGGGGTAGAAGCCGAGAATTAGGATCTCCTTCAGCTCCTTGATGCGAACGCACGATTCGACGTGATGCTGTATGATGGGCTTTCCGGCTACCGGGAACAGTGGTTTCGGTGTGTCGAGCGAGAGTGGACGAAACCGGGTTCCTGGAAGTGAAGAAAAAGAGCCGAATGAAACTGAGAACGCTTTGTTATCCATATTCTGCACCAGCTTACCCTTTTCGGGACCTCCGATCAGGATGACCGCTTTCAGCATCTTCGAACTGGAAAAGTGCACTTCAACTGCTACCGTACCAAAAACAACCGACACGTAGCACTCTGATAAGCTCACTTTTGTGGAATTGGCAAGCTCTTATGTTAAATATTACACTCTACAAGTTTCTTTCGGTGCGTAATAATGTCCCTTACTCTGGCGGTCGATCTGAATTCAAATTTAAAACAAAAGGAACAAAGAAAATCTACAACTATCTACGCTTCTGCTATCATCACGGATAAAATAAGGTTTTTATTCACGATTTTCTCTACTGTAAAATCTACCGTGAAGTACTTTGTTGATGAATTGTTGTTTTTTTTTCGCTATCGCTCTCGTAGTGAATAAACAATTCCACGTCAATTTCGGTACCATCAGCCGGTTCGGTTTACAGTAGGGTTGAGTACTCCGGATCGTATTCAGATTATTATTTTTTATGAGTGTTTTTCGATTATTTAAACAATATTCGCACTGTATTTCCTTTTCTCAAATTTCTCAAATAAAAATGGAAAAGTTTTAAATTTGTTTCCATTGCAGCAATTTCAAACTTAAATCTGCGTAACTTTACCCCTATACTTATGCTGTCAGCTGTTGCTTTCAAACTGCCAGCAAATTAACAGAAATTTCAATTCAAATTTTCTTATGTTGTTTGAATCTAAATCAGATTGTTGAATCGGAATGCATATTTGAATATTTATTTTTATGAATAAATGAACTAACATCTCGATTTCAAAGATTCATGAACCTTATAAAATCCATGATTCATGGTGATAATTTCGGAAGCGGATATTAAATCCTGAATCTTTGATGATTCGAGAATCTTTATAGATTAATGAAGATTTTCAAACTTTTAAAGACTCGTGAATCTTAAAAGAATCCCGAAGCTTTTGAGAGTCGATTCTTGATTTGAATCAAGTGCAATCATGTTTCATATAAATGACTCACTCTTCCCTAAAAAAATCATGAGGTACAAGCACTGAAATTTTCTCTTCTTTCCAGACGTTGAGAAACCAGTACACACGGTGGCACGCTCGATATTACTCCAAAAATCAATTCATTTTATTTTGTTAACAAAATAATCTGACACTCGGGGAAATCTTGTTCTTTAACCAGCACTGTGAAGAGCCGTTTTGTTTCTTTTATATGTATATTGCAGTTGAAATAAAAATCCTTTCAGGTTTACTGCGCGCACACATGCACTATGCGCCATGTGATTCACGTTCGTGATAAAATGCGAGGATTGTGAGAATTTAAAACTAAAATAAAACAGGATCCTGATTTAATGAATGGTATATCTGAGTGAGATGCGTATACAAAGAATAGTTTAGCTTTTTCTCGTTTGTTCTTGTCTCCTTGTTGTTTTTTTATCTTTTCTGACCTTTTTTAGCCTTACTACAGTTAGGAATGTAATAGTTATGTTTTGGAAGATAAATTGAATTTGCTACACACACACGCTTCACACTTACCGAATAGTGAAAGGGAAAGAAAGAAGTTAACACAAATGCAAAATTAAAATAAAAAAAAAAGATTTTGTGCGTACATTACTGGTTGGCATTTAGCACATTTGTGTAGTAGATTTTCAACAAAGAAAAAAGTGTCAAATATCCCCTAAGGAACTGCTAGTAAACGGATACATGAACCGAAAACAAAACCGAAAGCAAACCGCTGAAACCACTCACTCTCATCCATAAGGCAGTGTCGTTCTACTTCATTTGATGAGCCGTGTTCCGTGAGTACTTCCAGCACAACAGAAAAATATAGTTATTTTTGCACTTAAAACAAATTTGTATAAATTTGAACATGTGTTTGCTTACTGTCCGCTTTGTTTTTTTTTTGACACAATTTTGACACCGACGAGTCGTCTTCAAATGGGGGTTTCCAAATTAACATCTTTTTCATACTTTAAAACCGTTCCACACTAAGCGCAACTCTGATTTTGCGAAAAAATGTTGTGAATTTTGCACAGGAAATGTGTCAAAAATCGACAGCTTTTTTAAAGAAAACCAAGTTTGCGCTTCGTATAGACCGGGATTTAGCAGAGAAGAGGAAGGAATGTTTGCTCCAGTAGGTTGAAAGGTGGAAGCAATTTCGGTTCTGGAATGTATTCTGCTGTTGTCAGGTTCGACTTATCATCTTTTTTTTTCATCCACTTGTTTGCTAATGTTTTTCTTTTTTTTCTTTTAGACATTGAACAGATACGAAAAATCGTTTGGTTTGCTTCTCTCTTTTTTTCTTCATTTAGGTTTGATAGGGTTTTTGTTTTTTACCTTTCTGTTTTCTTATTATGTTAGCTTGTTTCTTCTCTTTTTTTAATATTATACGCTTTCTTCTTCTGTGTTTTTACTTCGTTTCCACATTTTTTGTTCCTTACGTAACTATGCGAGGGATGGCGACTTTTGTGTGTTTTGCGAGTTTCTTTTTTTTCACACACAGTTTTTGTTTGTTTGCTTCACTTAACACTATACGCTAATATGTCTTATTACGTGTTTCACAAACCATGCGAGGTTCAGCGTTGATTTTTCCAACATCCCAGCTTGAAGGGTGTGTTGTTGGCTTGTATGGTGTGTTTGTGTTAGCACTAGGATTATCCATAGCAGTTAGTAGTATTTTGTTCCTACCACAAACACACAAACACACAAACTGCATTTTCTTATCATTCTCTTGCATTTAGCATACATTCTTCTGCTCCTTCTTTTCCATCTTCTTGGACACATACATTGTCTGGGACATTCGAGTTCCGTTTTTGTTCCGTTTTGCTATACTCTGCTGCATTGCCATTTAATATATTATATTAAATTTGGTGCATGCATAACGAGTGTCTACCTAATAAATAATTTACGTTTTTTTTTTCTCTCTCTCCCTTCCTCTGTTCACACTTCTGCACTGGCATGTGGTTTTTGTGTTTCCTTACATTCTGCTTATTCACTTTCACTTAAGTGGTTTAAGGTTTTAGTAGTAATTTTATTTGCTTCTACCCATCTGCAAGCGCCACGTGTGATGCCGTCATTTTGTTTTTATTCCCCTATATACCCCACACTTCACGAGATGTTGGACCAGGTGAAGAAGCGCAAAAACTACGGGACAATTACGACACTCATACAAAATGTGATTATAGTAGAAGTTGCTTCCGTACAGTCTGTTCTTCACATACATATATAAAGTCTATATAATATATTATTGGTAGTTTGTAATCGTGTAATAGATTGCGAGGTTATTAGTTTCATTTCACGTCTTACTAAAACACTACAACTTAGAGCAGCAAACTTGTCCCATGCATCCCAATTTACGCTTCTAGTACGCGACCAAATACACTAAAACACACACTGGACACTTGCATCCGGGCGAAGGAATATGCGAGGTTTCGTTACTTAAAAAGGTACAATAAAAGATTTTATCTTATGGTTCTAGTAATGTTGCTGAGTGTAATCTTAGCTTCCCGGATACACCGGCACTGTATCCTTATACATCCGTTTCCTTAACCCTGTCTCTTCTTATTCTACGGCGAGGAATATGGATACCATAGCTACTTCTTATCCACCGCTTATCATTACATCCTATAAGTCAGACATCGAGGGGATAGGTAGCACATTCATGAACTTTAAACACACACACACACACAATACCATATGGTTGTTGATTTTTCGTTTCTTCTAGAGTTTTGCTATTCCCATCAGAGTATCAGCATATGGGAGGAATGTAGAGAGTTGTTATAAACAGCTAAAATCACGCGACGTTTCGTTCGGTTGCTAAAATCACCACCAAAGAAATCCATTAGTTTGCGCTTAATCTTACCTCTTCTTCGCACATGGAACGCCATTGTGTATTCCATCATAGAGCTCATTCGCCATCCGTGTCATGTTTGTTTCAAGCATAGTAATTTTCTGATAATATCTGTTTAGGATAAATCTCCGCTAGCGTAACTAACATGGTCGTTGTCACTTTAAACTGACTAGAACAGCCAATACGGGGTAGAGAACGGCTCCACCGTTCCGGGATCAAAAATACAACAAACTCAAAGGGAAAATTCAAGGTTAACTGAGCTCTTTTCAAGGCTTCGGTTTAGTACACCCCAAAAAGTGCGCAATGAAAATCAGCTAAAACTAAGCTCGAAAAGATCGATCGGTTGGCTTCAATGGTCATCACCCAAACGAGGGCACGATTACGGACCAACGACAGGAAGGGATAAAATATTACATTTAAAAAAAAAGTATGCCACGCATACTTTCACCTCACTATTGTAGCCCTAATCGACCCGGTTTCGATGATCATGCAGATCGATACATTTGGCTTAATATTCTGGCTGATTACACATTACGCGGGCAGTTGGGACGCGAGGAACTTTGTAGCGAGAAGGCCTATCAAAAGCTGTGGAAATGGAAGTAAACGCAAGGAACTAGAGAAATGCACGGCTATTCGTTTTGCACCAACAGATTTGTGATCCTATTTTGTGGCACACAGTGCTAATCGATAGGGATACACACACACTTACTACCGAAGATTTTTGATTGTGCTCCAAACACCTATCTTATTCCATTGCATTAGTTCTCGTAGAGAGTTCTGTCTTTTTTTTTTTTAATAATCTTCGATTGTGTCTGCTAGGAGCAAAACGATTGGGACATTTCTATGCTACTGAATGACTACGTTGGAGAGGAATATTCACTGGGTTATCTAATTCAAAAAGTTCTTCTTCTTGGCTTAACTACCTTCTAGGTCACGCCGGCCATCGAATGGCTTAGTTAGTTAGATAGTCAAACCTCACTACGGTGGTGGACGGTTTGGATGGAATTTGAACCTCGGTCCTGCCGTTTGAAGACCGGCGCCTACACCACTGGGCCGCCCCCTAGTTAAAAAAGAGCCTTCTACATAATGATCTTCGTGGTGACCAGATGGTGTAACAGTATCGATGTCGATTCTTCACACAATACGACCCAGTAGCAAATCTCATCTGAACCAGTCTCTTCTGAGTAGAGGTAAATAAAAATTTGAGGAGTCAAGAAATTACATTAAATTACACACAGAGCCAGTACACGACTCCTTCTTATGCCTATGAAATTTTGTACCAAAGAAAAAGAATCCCAGCTCTAACTAAAAAAGAACTAAAAACAACCCCTGACACTGATGGCCGCCATGTGCTCTACTTTTGCTACTACTACAACACCCATCATTCTCCGTGTTTTACATCAAACCAGCCGGATCGAAGTAACGCTGTGGCGCAATTTGAGATTTTTTCCTCTTCTTGCTGCGCAAAAACTCCGACACCTCGAAGTTTTTGCACTCGTTCGCTATCGCCAACGGTGTGCGCCCGTTCGCATCCTGCTGCTCCGTCTGCAGCCGGCACCAGTCGACTAGAAACTGTACGATCTGCAAGTTGTTCGAGTAGCACGCCTTATGCAGCAAGCTCTGCTGGTTGCGGACGTCCCGCACATTCGGATCGTACTGCAGCTGCAGTATCATAAACTCCAACAGTCCATAGTGATCGACAAACATGTGAATCGTTGGCAGCTTGGCCAGCTGCTCAATCTCTGCCAGATGTACCTTCAGCAGATCTATATTAGCGCCCGCACCGATCAGCAGCTTCATAATGTCCAGATTGCGCGAGTACATCGCCTGCATCAGTGGTGTCAGTCCGGACGCATTCCGTTCGTCGATGGTGGCATACTTCAGGATAAGCATACGAGCGGCCACGATGTTACCATGCCGGGCAGCTACATGCAACGGTGTATCTCCAAACTTACTCACGGCATTTATTTCCACACCGGATTCTATCAAATACGCGGCAATTTCGTTGCATTCGATTGCGATCGCGACATGCAATGGTGTACTGTCGTACGGATCACGGTACTGAAGTGTCGGCTTACACAGCTCCACAACAAACCGCACCAACTCCAACGATCTCGTATATACCGCCTTGATCAGACAGAGCGATTCGCCGACAAAACTACACCCATTCCGCAGCAAGAACTTGAGCATCCTTACATTCCTTTGCTCGATCGCGATCGTTAGCGAATGTGAAGCTACACCGGACTTACCCGAAGCAATCGATCGCATCGTTGAAGGATGTTTTGCGAACGCCTTCATAATACGCACATTATTCTCCTGAATGGCCCATTCGTACGCCGAGCGGCCCGTATCGTCCAGCACACCAGGATCAACACCACGATCGAGCAAAAACGCAACCATTGCCGTCTGACGTTTCTGAACCGCAATGTGGAGAACGGTTTTCGAGCAGGAGTTGCGACGATTCAGCAGATTATCTTCCTCAATGGTGCTCGGATGACTGTCGAACAGATACCGCAGCATGTTCAATCGTCCATAGCTAGCACAAAGATGCAGGACCGTATTCTGACGCTGATCAACGAACGAAAGTTTTGCATTCCTTGTATCAACCAGGAACTTTAGCGCTTCCAGATTCCCGTACTTGATAGCACGCTTCACCAGTCGATGTTTGTCCGAATCCACCTCGATATCTTCACACCACAACAACGGCAGCAACTCATTCTCGTGATACTGAATAGCGTAATGCAATGGTAAGCGATCAGTTCCACTTAGCGAGGTTAGTGGCACCTGATGCTTGACGAGCAGCTTAGCAATCTCCGTATGACCCAAACTACAAGCACGATGTAGTGCCGATGTACCGTCAGCCGTCTGGGAGCAAATGTCAACTCCCAGCTTGATCAGCTTTTTAATCGCCGGCAGGTCGCCCTTCTGCACGCATTGATCCAACACGGTCGTCCCATTCCCATCCTGACAGTTCCAGCTAATGTCCTTCATCTGTTTCGCAATCTTTTCGATAAACTCAAGATTCAAATACTTGATGATCTTGCCCAAGTTCACCGTCAGCTCGAACCGTTTAACACACTCCAGAAACACGTCATACGCGCGGAAGTAGAGCGCCATAAAGAGGATCGTGGCCTGCCGTTCCTGTACCGTCGTCAGGCTGAAGTGTGCATCGATAAACAGTGAGTTGGAGCTGCGTACCAGTACGTATTGGAAAAATTGCTTCTTCTCGAACGAAATTGCCTGCAATTCCTCGGACAGATAGTCAACCATCTGCTTTAGATTGTTGCGTATCGTGTGATCGATGATCTCGTACTCCGTCGACGGTGTACCATCGTACAGCACACCGAGCCGCATACCGCGAATATCCGCATAGTCTGGTGTCAGGGCCTGCAGCAACTTCAAATCGATCGTTTCCACCGACTTGAACAATCGCTCCTGCTGCTCCACCCAACTCCAGCGCATCTTGTAGTTGTTGATCAGATTCTCGTTGATCGATAGCAGTTCGTCCGAATTCGCTTTCTGGTTGCTGGGCGATTGGTACAGCTTAAACTCGTTGCTCTTGAAGATCAACCCATTCAGAAACACCTTCACCTTCGTGCTGTGCGTTAGCGTAAGCATGTCACACTCGAGCGCATCCTGCCGGAGATATTCGTGCAGATTCCTACCACTCACGTTCGCCGACTGCAACTTTAACACGTACTGATTGTCCTGGAACACACCCAGATCGGTTAGAATCTCGCACAACTCCATCAAACAGTGTTCCAGCGCATACTCCACGTGCGGCGCTGCCTCATTAATGAATTGCGTCACCTCGTTGAAATCACTGCACGGTAAAAACTGGCCAATAAACTTCAATTTCGCATCCAGAAACGATTGGAACTCTTCCCGATCCATCCGCTTGTTGCGCTTCAGAATGGCATCGTTCACCTGCCGGTTCGTTGACTTGAAGAACATCGTCAGCACCGCATACTTCTTGTCCAGATTGTAGCAATTATCGTAATAACTCTGTGACAGCTGTTCATGCAACACGGCAAACTCGATCGAGCTTAGATTCTGCAGATTAAACTTCTTCAGTATATCGTTGGTGTAGTTCTGATGTAGCAAACTATCGAAGGGTTTCGTTCGTTCGGGCACAAAATGATCCACCGCCATGTATCGGCCCACGTGCAGTACCTCAACCATCGTCACAAAGTTCTTCGTCACACGCTCATCCATCTGGTACTGGTAGAGATAGTTCGTGAACAGATGCAGCAATTCTTGCAGGAGGGGATTCAACAGCAACAGCTGCTCATCGTTGCAGATATCGTACTTGGGGTAGCTTTCGGCCAAAAACGACCCAACGATACGACGCACCTTCGGCATTTCGATTTCCGTCCCGCATAGCTGCATCACCGTGTTAAAGTTCGCACTGATCGATGCCAGCGCAGCACGCTCACCACCTTCATCACTCTTCGTGAGGGATTCGAATCTCTGTGCCAACGGTCCATACACGCAGCGAAGCAGATCGCAAAGCTTCTCGTCCTGCTGCTGACTGAACGTTTCCTGCAGTTCCTCCACAACGCGAATACAATCCTCCAGCTCGAAGTACAGATCGTCCAGCGTGTGATTCTCAAAGTACATCCGATTCGCGTCCCCCACATACTGATTGTAGCTTGCCACCTGCCGATGGTTCTTCAGCTGATGCACATTCCCCAGATAGCATTTGTACGCTTCGAGCATCTTCAGATCGTGCACGTACGCAAAGTAACGCCGCACCGACTTCAGGCTACATTGCACCTCCGCGAACGGTAGTAACCGTCCACTATCCAGCTTATCCGAGCACATCTTGTAAAGCGATACGTTCGGTTGATAAAAATCTCGCACATCCACATCCAGATTCAGTGGCAATATCTTGTGCACCACACTGTCTAACTTTCGCGAAATTGCCGGCGAAAAGCGTGTATTAGAGACCGTTTCCGCAATCACCTGCAGCGTACGCTTGATCGCCAACACACCCGAGACCTGATACTGTGGAAGCTGTATCCGCGCTATCCCGTCCAGATAGCGAAGAATCTTCTTGATCGAGTACAGTTGCATCACATGGTCGTAGGTTTTGCGCAGCCGACAAAACGTGACCCGATTCCTGCGACCCGTCGTGCGCGTTAGCTCCACAAACTCTTTCGCCCTCAGCTCGTGCCGCAACACTTCCAGCTCCGACTTGGACAGATTGTTCACGTACCGTGCCTGGATAGCGTTTAGCTCCGGGTTCGCTTTCAACCGTGCCTTCACGTAGTAGATAAGCTTCTTCTTGAGGACACACTTTTTGCGCCACAGCGCACTGATTGCCTTGGTCGATTTGGCCGGTGCCGCATCCCGTATGCAGCAAATCAGATACAGCAGTAACTCGTTCGACCACCTCGACGACTGACGGTTCTCCCCAATATCGCACTTGATCCGTTCCAGTTCATCGCTAACGGCGGACAAAAACTGCAGCACGGTGCGCTTGTTCAGTATCAGCTTGTACACCTCGTAGTGCGGTGCCTTCTTAAAGATGGCCAAAAACACCGCCAATAGCCGACAGATTTCGTCCACAGGGACCGATGCGACCAGCTCACGCTTTTCCCGCACAAAGAACAGATTGTCGTACACGATCTTGATTGCCAGCAGGAACTTGTCGTCGTAGTCGTTCAGATTGTCCGTCGCACCGTAGTGCTTGGTCAGGTAGCGTGTATACTCCACAATCAGCTCAATCCGCTGCTCCAGCTCCTTATCAAACTTGGGCCGATCGGGCCGATGTGCCGGAGGATGGTGGTAGGCGTAGCTATAGTTTAGCAGCTGATACTCCAAAAAATTCTCCATACTCTTCGTCAGCGGTACATTCTTCACGTACAGCTCGTGCCACACGCTCGACACATATCCGATCTGCTGATGTATGTCGAACGATTTCAGCTCCAGGAACAGCTGCAGCAACGGTACCGATCCACGCCGTATCAACCGATAGAAGCACCGATAATCCGTCAGGTTGCGAAACTCCACCGCCAGCATGAACTTTGTCACGTCGATAAAGTTCAGATTGATCGCCAACTCTGATGCGGTCAGGTTCATCGAGTTGCGCAGATCACAGTCCGCACCGGATTCCACCAAAAACTGGATGATTTCATTCCGATTTTGCTGCGCTATGATCGACAGATGGAGCGGTGTATTGAGATCTTCCGGCGTTTGGTAGTCCAGCACAAACTCCTTAAACTTCGACTTGACCTTGCTGAAGTCGCCCTCCACCACCAGCTTGCAGAATTCTCCGGCATATTTGCTGACATAGTAGCTCGGTTGTGTCATTCTTTTATATACGCGCGCGCCGCTCTTTCTTCACAACGCGTGTCTCGGGGTTTGGATTTCCCCACTTTTTAAGGCCTCCAACAAGCCCAAAAATTGCGATCGTGTAGTATCAAAAGGTCTTTTCTGTTCTTCGCGTTAATGTTTGAAGGAAACCTTAGAGCTTTTGCTTTCTCCACACGTGTTTTTTTTTTGTTGCTGCTTCCGCCCCACAACGCTCAGTTCCGCACCGGTGTGCCAAAGCGATCACTTCCGGTCAGCTGTATCTGGTAATGACGACAACAACGCACACTAGGTAAGGTAAATAATGCCCGATTGCCATTACCCTTGTCGGTGCTTTCGTGAGGATGGTATAGGGTGCCGCTCCGTTTGCGGTTTCGTTTGCCGGTGTTAATGCTACTGACGCAGTGGTACAGTTGTTTGCGCTTCATCGCTGACTGAAGCATGGAAGGATCTGCCATCGAGTCGTGTCGTGATAGAAAGAGACAGCTCCGCAAGTATTGGATAACGTCCGGAACATGCCTAGCGGATACACCAAACGCCACCGCAGGGTGGCATTTTGTTGGTGTGGGGAGTTGTGGAACTAAGTTGAGGATCAAGAAAGTTGTTAACTTTCCAACTGTATTTGCCGCTCTTAATCCAAAAGTTGCTCATGCATCCGATGCGCAATATCTGTGTTTGTGTCCCAAGAGTTCCAAGCCGCACGGTTGTTTGTACAGCGACGCGATACACTGATGCGCGTTCAATAAAAATTAGTCTGCCCTCGTCTGTCGCCGAATGTCTCCGCGTCCGTCGGCCGGTATTTAATTTGTACCGCCGCCCTTTTTTGAATCCTTGTGTGATGTTCTTCTGATGCTCCGGGTGAAGGTTAGCTGTCGGCTGAGCGTTATCTAAAAATTGAAAGAAAAAACGTTACGATATTAAAAAAACGATCCAAATGAGCATGCCTGGTGTTGCGCAGAGCAGGAGATTGGGAACAAAAATCGGAGCAATCGGAGTGGGTAGGCAGGATGTTAATAAATAGTGCTAAATCAAACAACTGCACAACATATCGCGCGTTGCCTGAAGAAACCGGGACATTCGGGCGGGCAGACAAGGGAAGGTTTCCGAAGAAGCGCATAAATGGGTTGGTCTGTCTGTTTTGGAGCCCTCTATACGTCGAGCAGAGGGAATGTTGGAATAAGTACGCGATAAACTGAGCGTCTGAACTCGTCAGACCTTCAAGCGAAACAGCCATTAAAGAAACCCTAATTGGTAAACCGATACGAGGAGGAAAACCGGGAGGCAAAGTGAAAAAAAAAATGGGGGAAACAAAATCGAACGCAAAGAAACGATATGCAAACGAAAGACGCAAACGCACGGGACTTATAAATCATACGGAAATATTAATAGCATAGACAAATAAAAGCGCCAACGCCTTGAAAGTGGGCAAATGGTTCCTCGTGATCAGCTTCGAAACAGTCCCTCGATAGATGTGCAGCCTTAATATGTGGTACACTCTCACACACACAGCGCAGTGCAAACACATCGAACTCTGACGTCTTCTGACCGAAGACCTTACCCAACACACCCGATAATGAGAGGGACTGCCACACATTACAAACTCGTTCCTCGTCGTTCTGTGAAGGTGTCCCACACCACCGAAGCAGTGGGCCTAAAATTACCCTAGGAGAGATCAGTCCAACAAGGAACAACAACGCGCCGTTGAAAGTGTGGAATGCTCGTTGAGTCTATGCTCTGGTGCGGAATAATGAACATCCAAGGTCCAGGAGTTGGAAAGCATTGACTTTATCCCCATCACTCTTTCGAAGGTGCGGGTGGAGATTATAAGGCCACCAGAAGAAGATGAAGCAAAAAATGCGATGAAATGATTTAAACGTGTTTGTGTATCGATGATTCGTTTAAAGCTTACGCCTCAGAAAGTCACGAGATAGGGCTTGTAGCGGAGGATGAGGTTGAAAGATTGAATTAAAATGAATCAACCACTCAACCAGGCGTTTCCCTTTCCACACGGGTCCAGGAAGATGTCCCAGGTTGCTTGATTCGACGCTTTAATCGCTTCCCTACCACCCGCTTGCCTGAGTTACGTGCTGTTGCCTTCAGCTGAAGAAGCGTTGAGAGCCGAACGAAATTGTAGCCCTTCTTCCTTTCCCTAGAGTGCCGATTATGGTGTGTAATGATTGAGGCTTTCCGTACTTCTCTGTCTTACGGGTTTTTGTTCCAATCCATCCATTCCGACCAGTGCAGAACGATCGCGATAGGGAAATTACATTCTCATTTAAACCAAACCCTTCAACAGTCTTTTCATGTAGCTCTGGTGGTCTCTAACTGGTGAACTATCCTCTTACAATCGGAATTGAAGATTTCTTTGCCAATTTCAACCGGATGTGTGAGTTGATGGTCCCCGCCAAAAAGAAAACATGTTTTTGCAAATCTCCCATAACATGCCTTATGTCAATATTAGCTATAGTTCCGATAAGCATGATAAATAAATGGTCCCGGGTGCGCAAAAGAAGTCAATGGAACGTGTTGAATTCTCTGTGATCCCCTCTCCTGGGGTGATCGCGCTCAAGTTCAGGCGTCAATGCGTCAATCGCTTGCGAGACGGTTTAGTTGGGTTGATGGAAAAGTTAGCATACTTTCCCCCGTGACTTTAGAGGTCCTAGGAAAATTGTGACTTCACGAAGATTTACTATCAGATGTTTGAAAGTAGTTCTTGAGAATTTAGTGGTTGTTCATCAATCTCGTTTGTGTTTGTTGATGAGTATAAAAACTCCCAATTATACGGATCACCAGGGAAATAGAGATAATTGAGAATTGAGTCACAGCGCGCATCTTTCTGTGCTAGGAATAATTGTTAATACTACTAAACTGGAGAGTCCTTTATTCATAAACTTCAGAGGCACTAACGCTGCCATTCGATAGAAGAGAGAAAAATATAATTAAGGATAATTTTTAATCCACTACCGTCAAGGCCAGCCAGCTATGTAGCTTAGACATCCGCCAAACTTTTCCGACAACCTAATGGCTTATTGGGGAAGAAGCATTAAACTTCAACTAACCATGCTCCTCTTTACTGAACGGACACATCAAGCTTCTCAAAGTGAAGAATCCGTAAGAAAGGCTCGGCATGAATCTCGGGGCCGAAGTCGTGAAAGAAAGCGCTCATCATCGGCATTAACTGCAACCCTTAGCCAACCAGACACACAAACACGTTCATTTAAAGCCAAACACATGGATTTACACCAGCAAACAGTTCCTTACTCCGCTACCCTTATCTTAGCTACACGCCCGAACGCTTCTTTCCATTGAGCCTTCTCCAGTAAGCCCCTCCATCGTGGCTGGATGGACCGAGCGAGGATTATTGGTTTTACTAATTCATTAGCGTGATGAAATTGAAAAATGATTCCCGTAACCAGATCTCCTCCTTCGTTGTGAGCGCACCCAAGTCACTGACCAACGGGGTTCCTACATCCCGTATTAAGGTTAGGGTGATGTGGTTTGTGTGGCGTGTTGGTTGTTCCTCCGCGTTCTTCCTTTCCTACTCCGTGTTCCAGATAACTTACGAACTACACGCTTCCCCCCCATACCTTCTTATTCGTCTAATCCGTCGGTCCGAGAAGTGTGCGCGGAAACGAAAGCACCCAAATAATCGAGAACTCCGGTCAAGGTACGCCCGTTTGGAGAGTCTTTTTTATTGATGAAGTTTCATTACAACGGCATTCCTGAAGCCATTGGAGTTTTGGAGCATCAAAACAGACACACGAACTCCCCCATTAACGGTTCACACCTTTCCACCGCGCGCGCGCGCGCCCTTCTTCACACCCTTCGCGCGAAGTTCATCCGACGCGGGTAATTAGAATGCAAGACGAGATCGACCACCTTCAAGGTAACATGAATCTGACGTTAAATCCGTCAGCAACGTGTTTTCTGCCTTACCATCCTCTTCTGGGGTCCTGTCCCGGACAACAACTAGAATGCGTCTTTGTGTGTGAGGTTTTAGAATTCCTCCAAAGTCGGCTTCGTTTCGTCACCTTTTGCCTCACACCTAAATGGCCACTTTGTCTTCCCGTGTCTTTGGCTTTCATGGTTGTCATTTATCTATTTGGAGAGTTCGGTGCTAGAAAGAAAAGGCAAACGCTGTCACACCATGCATCAAATTAGCATGAGCAACACCCAAACGCTGTCGTTTCACACGGCCAGAAATGGTCGGCGCAGAAACGTATTTGAATATTTGTGTCGGACAGTCGATTTAGTTTGTCGGCAAACTTGTTTTGGCAGTTTATTTCAATTGTCACACAAAACTAATGATCTCGACAGTGGTGGAGAAAACCTAGACTCTGGTAGGAAGCAATTAAACAAACCGAAAGAAGTTTCCTCAGAAGCTTTCTGTCGTTAGCCGGCAAAACGTGGCAAAGGGATGCCAATTGCGCAGACTCTTACAATGTGCTTTGCATGCGGATGACGCCAACGTCTTTTTCTTTTTTGCCGACAGAATGTGATATGAAAGAAAGGACACCCAGGAGTCTTCTCCTCTGCCTTTCAGATAAAAGAAGAGCGTCCTAAGTTCCTTGGCTCTCGATTGACAAAGTTTGCATATGTGACGTGGAAGTATGTAACATTATAAATAGGAACTCTAGCGACAATTACGTCACAGAGCTTAAGCAAACGAGTTACAAGTGAGTGAAATAAGTTTGAATTCAGGATTCTTAGTTGGTTCATAAAGCAATAAATATGAGTAGCTGATTATTGTCAAAAATGTATATGTTGATTGAGTAAAGCATGTTTTAGGACAACAGAGAAGTCGCTACAAACACGAGCTCTATGGGAAAGCCAATCAGACTGGCCTCGTTCTAGTGATCTGGCTTATGACTATGAAATAGGACAGGGCCAAGCACCCTTGGACCTAACGCTGATTATCCAGTGATGGCATTGATGCGTCAGCTAGAATTGACGAGATTAACGGTCCTTTAGCTACCATGGGATTCGATCATGAGCGATAAAGAGCAGTCCGCAGGTGAGGCGACAGAGGCGACGGTCTTCTCCCGGCAGAATCCGGGTTTCAATTCCCATTCTGATAGTCCTCCGTAGTGAGGACTGACTCTATTATTTTATTCAACTACTTTGGTATCAGAAAAAAGTTGTATTGTTTGTAATTTCAGTTAAAGATCATCAAAATAATGATGACTAATAAGAAAACAAAATAAATTAGATTTAATTTACGTTTTCAATTTCCAATGATCCAAAATTTCGTTGACGACTATTAATCTCTTCGGAGAGGGTTTTATTATTTATTGCTCCCGAAAGAATTGTAAAAAAAGTTCTGAGGAGTTTATTCAAAAAATTCATTAGAAAGATTTAAGTCACTCACTCACTCCTACTCAGTACGCAGTAGTTTGTTGTTTTTGGCGAGTGTTTTAATAAGCTTTGCCCTTACTATATAGCATGGAGCGTAACAATACATAAGCAATAAGTGATAAATTTATTTCTTGGCTACCTTATAACTGACTTTTTCTGCTTTGTGTATAAAAAATTGTACGCAAACCGTTGGAAGGATTTTCAATTAAAAACAAAAACTGTTTGCTGCGATGTGTTAAACAAACAAAATATGTAATATAAAATTAAACTAATCCGCTACTAAACCATTTCTTTGCTTTTCCTTCATCTTAAAACATGGCACCTGACTTTAAGTTCTCGAAGTTCCTATCGTTGTGGCTTGGGGAAACATCAGCAGAAGAAGGCAAGCAATTCTTGTCGGAAATGCTTCAGCTTTTCACTTTACAATCTACCCCCAAATCTCCACACCCTGTTTTCCCAATGTCAAACGCTTCAAGGCGTACAGTTAATACTTATCGTCAGGGTTTCCTCCTGCATATGGATGTGTGTGTGTGTGTGTGTGTGTGTGTGTGTGTATGGGTTTACATTTGACTGTGAATACACTAATATCCCTCTCTTCACTACCATCATTCCCACTGTGACCCGTAGAAGGAGTGGAAAATCTTATTTTCCGTTAGCAGGTTTTCTCTGTATTTTTTTTCTTTCAGCCTTTTCCATCTTAAGAGAAAGAGAGAGAGAGAGAGAGAGAGAGAGAGAGAGAGAGAGAGAGAGAGAGAGAGAGACAGAAAGCGTCGCACTTTCTGGCCGTCACGGAAACTTTCAAGTATTTCGTATCCAATTTAAATTTACTTTCGCTCTCTATCCTTCCTCCTTGAGCCACAGGCAGAGGGTTGCGTCGCGCAGCATCCTTTCTTCGCTTCTGCCCACTGTTTGCCCCTCAAATGAGCCAATCTTATTACAGATACGAACCCTCGCGCGCACCAGTGCAACACACCGTGTGCAATGGGGGAAATTTTTTCTTCAAAAACTCAACATCTACATACAGGCACACACACACACTGCTTTATGCCACGCGCGAAAGGACATCGTCCTTTTCCTGCTGCTCGTTAGCGTATCGAAACCTCCCCCACGGAATTAGGTGGGCGATGGGAGCAAAGAGGGTTGAGGGGAAGGGTGGTGGTAACGTCGTCTCCTTTTGCCGTACTGGCTGGTGCTGCTGCTGCTGGAGGGTTTTTTCATTGCTATGCTTTCCCTTTACTTTCTTCTCTTAGCAAGCGAAGGGGCCAATAAATTCAACGCGCGCGCTTCTTTTGCCGAGTGATAAGGAAAATTTTTTGCGAGTTTTTTTTTCCTTTTTTGCATGTTTTTTTTTGTTTGTTAATGTTCCTTCCGAACCGAAGAGTACGTGGCAGGTTTGGGGAAGGTGTAAGCAGAAATCAAACACACTTTCTTGAATTTCCATCAAACCAAGCTGTGGCCCAGGAGCAATCTCCGTGATGGAGGGATATGGGAAAATCCCTTCATGCTCTACACATACACACAGACACAAAGATCGACCGGCATCATGTGGGGGGAAATGTAAGATTTTCTTCTCACAACGGCGACCACACACGCGTTGCGTTATCCGCCACGCCAATGATTTATTTTCAATATTTTTTTATTCGAAATTTGTTTTTCCCCGCACACACACACACGCACACAGTGCGGATCGATTCTTGAACTCCTCCTAGCTGTGTGTTATGCGAAAGTATTAAAACGATATAACTAACACGTACGTATCGGAAAAAAGACCACGTTCCCTCTTCCCTGCTGCGTGGATTTTTGTTCCATATATTTGCGTCTTTCGCGATTTTTTTATCAAACATAAAAAAGAAACAGCATAAGGAAGGTTTGCGCATGTTTTACGTGCAGATGGAGCATTTACGTGCAAATGGCGACATTTTAATCGCCTGATGATGGAAATGTTTTACCATTATTTTGAAAAATGGCGAATGGAAATTGTCATTTTAAAGTTACCTTTTTGAGTGAATTTTTAACAATGAATTTAAAAAGTTTTTTTATTTGCGCAATTGGCTCTTATACTCGACCTTAAGTTGTGGTACTTGTGCTCTAGAAAAGGCGAAGTTGGTGTTACCGATTTTGCGTTTGACCATTTGGCATAAACTTGGTGCCAGGATGCGAAATTCGAAACTAGGATCACAAATGTTCGAGATTATATTTGTACGTAAAATAAGTACAAGAGACAATATTCCGAACGATTCCTCCTGCCTTTAAAAGTTCGTCTTCTATGTGGAGTATGTGTGGAGAAAGTGCTTCAAACAAAAACCTATCTGGAAGACAAATCGGTGGCATACAGTTCAGCAGAAGGGAAAAACATAGGACTTGGCAGCTTAAACTTAAAAAATGCCGGTACGAGAGGTAGAACATACTGTCGAGAGTCATGGTCTACCATTCCTGACATTCCTCGACTTAATTTAAGCTGTGACTGTAAGGGAAGACTTCCGGTTGGGACTCGATATTCGGTCCAGTCATGTGATGTTAGCACTTCGGTCACCTGTACAAATATCAGGATGAGTAATATGATTAAATTGAGAGTAGGAGAATTTTAAGCGTCGTTATTTCAAGATTTTCTTCTGTCTTGGCATCCTCCTTATTCTCATAGGACAGTTCAGGGATGATTATGTTGTGAAAAAATGCACATTTATTTCAAGTCTCAATAATGCTCAATGTTTTAAGAGCGCAAAGTAGAATTTGTCTTCTAATATCGAAGCTAGGATATGTAGAGAAGTCTAACAATAATAAAGAATTTTAAGCGCCATTATTTCGCGATTCTTTTCTGTCCTGGTATTCTGCAGAATACAGAAACAGGTGGACGAGGGAATAGCCTCGCAAGTCGCCACCACGAATATCCGGAGACAAACTTGAAATATACAGTACAAAGTTCCTGTTGAAAATTGACCATTAAATCAGGAGGACTCTCAAGGGGAGATCGCAAGAAAAGATAATTCAAACCACTCTACCAACGATTTCAAGGATCTGCTCGAATAACTTCGTGATCAACATGGAAGAACATAATGCAGAAAAACACTGTTCATTGGTCATTGTGCAGATGTTCCTAAACAAAATAAAAGAAGAACCTTGAAGCAAAGAAAAAAACAAAACTTGCAATCATACTCTGTGTATAAATGTATAAATTAGAATTCTGTAGGTCCTACAGGTCTTTCGAGCAACGGTCTGTAGAAATAGACAACTGTCGGACGTACTTTAAACTCATTTTAATTTCCGAAATGATCGCTTCACGATAAATATATTTAAGACCAGTAACGCCGCTCCTTCGTCAAGTGTCCAACTGATGCATTATTCTTAACTTTAATTGCAAAGGAAAAGAACAGCAATGGTCGAGTAACAACTGTTACTCTACATGTTCTGCGTTTGCTAGAGGCCTATCATATCCACCTATTCGTCCCCAGAACAGTCCAAAAGTTAATGACTGAACGGAACTGCTGCTTCTTTCAAAACCTGATGCTTTTTGAGGCCCATGAATCGAACGAAATTGGAAAAGCCCACCGTTTCGCTTCGGTAGCGCATCTGTCGCCTTCCGGAGGTCACCGTACAACACACATCCTCCCACATTTTTCATTCCTTTCTGCTGTCTGGAAACTGTTACTCCGTTTAGCTGCTGCTGCTGTCCCTTCGTCAACCATTCTCGTGAGCAAATAATCAATTAGTCGACCGTCACCACAGAGTTCTTTATCCTTTACGCACACACACAGTGGCGCTGTTCGAAATTCTTCCCAGATGTAGGAGAAACACAAGAACACACCGTCAACAACGACCGATGGAGGTTCACATGTAGGTGGTTTGAAAGGAGGCACCAGGAACTCCGGTAAAAAAAAAGGATGGAAGCAGAGCAAAAGACTCCGGGAGACTCCCGATGACAACGGGCAGGTCATAAATTATATTTCATTTCGCTTTGTTACAAAACGGCACCTACCTACACCACACACCACCGCAGGTCCTTATGGAACTGCGTCAACAAAATGCACGATTATGGTACGATATAAACCACCATATCGAAAACCCAAAACCGAAAAAAAAACGTAGAAAAATGTGTTGCAAAGAAGGAAGCGAGTCGTCCCCGATACAAACCCCTCGAAAGGATATCGACAAATCAACAAAAATGGAAATAATAAAAAGAGAAAACGTTAAAACAGCAAAAATCGAACTGTTCGGAGTGATGGCACCGAGAGGAAAGTAGAAGAACAGATAACGATCGTGAACGCGGGGAAAAAACAACAGAAAATTGTTTCGAAAATGCAAGTGTTGAGAAGGTAGCGCGCGCAAACACACATCCTGACAGATGGAACGCAATAGACGAAAGAGAGAAAGGTGGAAAGAAGCCTGAAAAGGAACTAGACAAACCCTTGAGAAGGAAGGAAAGAAAATTGAACCAAAAAAAAAAAACAAAAAAAGGTAAATGAAAAAGGTAAGCCAGGAGAGAAGTGAAAAAAGTGCTACAATTCTACAAACATATATATGCGAGGAAAGAAAAACCGTAAAACGACCGATAAAACCCGAATAAAACAAGCGAAAAACGTAAGGAGAAAGAATGTGGGTTGTGTTGGCGGGTTATCCCTTTTGCTTCGTTTTTCGCTGCGCTGCGTGTGCAAGGTTTTCCGACCTGAGGCCTGGCCTGGCTAGGTCTGTAGATATGCGTGAGACCATGTGTGACCAGGCATATAGGCAGCTCTTCTAGCAGCAGCAAGGGCAGACGAATGCCTAGTTTTTTATGGGTTTGTTGGGTTCGACCCTTAACGAGGTGCGATAGCGTGAGCGGGAGGGTTTTGTTTACTTTCGAACTGTCAACCATAGCCAACCACTACTACCTACCTACCCACACGCACGCACTAATCTCTAACCGCAACAGGAACTACATCTCGCCTTCGTGACGATAGGCGAAGGAGCATAAAAATAAATTTATAGCACCTTCCGACGGTAAGGCAGCATGGCGACTGAAGAAGGTACCGGTTTCCTCGACCACGGGGCAACGCGTAAGAAGCAAAGCGTGGTGGGCTGGTTGGGAATTATTTATGTTGCATTTGGAAGGAGTTGTAATATTTTCTTCCAGTAGCGACTTACCTTTTTTTCTCTCTCTCTTTTTTTTTTTTAACAAGGTAATCGATCAGTTCAGCGAGAAAGTGAAAGATTTTTATCCTTCCGGATCCGGATGTACCGCTTTATGCTTCTTCGTGTGCCTTCGTGAGCGTATAAGGTGTGCGTGAATCACAATTTCGTTTCTATTTGCTTCAGAGTGATTTAATTGTGTATTTTCGATGGCCTAAAAACAGCTGGAAATGGATTAGAAAAAAACAAGGATATTTTAGAATAAAATTCATACTAAAGATTATTGAGTTATTAACAATGTACTTTGAATGAAAGTTTGAAGTGAACTCAATTCTAGAGTTTATCCTTGAGTATCCATTAGAGCATGGAATGATTGGAGGGTTTTCCGTTGTAATTTGCGAAATTAGATGAACATGGCAGTTTGACAGCAATATAAAAATGAAGTCAGATTTCGGAGTCAAAAATTGCAGACGAGTAAACAAGACCACACAATTCAATCCAAATTATCATAGGGCGATCAATGATATCGATATATGGATCGTAATGATATAATAGTGTAGGCGACATCGGGGCCTGTCTTCAAACAGCAGGACCGGATTTCAAATCCTTTACGGATTTGAAATACCTTCAACTACTTGGTATCGGCAAGTCTAGCAAGCCATTCGATGGCTTGTATGTCTATAGAAGATTCGTTAAGCTAAGAAGAAGAATAATGTGCTCTGGAGTAGTTGGTGAAATATGTAGGGACCCATCCCACTCCAGAGCATTTTCATTTCCATAGCAACAAGTAATGAAGTTTTCTATCGGAGAACATAAATACGAGTAGAAAATTGCGGCAGTCCGTAGTTGACGAAATGTATGGAATGCCAGAAGCGGTGAATATTCAAACACATTCCCAAAATTAGTTTGATATTGGCAGAATTACATTTGCGACGAATATTTACCCTTGACACAATTCGAGCATAAAATTCTGGTATAAAACTCAAAATCTGTGAAGACTTGAAGATGCTTGACAAAAAATGGAGGCAAGCGTCCACACAGAATAGTTTGCTAGCAGAATTTGGTAAAATCGAACAAGATTGACGCCTCGAACAGGTTTCCAGCTACACTAAGCTCTCGTGTGAACAAACCCTCAGAATCAAACTATCAGACGATTCAACCAGGTTTCGGAAAACGGAAAAACATAAGAAAATATCAAATTTTTATCAATTTAATTTATCTCTTAAGGGTTCAATACGCACTGATGATAGCTTTAGGAAGGTTATTCTATTAAATCTCTTATTCTATTCGGAATTATTATTCTTATTCTATTCACTAAAAATCCTTCTTTCTAGTTGAATGCTCTGCTATCACTCCTAGTTCGAAAAGACCGAACCAATTCCTACTTTAGTTTTACTTTTGCTAGTAGCTATCTTCGTCTACAATAATTCTACCAGGAGAGGATAGGATTCTACAAGCACAGATATTGTTTAAAAATAATACTCAACCTAAAAGCTCATTTCAGTAACTTGAAAAAAGAGAGTCTACACACAGATCACAGTTTTCTACAGTTTGAATGTTTGAGCAAGACTAAGGACTCGAAGAGATGTCCAAATCATCAAATACAAACCAGAAAAGCGCTCTTATCTCCATTAGCTAAATACATCCTACCCTCTCCACCTAGCAACAATAGCACACATCAACTGTCAAATCGGTTTAAAATGGCGTCCATCCCTCCTCCTCTTTTCTATGTGTGATAATTGTTTTTATGATTTAACAACAAGCGCATGAAAATAGTCCACCGTTCCCGTACTTTAGGCGTGCTTCAGCCCCATAATGTCGTCCTACTGCAGGCCACCATCAAGTGTGAAATAACACTTATACCGCTGCTTTCACTCTCCCGATTCCCTTCATCGTTGTTGCCGTAAGGTTTCGTGTACTGTCCAACAACTAAACACCACTAAACGGATGTTGTTCATTAACTGATCAAATTATGATAATTAACACTCGTTCTCGCTCTTTCAGCACCAAAAACGCTGCGTACTGCACGACATCCGAGTGAGCGACTGTTGATGTTAATTAAAGATTATACGTCTTGTGAAGTGATTTCATTTCGAAACCTTTCGAACGGCACAAATATGCTGGCGTGCTCTCGGGAACCAACGAACCAGACACGGTTAATTTTATTTTCTATTTTTTCCCCGGTAGTTGGGAAAACTCTTGCATACACTTGAAGGGTGTGGCACGTTCCGCGTATGAGGGAACCAGCATTAAATCACGCGGGTAGCGAGAAGACCTGAGAGCCAACATCATCGTCATTTAACGTTCCACAAGAGTTCCGCATCGCTCCCGGATATATGGTAATTGTTGTGGTGCGGTGTGGGGGTCGCTATTCAAACTGGACACACATTTATGTTCGTTTCCTGAAATGGGGGGGGGGGGTGATTTGATTCTAGTTTTCAAAAAAATTGGAGCAATATTTTTTGTGTGTTACTTTGTTCTACTTTACAACATGCCACAGTCACCGAAAATAGAACCATTCAGCTGGCAACAACAGCAGCTGCCAATAAATGGCACGGGCCGTGTTTTTATTCTTGTTTGTTTCACACCTTTCCCCCTTTTTCTTTTGCTATCGTCGGTGGAACAATTTTTGCAAATTGGTTGCTAATTTATGACCAACGAAGGTAGCTCTTTTACCCCTTGCTTTGCGCGCTTGTTACCATATAAAAAGGGGTTACAATCTCAAGTAACATCGGTGGCGTAGGTCTCCTCACACCCAGACATCTGTTTCCTTCAGCTGGAGGGTAATGAGGCTCTGGAATTCGATCTGCATTCTTTATCCTATTGTGCCCTTCACCAAAGAAGCATGTTTCTATAATTGAATATGAAGAAGTTTGGGAAGAGATAGCGTTTGTTTACATTAATAGTAAATTTATTGGTTTCTAACTGGAACAAACAACGCCTTGAAGGTTTGCCCGCAGGTGCTACACAAAAGTAATTTACGTTGAAGCGTAGTAGACACTGGAATTGCTTCTCATCATAAAATCGAAGTAACATCATCCAAGATACTATTGGAGCATAATTTCTACTATGATTGACGTTTGACAGCAAACACAGGGGCCCTCTGGCGGTGACATCCGAAAACGTTTGCCTCCCATGTTTGGTCGCTTCTAACGTGGGAGAGGAAGCTTCCGAAGTTCTGCATAATAAATGTCGTTCTTCGTTCCCTTAAACCCATTTTCTGTATGCACCACAACGAATGCTCTTCACAGTGCGCCTGTCACACAACAGCCGCCGTTCGTCATGCACCGATGGAAAGTCGCTGCTGCCCAGCGCTTCTGCGGTTTGTTTTATGATTTAAAAACAATCGTAATTGTCATTTTATCGTCGCCTGCCGGTGGAACGAGGGAAAGAGTAGTCACCGGTAAAGGAACAGTCATCATCATCATCGTTCGTCGTCGTCGTGGTTGCCTACCTCTTGCCTGCCACAAACAAAAACAAAAAAACACACATTAAATCGAATCGCTTCGCGTTTTTTGCTTGAACCAGGCCGGGCAATGATTTTGATTGTTTCACTAAATTACACAACAAAGTACGCAGTAAGATTGTCCATGCTATGTGGCATGGAAAAGCTGGAGACACGGGGGACAATTATGCACTCTCCACAACCCACATCCCTCCTCTATCTCTCCGCTGTCTTGTTAAATAATTGCTAGCGCTACAAAGCTTATTCTACCTTCAAATGTCATCAAATCGTGCGTGCGTAGTAGACGGGAGAGAAAATTAACGAACCCGTCGAGCTGGAAGAGAATGAGATGTACACTGCACTGCTGGTTTACGGTTCATATGCACAACACTTAGCCGAATAAGAAATCATCAGTCCCAGCCATGTGTGTCATTTGAGATTTTTAAACTTTATTTTGCTTTCTTCAACTTCCACTGATCAATCCTCTAGTAGCGATAATGATCCGGTTTGTATGGTCCTTCTTTGGGCAGATACTCCACCTGGCGTGGAGTCAACTTGGTCAACTTCATACCTAGCTTGTGGAGATGCAGGGCAGCGACCTCCTCGTCCAACTTTTTCGGCAGTAGTAATCCCGATTTTTCCACAGCTCGATCTGCGCCAACACCTAATTGGTGAACGAGTTCGACATAACGAAGCTCGAATGTCCCATGGCACATCCCAAATTTATTAGACGTCCCTCCGTCTGAAGTATAATGTGATGCCCATTCGCGTTCCGGTACCGGTCCACCTGTGGCTTAATGTTCACCTTCTCGACCGCATTTGCCTCCAACCATTTCACGTCGATTTCGCTATCAAAGTGTCCAATATTACACACAATCGAGTCATCCTTCGAAAATGTTGCCCCCGTAATGATGGCCGTGCATCCCGTCGTTGTGATAAAGATTTGGGCCTCCTTGCTTGCCTCTTCCATCGTTGTCACCTCGTATCCTTCCATTGCCGCCTGCAACGTATTAATCGGATCGATCTTGGTAATGATCACGCGTCCTCCAGATTCAATGCCTGAGCACAACCCTTGCCCACATCCCCGTACCGCGCAACTGCACACACCTTCCCGGTGATCATAACATAACCATCGCACGCTTTATACCTTCCAGCAACGATTCGCGACATCCGTACAGATTGTCGAACTAGCTCTTCGTCACCGAATCGTTCACATTATCTTGTACAGGTTGTGTACACCGGTCGTCGTATCTTCGCTCAACTTCTTATGTCCTTCAACAGTTCCGGATATTCCGCGTGCATCAGATTCATCAGATCACCACCATCGTCCAGTATCATATTCAACGGTTTTCCGTCCGGGAAAAACAGCCTCTGTCTAATGCACCACTCGTAGTCCTCGTCCGATTAACCCTTCCAAGCGTATACCGGCACTCCGACCTTTGCCATGGCGGTGGCTGCATGGTCCTGCGTGCTGAAGATGTTGCAGCTACTCCATTGCACCTCGGCACCTAGCTCGAGCAGGGGTTTCGTTCAGCGTTGCGGCATGCCATCAGGCCCGGCATTTTGTTCTCTGCATGATTGCCTTTCGCCAAAACTCGGCCAGTGTAATGTCGGCCACTTTATATGTAGGTTTAGAAGCCATTTTTTCGTTTTAGATCGTCTCCAATTAGTTGTTTGACTGGAAACGCGCATTGAAGAAATGCTGAGTTAATACGGCACCAAGTGGAACAACTAAGAGCTATTTTTGACTTCAAAAGTTGCGGAAGGGTTCGCTTCTTATTTCAAAACCGAAAATATAACAAAAGATGCGATCACTGAGGACTTTTATCTAACAGTAGGAGGTAATAAAAGATATTCTATGAATATATCCGCCTTTTAAGTGCTCAAGGATATCACAACATCCTAGCACATTTTTAAACTGGTCTTTGCTATGATGCTGGATATCCCGAAATAGGTGAATATCCATTGGTGCCTGATTTTGTTGTATAGAAGGATATGGACCAGCTTCACTGGCTTTTGGTTGATCTCTATGCATGGTCGCCAGAATGTTTCGCAATGCATGTGTGGCTCACATGCTCTGCTGCAAGGTGATTTTTCGCATTGTTGTTGGGCTACTCTGGGTCCAACTTATATTTCAATTTATGATATTTTCCTCCTGTGAATAGCGGCTCGACCGTTCGCATGGCAGGACCGCACGCATGACCGGACCGTTCACGCGATTGCGGATCGCGCCTACCTGTCGGAACTGGTTCCAATTTTTTTTTGGAAATGTCGGGAACCACTTCTAGTAGGGAACCATCCCTACTTAAAACGTTTCAACAATGACCGTCAATGTAGACCAAAATTTCAAATTCTAGAAACCTTTTTAAAGCTCAAATCTAACGCAAATGAGCATCGGTTGCCACTAGCAACAAACGCATTCGAACCGTTTGAATCCAAGAACAGTTCTGACCGTTTCGAACCGCTCCCTGTTCGTCTGCTCCTCGATCAATCTTCCTTCCCTTACATACAGTTTTCCAATGATTGCTGCGAGCATAAAATATTCATTTTAAAACGAAAACCCTTCCCTCCCTCTCATCTACCCCCGACACCGAAGTAACGATGTCATCGTGCTCAGCCGGCTAAATTCATTTCAGCATTTACCCACCCACGCCCACTCGTACGGATCGAGTAAGGGGAAGCAGCAACGAAAAAAAATTATCTCCAGAGTTATATTTTATTCGTATTTTCGAAATCACCGTGAAGGTGTGCGGAGAGAACTAATTTAAATTAAAATATCCAGTCAATAAACCCCGAACCCAGCTTGTGCGCTGTTGTCTGCCCTCTCCCTACTTTATACGCAACGAGCATTTTTATCTTGCTAGTAGGGGGAGGTTACTGCGCGCGCGTGTGTGTGTGTGCGTGGTGTGGGAAATGGGTAAAACTTTTTAACGATACATACATTTATCGAAACAAAAAAAAAACGCCAGAACGCGGAATAAGCGCAACAGAAATCTTCGAAATGAATAAATTGACGAGAAAACGCAAGAAAGAAGGAAGAAATCGTGAGGGGCTTTGAATGAAAGGGAAGGGTGGGTGTAAAAAGGGGTTGTGTGAGAGGGTGGTGCGGGAGGAGAAGGAAGGGATTCCGATGAGACAACAATCGAAAAATATCCGTTTACGTTTACGAAGAAACACACGCACGAGGACGCACCGGATCATGCGGGGCAGGAGAGGGGGTGAAGGGGGTTGAAAGGGTACGGTGAGGGGATGGGGTGAGGGTGGATGTTGGGAAGAATCATCGGGGTGAAAGAAAGAATAACATTAAAATATAAGGTACCGAAGAAAGAACAACAAAAGTACGAAAAAAAAAAACATATCCAGCACCTTCTATTCCTTCTCCCTCACACACACTCTCCTCATGTTTATCTCTCTTTCTCACACACATATATTTACGAATGGAAGATCTGCAATTGTCTCGTTTTTTTCGTTTTCCGTTTCGAATATGTCCTTTCTCACTCGAGCGCGATGAGAGCAGCTCGTTATTGCTCACTCTCTCACGCTTGCCATCACTCGCTCGCTTTATCTCGCTCACTCTCTTTCTCACCCTTTTTTCGTAAAGCAAAGCCTTTCGCTTCTCAATCAGTAACGATGTATTTTCTCGATATTGTCAATCAATTCACCCTTTTCCCACTATCGAGACTCCACCTGCCGTCCCTTCCACATATGCTCTGTTTGCATACACCACCGCCTTCCACCATCTCATCATCTTCTCTTCACCTTTTTTTACATAAACGATTTTCTCACCCTCGCTCTCTCGCTCACACACAACCCTATCTGAAGCACCGGGTTTTCTTCCGAACGAAATAGCTTTTTTGATTCTTTTTTTATAACATAAAAATAAATATTCAAAATTAAAATCTTTCCCTACAGGAACGTCTTCCGGTCGCGCTTTATTTCGCCATGCCTGATATGCAAACTTGGCTCAGAAGAACCACAGACACTCACACACCTTTCCCTTATCCTGTGTTTCACCGGCTGCGATCTATGCTCGAAAACGGACTCCCCCCTTTTTTTTTGTAATTTCACTCCTTTTACTTCCCCCTACAGCATACACGCACACACGCACGCGACAGCAAGCCGTTCCGGTTCCCCTGGGCAACCCAGTACGTACATGGCGCGCGGACTTCCTATGCTATTCGCGAAATCCCGCCAGCACCATAAAACGGGAAAAATGAGAAGCAAAGATCCACACGCACCCCTTTTTTTTTTAGCACATTAGCAACGATGAAGAGCCAATAAAACACGCGACAACCTCACCATATATCTCCGTCCTTTCGTCGTTTCCGTTTCCGTAAAGTAGGGAAAAAGGGTGACCAGGACCAGGAGGAGCAAACAAAAAAAAACAAGCACCGAAGAGATGTCGAATCGAAGACGATTTATGTCTTCTCGTTCATTCGCTCTTTCTCTCTCTCACACACACACACACACCTTTCTTAGAGTAGTGTGAGAAGATGATGATGATGATGATTTGCACACACATTCGCGAACCCCCGGGATAAAAGAACCGTTCTAACCGGCGACGACGGCGTTCAACGCACACATACTCGCACACGTTCCAGTAAATACACATATTTGCATGCTTGGATGTGTGTGGTTGCGTGTTGCGAATATCATGCATTTTCGGTAGCCAAAAAGAAAGCGCTGCGTTTCTTTGGCAACGGGTGTAGCACATTTTTCAAATACGTTTTAAACGGTCATTTTAATTTTATTTATTCAAAAATTATTTTTTTAAAAGTAGATTTAGATTTTTTTTTATGAAAAAACTGCATTTTATGCATCATTGAATTCATGGATTGCACTTTACACTATTATACACTCACACACATGCACATATGTGCATAATATACGCACTCTAAAAACGATATTTCTCGACTTCTGCACCTCACACACTTGTGCACTCCAGAACGAAAACACCATCGAAGCGCTGCACAACAGAACGAGACAGCACTACGCCCCGAACTTTGTTCGACACGCGTGACGGAGAGATGGAAAGAAAGAGTGAGAGATCTCGAATGCAACCGGAACATCGAGTGAGCGAGATGGCGATCGCTCACATATATCTCGCGAAACGCGACGCGCGAATCGAACGAAGCTGGCCGAAAACTGGAAATTTTCTTCCTCTCGTGCTAGTTTCTTTACGCATCCCAGCGCGTCCAGAAAAGCTTCAATGGAAAATGGTAACACAACGGTAAGGAATTTTATCCTCCCATATTGCCCTCCCCCCCACACCCCTTGCTCACCGAAGGACGGAGACGGACAAAAAGGAAGCAAGGGACGAAGAAGGGCAAAGGACTTGAATATTAATCCCCCGCGTTTATATTGCTGCCATGTTTCTTTTTCTTCCGAGAGGGCTCTGTGGTTTCAAAATGCCTTTTTTAATGCTGCCTTTAAATCATATTCACCTTGATTTTTGATTCTGCACAACACCCGCACACAACCACACAAAACTCGCTCACGTACCACGAATTCTTACACGCATTTCACCGTTTTTCCTCACACATCCCGGGAAGAAGGATCACGCACGCACGGACGCACCTTTTTTGACACCTTTTTTTGCACCCCCTTTAAGCCTGTATATCTCACCACATCATCATCACTGTGAGACTGTTGTGTGGACCAGGGGTGTTAATTTGCTTCTTCTTCTCACCCAGAGCCTGCCTTGTTGCTGTGGTTCACTGGGCCGAATTTGTCGTGCGGCAGCAGCAGCTCCATCCAATTTGGATAATTTACTCCGTTTAGATATTTAACAACATCACCACCACACCACACTCCTGTTTTTCGGGTGGGAGGGGAGTTGATTGATGCTGCCGCTGCACACACACACACACACACACGCACTCAGTATGATCACGCCGTGATTCGTATCGGGGTTTTTCGCACATGAACACCACAAAACTACGAATGAAAATAATTATTTCTTCACTTTTGAAACAACGACGAGCGACAAGTCTGATGGTGAGTTTTAGTTAATAAAACTGCACAGAAGAATTTACACACACCGTAAATAGTGGCAAATTGGGACGAACGACGGACGGACGCACATCCGCACGCTTCGAGGGCTTTTTTTGTTTTGATGTTTATTGCTCCGCTCTCGCCATACTCGGTCGTCTGTGAGATTTTTGAATTTCTCTGCTCACTCTCACGCTTTGTCTCGCGAGCGGCTGCTCTCTCATTACACCATTGCACGCACACTATGAAATATGAGAGCGAAATGCACACATCACTGTAGCGATGTGCCCATTACAATGGGGGATGTGCAGACTAGTGGCAAGTAATGGTTAAAAAAGTAGCGATTTTTTACAAATTTTTTGGGTGAAAATATGGAAAATTGTATTAAAAATTAATAAATCTGTACAAACAAATTTTCTACAGTTTTTTTACGCTGATTTATTTTGATAAAGCCAGTTAAAATCGTCTAGTAAAACTACAGGGTGGACCTTCTAGTGAATTCGAGTTTATTTGTATAATTGTGTAAATTTAATTTATTTTGTGCAATTATTGAGGCAATTTTACATCTGGTGGTTGTTATTTTACATCAGGCAGTTTATTTCTGGTTGACTAGAACGTCACTCCATCTCAGTTTGAGGCAACCACGTCTTCCCTGTCCTCTGTGAACAGCCTAAAAAGACTACGGGAGGGGATTTTTGGTGCCATTCTTATGACCAGCCCACCGGAGTCTGGCGAGTCAAATTATCCGCTGCACGATACGACGATCAGCATTCAGTTCTCAGCCATGGGGCCAAAAATCCTTCCGAGGGTTTCTTAAGTTTTGGTCAAAATTAACGTCTCAGTGGTGTATGCGAGCACTAAGTCCATAAAGGTTCTATAAAGTCCCAGCTTAATCCATCGCAACACCTGTATTGTGTGGAGCAGTTTCAGGTCAGATAAGTTGATGTCTGTGCCAGGAAAATGGGCTACTTGCCTTTTCTTTAATCTGGGGGAAATTGGAGCGTGGCAAATTCGCGAATCTTCTTTTATACTTGTTGATGACATAGAAATAATTGGTTTGAGGCGTATCAGCCATTTACGAGATGTTTTAAAGATAAGTGATTGCACCTTTGAATTCGTGCAAACTTCAGCTATTCTAGGTCAAAAGGCAGCACCTGAAACAACATGTTTCCTGGCTGGCAATTGATCTTACTACTGAGGTCTGAGGTATCTTCTCCGCACAAAACACCTGTCTCGACAGAAGAAGCTAGTCCATCGTCTAGGTCTTGGACGAGAGGGATTCCTTATGTATCGACGAATTTGATGAGTTGTTCCTGGTGTTATTATGCAACAAATTAGATTCATCATTTTGCAGAAACCTCCCGTTAGAATGACACCAGTCGGCTCAACCCGCAAGAGGACTTCTCCAGCAGGCCAAGGTTGCCAATCTGTTGTAGTGCCTGATATGTTAGTAAGTGTATAATTATTAACATTACAGTAAATACAGCAAATATTACAAACAAATGTATTTCCTACACATCGTACGGATCACTAAGCACGAACCATATGTACATCAAATTCGAAAATTTGTACCGTTCTGTGCTAGTGTCATTCCTCGTTGTAGTTGTGCAAATTTGATAGATGATGTGCAACGTTGTCCAATCATTAATTTAACGTGCTTGTTGTGCGTATATTCCCCCTTCGGGTTTTTAGAAGCAAAACCCGTATTTGTACGAAAAATACACCATCATTAGTAGAGCCATTATTGAACATTTGTTTCAATATCGTGCTGGGTGCCTATATTATATTAGTTTCGATCTTCACATCTTGTTTTTGTGATAGAAACATTAATGTTACGCAAGGATCGTCCTCTTTGCGCAACCAACGCGAATGAGGTAACGCGACACTTTTACCTAACGCGAGTAGAAAAAAAGGATACAGAAGTAAATATTGAACCAGCTTTGGCTAAAAACTGTCGGCAACAGAAAATGCAAGCTGCTTTCGGTTGCTCTTACTCAATTTCACACAAGACGCCGACAGCAGCAACAGCCAGGGACCGGATTTTAGATTTTAGAGTTTCATAATTAATGCTGAATTGAAAAGAGGAAAGACGAGTAACATAATGAAAGACCATTCCATCCTCGGTGTCTCCTACCTACCTTTCTCGTTCACACCTTTCGTGCCATCCCTTGCCTGTGTTGCATGAAATGATCATTCGGTGTAAATTGTAAACGATTTCATTCAGGGAGTGTCCTGTAGGGAATCTGTCTTTCCTTCTTACCTTCTTACACTCACACACACTTTGTCTTCTCTGGTTCATCAACGTTATCCATCATCCATCATGTTTCCGTTCTGGCGAATATCCTTTCCCAGCTTCGGTGTCGTTACTTTATTTCTTTGTTTAAACAAAACAAAAAAAAAAAAAGGAGAAGCTTCATGTGACAAAAGGAAATGCGTACAGCAAGCAGAAGACGTTCTCGAGCGCGAAAAGGATCCCGAAGCAGATAACCAAGAGTGCGGTAAGAGTGCACGAACCATCGACTCCGAAGGATCAAAATGGACCTTAAGCAGAGGGAAAAGCAAACTGGTTTCTTGCTTTTTTTTGTTCTTTCATACAAAAGCAAAACAATAACGTGAAACAATAACCTTTTACCGGCATATACAGTGCGTCAAACAGGATTCTGTACATGGAAAATTGTACGTTCTTAACCACTTCGTAACCCTATGCGGAGACCTTTGCATATTTTTGAAGAATTCGCTACGAGAACCAGTTACAATAATTAGTATTATCCAGCTTATTTTCATTGTGCAAAAAAAAAAACAAAAACAGAATTAAGCTTCCTTTTTTTAGTAGGTTTAGTAAAGAAGCAAAGCATTAAAAAATTAAATTTTCAATAATTGAAAAACCTACCTTAAGATCACCCTAAGATCTACAATTGCCCAAAAGTTATTAAATTTAAACGCGTTCAGTTTTGCGTTTGAAGCACTGTAGGTGCAAGAGGAAGAACAGAAGATCCCTTTTACTTTAGTATCGCATAATTCCCTCCTATTTTTGCAAGTACAGAATCAATAGAAACCTCGCATACACATGCATTCTAACCCATGTTCCAGCCATTGCGATTGTCTCGTCTCCTGGACTAGAAGCAACTAATTTGTGCCACAGTAAAAATTATTAAAAAAGCTCCCTGTTTCTTTACACGGAATGTCCTTCAAAACGATCCGGCTAAATGAATGAAACTCGACATAGGGGACCGCGGTACCAAGGCCGCACATTATCTAAAAAAAAAGGGAAAAAAAGGACTAACAAACAAGATGAGAAAACCGAAATGGAATGGAAAGAGCACCAAATGTGTTTGCTGCATGGTATAAAAGCATCCACGCCGTTGCAATAATTAATGGTTGTTATGGTTCATAACACATCCTACAGTGCCCACTGAATGTGGACTTTATATGGAAGCCAGTTTCCCTTGGGGAACCGGAACTCGTTAAAGCAGGGAGGAATAGAAACACGAAGCAAAATCAAGGAAAAAGGACTCAACTCTGCACGATCGCTTCTCACCTAGAGAGGGATATATGTGTGTGTGTGTGTGGTAGAAAATTTATTGATAGGAAATATTGGTTTCTCTCGCTGATGATTCGCGCTCATCCCTAGGATGGGTGTTCCACCACGAACGACAAGAAAAACGTAAAAAAGTAATAATAAAAACCGATGGTTTTTTTTGGCTCGTGCGCGCATCGTTAAAACACAGCGTAGTTACGCATATTTCGAGGAAAGAGGGAAGGATACAAAAAAAAAAAAAACATACCCCTTAGGAGGGATAAAATCTGTCCACGCACCGTGCACTGCTGCACTTGGCAGCACCACGAAAACTAACACCTCGGATACCCTATCGTTTCGTTTTGGAGAGATTTCTTTTTGGCGGATGGGCTACTAAGATACAGCTAAGCTTGAGGATAGAAAAGCACGTGACCCCTGACTTTACATACCCAAGCACACATCAACATTAGCAGGAAGATATCACCGGAATAAGGGGATGATCGGAAGAAAGATATTTCTTTCTTCTTTTGTTCTACAGTTTTCAGATTTAGTGATCAAATTCCCAAATGTAGTAGAATTCATCAAGGTGTTTTACCTTTTCCCATGTAAATTTAAATCCTTTTCACATTTTTCTGAAAATTTTTAGAAATTTTTCAATTCATCGTTGGAGTTTTTAACCTTTTTTCTCAAAAGCTTAGCATATATAGTCCTAAACAATTAAACTAAAATTTGATTTTTAAGAATAAAGCAAAAAGTACAAGAGAGAGCTATAATGGATGAGTGGAGAGTATTTTAAGAATTTTACTTGGACTTTATTGAAGGTATTGAAGGTATGAAACTCATAAGAAATTTAATAAAATAAAAAAGCTTAGAGAAAATGCTTAGCTAAAATGCGTATGCTTAGCTAAAATAAAAAAAACTTACCAAGAAAATAAGGAAATACACTTTTTAGAAAGATGAAATGTTTTACGATATTGGATATGGAGGGATTTTACATGTGCCAAAAAAAAAAATTAAAGTGTTGTGTCAAATTATAACACAATGTTCAAAATATTAGTTTTAATATTATTATACAACGTGCTTTTTTTTACTTTCAGCGGTTTCAATGTTGATTAATACAAGTCGTTGTAGACCTTCTTAATTGAAACAAAACATAATTTTCAATAGTTTTTTAAACATCTTTTACGCAATACCATGTGACGTTACAACTGCGAGTCAACAGCTTTTACATTTTTGTTCCTGAAAACATGAAGAAAACCCTTTCTTATAGAATTTCTTTCAGAAAACTGTGAGCAAGAAAGACAGGTTCAAAATAGAATGCTGCGCCGTTAAAAACCCGCGAAACAAATCCGAAAACATCCAATAAAATGTTAATTAACTCTGGGATATCTTGTGTGCGTATTATCTGTAACGTTCCGTTCGGATATTCATGCGTAACAAACAAAATAGAAGCCGTTTTGTTACATGTTTTTGTTTTGTTTTGTTGAATTTAAAAATATGATAATAATAAAAAAAAAATAGGGGAAGTACATGAAAAGTCCGTAGCGTACGTTCCCGCCGCAGGGTTTAGGAAAGGGAGGATAAATATAAAATTAGTGAAACAACTACATTCTGATAACTTTCCCGCTCCATATCCCAAACTAACTGTACGAACTGTGTCTGTGTAACTGTTAAACGCTTCACGATCGATTATATCATCGGTTAACAACCATTTTAATGCTACTAGGGTTATGTGTTGTCGGCTGCTGTTCTCTCGACTGTTGCTCTACACTTTAACTTGCTTAATCTATTAAGATAAGAATCACTTGTGGCCCGACACAGTGTTGCGCTTTGCTGCGTGTGTTTGTGTGTAAAAATGTTCCAACATTACAATGTTTTGCGCCCCATTGCAAACATCACAAAACTGCTTCCTGCAACCTAAATGCTAATGGCACGTTTTCTATTTTACATGAACAGTAGCAGCGCCTGAATGTATGCATGCTGTGCGCGCACGGGTTTTCTCTGCACGGACGTACCGTTTACGAAATGTGTCACACATGCTTTCTCTCCCCCAACCGTACGTTTACTCGCAAGGGCAACGACCGTGCATGGATTTTTTGGGCCAATTTTTCTTACATTTTAAAAAATGTGAACCCTTGCGAAAAATTCAGTTTGCACACCTCTTCGCCGGAGGGTGCGTATGTAGTGCCTGCTCTGCACTGATAAACGACCCCTTTTTTTAACGCGTTATTTTTGCTCAATAATCTTATCCTTTCGATTCCATCCCTAATTTTGTTTTTTTTTTTTGCACAGAAAAAAAGGCAGGGCGTTCTACTTTTTGGGGGTGAAAACTGCAAAATAATCACATAAAACGGGTCCGGGACAGGGTGTTGCGTTCGGCGTCCCGTATAAATGAGTTCGCCAGTTACAGTATCTGACGAATTTGTGAGCGTAGTTGTTCCCATTCATCGTGTATGTTCCGCGATTAGGCGAGTTATACGATTTGCTTCTGTATCGAAATAAATTTAACGTTTTTTCTCTCTCTCTCTTAAGCTGTGTCCCGTTGCTCCCAGGAATCATGCACGCATCTGATTATTGGCCAGCAATCTACAAAAAAGGGGTTGAAACATTTCGATTTTAGAATCATTTCGTAATCGAACTCAACACAATACACTCTGTTAAGAAGGAACAATACTCACAACCAACAAATTACCACTCTTTGCCCGTGTGATGCTGGGCTGCGGACCCGTCTGTATTTCGATGACGCCAGTCTTGCCTCTGACTAGGTTGTGGGACAGTCTGAAAAACGAACAGGGAGACGGTTATGAAAGAAAAAAACAACCGAAGACTACCGCGCTACTATATAACGTACGATCCCGTATCGACGATGTTGACGATGCTACGGTTCTTGGTAACGTCCAGTATCCAGATGCAACACTCGATGATGTCCGGAATGTCCAGTATAAGATCGCCCTTGTCCTTCTTCAGCTCGAGCGGAATCCGGATCAGCATAATACCATCCCGCTCGTTCGTGATGCAGAAATCGATCTTGTCCAGCGGTAGCCGGTGCTTCTGCTTGTACGTTTTCCCATCGAGCAGATACACTGCCTTGTTCGATAGGAGGAAGAAACGTTCGCGAGGTTTGTAGCCTCGACGATCGTACTTAACGACCGGGGTGGAGTACTGGAAGGAAAGAAAAAAAGATTAGCTTAAGATCAGCAACAGGAAGCTCATATCAGTAAGGAAAAACCTACATGCAATTTTTCGCCATTCATTTGCGTGACGGTAAAGTTGGAGATTTGTGTAGCGTGCTGTTTCGCGATGCGATCATCCACAAACCACGGTCCAACGCTTTCCGGGTAGTTGCGCTTGTGGTTCTTGAACACCGATTCCGAGAGGACCTTCAGATCGAGCTGACGCTTCTTTTCCGCATTCAGCCCCACCCGGTAGCAGCGGGCCAGATGTAGTTTGTGCATCTTGCGCAACAGCGTCGACGCCTCCTGGCAGTGCTTCGGTGCCGCTATCCAGGTATGGCTCATGAACGATGTCGGCAGGCTTTTCGCTAGCTTCGTCAACCAGTGGCGCTTGGTGAGTTGGATGAACGATCGATTACACTCGTTCGGTTCATCGTGCCGCGTGATGAAGCCCTTGATGAAGAAGCGTATCTTAGAGGCCGCATCTCGACGTCTTTTCAGCTCCTGAATAGCTAGATAGCGCCGAATGTACGTCTGGCCCACGATGATCTTGGCGCGAATGGCAAGATACGCACGCCGCTGCCGGCGACCCTTCCAGCGGGCCTGTATGATCGACGCTAGGTAGTGTTTCTTTGCCTGGAACGCATCCTCCGTGTCGAAGAGCGTTTTCGGGAAGCGAATGAAAATCTTCGTCTTGCCCATCCGATAGTCATCCTTCTCGTATCCCAGCTCATTCGCCAGTATCTGCACACCATCCTTCGCTTGTCCATGGTAATGTGGCCACGTTTCCCGGCTAAGGCACTTGTACCGCTGTAGGAACAGTTCGTACGTACGGCGATAAGCAAACCCAGCTCGCCTCACACGCAGATTCTCCATCAAACCAAGATATTTGACCTGATGCCGCACCAGCTCCACATCGAACTGTCCGTGCGTTTGCAGATCGTTCGGCTTAATGCACCGTATGTACGAGGGTTCCTTGCACATCAGAATGTCCATCAAATTGTTGAGCGAATTTTTAAACTGCGTCACGGCCGTCTCCGGGCGCCGCTTGCTTCCAATGTCCGACGCGGGGAAACAGCTCTTAATAATTCCGTTGCTGCACTCGGCCATCGCTTCCTTCAAATCGCGGAACAGCAAATCATTGTTCTTGTCCAGAAAACCGTGCACACTGTAGGTCACGTCACCGGCATAATGCACCAGCCGGAACTCGTCGCGACCCATCGTTTTCTGCACGGTCGTCGATGCCCGGCTGTGACAGATGTAGTGCGGATGCGATCCTAAGTTGTCGTTCATCTTCGTGAGGAAGCTCAGATCGGTTGGATCGCCCGGCCGCAGACACTCCTCGTCCATTAGTGCAATAATACCCTTGTGCTTCTCTTCGATCAGGTTGCAAATGACCTTGTTGTCGAAGTACTCTACCGGCACCCACTCGATGCCTTCGCGCAAGTATTCCTCCTGCTCTTGCTTCAGCGTAAGCTCAATGAACAGCTGCTGGAGCTTCTCGTTGCAGAAGTTGATGCAGAACTGCTCGAAGCTGTTCTTCTTGAATATCTCGAACCCGTAGATGTCCAGTATGCCCATCACACTATTCTTCTTGGGCAGATCGGCCGCATGCAGTGAGGTGTTGATGCGTGACACCAGCCAGGTGAAGAGACGATCGTACACCGCCTTTGCGAGTGCGTCACGGGCATAAATTGCGAGATCTCGGTTCAGCGGACTCGTCACTATTTCTCCACGAGCCTCGATCGTACGGTGCGTGAATGCGTTCGTTAGCTGCTCCTCGTTGCATCCCAGCAGCTGAAAGAACGGAAGAACCACCATTAATAAGTCTCAGCTTAGTCGCACGCAGGACAAACTATCAAGTTATAGGTACATTGAGTTATGGAAGTCATAAATGGTATTTTAAGAAACCGTAGAAATCGTCATTTATCCCACCTTTGCAATCGCCGTCACTGATTCTGGCTTGAGGATCTTGGCCTTGCCTTCCTCCTCCGTGAAACCAACGTTCCCCATATGCAGTATGGCCGCCACAATGTCAAGAATCTGTCGCTGTTCCTGATCCACAATCTCGATCACTGTCATCGCTTTCTGTACGATGCGGAAGTTGTCCGCATCGCGTATATTCGGCACATTACCATTAGCCTTTGGGGAAAGATACAGGAAGACAAATTAGTGACCTTTCTAGCTGTACTCGCCCGTCCACGCCATCTTACCCCATCGCTTAGATAGTAGAACGTATCCAGATTTCGCTTCAGATGCAACTCTCGCAACAGATTATCGTCCGCTCCGGCCAGCAGTTGATAGAAGATGTGAAAATTCCTTTCACCCCCACTCTGATGTATTACGCGCGATTTCTCCAACAGATAGTTCAAGATGTTACCACCCTCGGGTACACCGGCAAAATCGAACTGCACATCCATGTACTTGCCAAACCGGGACGAGTTATCGTTACGGTTCGTTTTCGCATTGCCGAACGCTTCCAGCACGGGATTGCTCTGCAGCAGCTTATCCTTGACACCCTCGACATTGTGCGTGTGCCCGGTGGCGGCCGCTATGAACTGTAGCACCTTTTTCGATGCTTCCGTCTTTCCTGAGCCACTTTCGCCCGAGATTAAAATACACTGGCCTCGGTTCTCTTCCGTCAGCGAGCGGTACGCGTTGTCGCTCAGCGCAAACCTGTCGACGGAGAAGATCGTTGGTGAGTTTATTTTTGCAACGCACAACCTTCGCCGTGACGCCGTGCAGTCTAGCGATGAAAAGGAAGCTATTTTTCGGGTAGGTTCGTTGACACTTACACATGTGGCGGGGCCTCGAAAAAGTGTCGCTTCCGGTACTCTTTGACGTCACTCTCGGTGTAGATCGATAGCTCCTTGTACGGGTTTACCGATATCAGGACATGGCCAATATAGGTCTACAAGGGGAAAATATAATTAAAAGCAAAAAAAAATTACAAAAAAATAAAAAAAAGCAGAGCAGTGCTTGACGTTGGTACGCCATTTGGCAAACCCTTCTACATTGTAACGCGGTAATTCGATCGCATTCGGATTGGACCAAAGTTAAACTGAGGTCGTCGTTCGTTACTAACTTCCATCAAATCTGTCAAGCCTTCGTTAGCACACAGTAGCAGCTAAAGGATTAAAGTATCGTATTTCGATCGAGGGTTTGTCCCTCTTACCGTTGTCCAGTTCGCATTCGCATGAGGGTATGCGAAGTCTCTTCGGAAGGTAATCGATACCACTCAATACGAATCGCCCGTTGACGAGGTAGCATGATTTATGATGGCGTCGAGCGTGTATCTGCGGGATTATCTTTGATGCCGGGGAATTTAGTCCGGTAGGTTCCAATTGCAATACTCACATAGATAAGGTTCTCCTGAAACCGTTTCCGCAGGTTGTCGATGAACGCATCCTCACTTTGATAGTCCTCCAGTAGCACCTGATCCTGCAGGCCTACCCGATCGCGATCGTGTAGTCCGCGCTCCATCTCGGTTCCTTTCCACCGTTCGCAGTTTAGTGTTCTGGGAGGGAGGGATAAGTGTCAAAAGCAGAAGGAAGTTAGCAATGAGAGACACTTCTTTGGTTTATCCTACAATCTGTAAAGGAGGAACAACACCACACACTAAGTCAATCGATCTCGATTGCCACTAATAAACGATGACTAGCGGAGTAATCAGACAACCGTATCGGGTCCACAATGTAGCCGATCTTGAATCGATTATGTCACCCGCTGTCGGCATTATAAGGGACCTGTTGGGACACCGTTATCGGTATGGTTGTAGCACGCAGAGTGTCATTTGATCACGCGCTATTCTTATCGGTTTGGGTTGGAAGGTGTTCAATGGGCACTTGAAATGGTTTGATGATTTTTTTTGTGCTTGTCGATAACGTAGGTGGGACAAAATGCCATCCAATTCAGGTCGTTTTGAGTATGTTTTTGCTAGCAGTAAGTATCAAACTGCCTGAAGAATGTCGCACTAATGAGATTGAGTTACAGCCACTAATACCGTGGTTCATGTTGGAAAAAGGTGAGTCCTACAGGTTTTCTTTCTACCAGACAAATGAGTTTTATAATTCTAATGGACGATGGTACAATAAATCAACTCTCCGGGTGTAGTTGGTTAATTGCACACTATTCCACATATTGCATGACTTGGGGATTGGGTGGCTAACCCAATCCACAAATGCGCCTTACGGGCAATAAATCTAACCAAAACCATCCGATGGTCATATTCCAGATGGTGCCAGTACGCTGCACGCTATCTTCCTGCGCACTATTTTGACAACAAAAAGCCCCCTCTCAATAGCTTTCTCGCTCCGTAGGTCGATCCCACAGGACCCAAAACCGACATAAAAAAGCGCAATAAACCCCAGGAACGATTGTTACTCTGAACGGTAATTACTAATAGCAAATCAGAAAGGCTCATTTTTCATACTCCAAACACAACTCAAGTTGAGACACTTTAACTAGGCATAATGATGATCTTACACCATGCTTTTTTTCTCGTTGGATCACTGTGGTTTTGTTGACGATCACAGCACGTGATTAGCACGTTCACTTAATTCACTCTTGTTAATACGCTGATTATGTTGACTGTATCATCACTCTAGTAACGATCGCAACACAATAAGCAACACTTCTTACGGTTTCTATAGCAAACAATCAGCGCAGCATCCAGCAGGACCCCGACTGCCAGCGCTTGTTTGGGCGGAATTGTCAGCTATTCGAGACAAGGCGCTCTGTACGTGCGTGTGTGTGTGTGTAAAAGAAGATGACTTAAAAAAGAAGTACATCATCCTCGTTGCTTAGTGCTGTCATAATGGAGTGCTGTTTGCTTCCAAGTGCGCCCCATCTTCCTGTACGTAGTGTTCGTGTGATAGTCGGAAGGGTTTGCTGAGGCTTGTTTACGGATCGGAAATCGTACAGAAATGTTGGAATTTCATTATCAGACAAGGGTCAGAATTAACGTATGCCTGCTAATTGGTGAGTTATACCATGAGTCTTGGTAAAGGTACTACGGCGCTTTTGGGATGAAAACAGATGATAGATAGTAAATATTCGTTTTTAACCTTTAGTCATTTATCTGGATTAACATCCAGAGAGATCTCATTTACATGCAATACTGAGCCGGAGGCGTAAATCTGATCTGATCACACTCATACCAACCAGCACTGTGATAAGAGACCACCTTGTTTCCCATAATTATACACTTCCTTTTGTAGCAACCAGGCAAGGTGCATCATTGCGTGCGTGTCTGAGATCTGTTCCATCCGATGCGTGCAATGCATTTTATCGGCTACGAAGCCTCCGGTCAGGTGTGTTCGACAAACGAGGCGCATCTAATAGTTTTCCGGAGCAATCGCCGTTGCAGCAATCCCAGTGCATCTTTTCTCACCCTCTCTCGAGAGCTTGGCGGATACAGCAAAACAACAACATTAAAGCGATTCCACAGACACCTCCCTTTACGATGCCGGCGCTAAATGCTGGCGATCACTGGCGATGCGCTTCTCCAAAAGGTTTCCCTTTCGCGTGCAATGAAACGCATCCCAACATTGCACCTTTAAGTTAAGTCGTTAACTGGATAGCTGCATTCGTCAAGAGTGAGAGTGACCTTGGAAGAAACTGGTGAAGTTGTGAAGATCAACGAAAGGGAAGATTGCTGATCAGAGATCATTATCCGGGAGATCACTGCCTTCCCGTACGAGACATGAATTCTTATCACACAAATAGACGTCCCGATAAGATGCAACGTGATACGATTGGTCACGTTAACGTCTGACTGTTTTTTTTTTTTGCACCCCCAATTAAAGAAGTCCTCATTCGTCCGATACCACTTATGTCTGTCCGTAGTTGAACCGTCCCCAAACAAAATCGATTGCGACGGTACTCATCTACAGTTCCGTGATTGGAGCTCTCGATACTAAATTTGCGATCATAAATAATTGTTTTACGATGAGGTTACTCTGGGACGGGGAAAAGTATGATTGGACGTGTGTTGGAAGAATTGTGGTTCTGTACGTGTGTCGCAAAGACGGTACGGACACCACGATCTACAATAAACAAGACAATTTTATGGTAGAGTCGTGGAGGCAATCCACTTTTGAACTAAGTCATTCACCAGTACGTAAATATCCTTGAAAGGGTTCAAATTGCGTTCGTTTCTTCAACCGTTGCAGTTTACAGTGCTGTTGCTTCAAATAAAGCTAAATAACAAAGCTTTCCGGTTCGTAAACGATAAGGAACTTAAATAAGTTTTTATGATTTTACGACAAGTTTCCAGCATGTTTGCATAATTGCATACAGGCTGTGCTCTAAAAAACTGGGCGATTTTTTGCTAAAACGAGCAACAACCTCATTTTGAAGGTTGTCACCATGATGGAGCTTTATTTTCGAATTGTTTTCGCTACTCCATATTTCAATTGGCCAGGTTTACACGGCCATATCAGGTTGTTTAACATCGTTAATCTATACTCTACGAAAAGAAAACAGATAAGACAACCTAAAACTGCTCCCCACAGAGAGAGAGCGTGTCTCATAATACCTCTGTCGCCTGTTATACACGCATTAACAACTGAATATTGCGCGCGATACACGGCGCTGCTAGTCTGTCGAATGTGAGGGTGCTGCTATCATCATCACTGAGCCTTGTGCAACCGGGCGCGTTACAGAAATGGGTGCTAAAATCAATCACCAGGATTAGAAAACGAACATGATAGGAACGCTTTGGATAGCTCTCAAGAGTTTTGCCGCCCAGTAGAAGTATTCGCTACAACAGCCGCGAATGTGCACTCTGCAACACCATCGTCGAAACGATTGATAATTATCAGCGCGAGAAAATGGGGACGATAAAGGTTTGCGATACTGCACTCGAGCATTGTTCGTGGTTTTGTGTGTTGCGATTTTGAACCTTCATCGTTTTTTTGCTGGATTCATTAGGCATATCGTAAAGACAAGAAAACCGAAATCTCTTAAAGTACCTTTCGGCCATCGGCCCATATCGGTGTGTTTGCATTTGTGACGCATGAAAACTGATATGATAATGAATTTGCGGCGAATAAAGAGAACCGCCCAAATGCATCATCCGGTTCTCCATCGGCAGGTGTTAAGACTAATCGCTAGGTATTAAAGGCACACTCATGAGATCCTAACAAGCTTCAACCTGTCTCAAAGTTCTTAGTACGATTGCGGAGAACTCTAACCCAAATGGGGGAACTCAAGGTGTGTCCACGGAATTTATGATGTCAGTTATGTCAGCGTAAAGATAGATGGCAAGTTTTGCAAAGCGGTTATTATATTTACACTGTACTCTCGCCCACACGCATACACAAATTCACGCTTTAAATAAAGTGACTCATCGTGGTGGAAAGGCTCAATGGGATGACCAAACACGGTTGCGAATTTGCATATCAGCGTAAAACCACTCACTCACTTGTACGTACGAACCGGTTAGCTTCTTTATTGCATCCACAAAACCCATATCCACACGAATCGATACACTGTTAGTCATCAATTTTTTTTTGCAATATATCAACGTAAGTCCTTTAGAAGGCAACAGGGACTACAGCGGAATGTCTGCGTCCTTCAAACGACGACAAATATGATGCGTCATCTGTTTGGAGTGTTTCGTTTTAAATCGTTTCTTCTCCATTTGATATCGTATTAAACGAAAACTGCAAACACATTTCCTGCTCTGGCATCAGATTACGACACGCGTGTTGGTTGCTCAAACAACTATCTGGCCGTGGTATTTTATCTTGGTGATACTATTTGCATTCCAAGTTGGGTGGTACACTGGGAATCACTATTTTCACTTAGCGGAACTCACTATCGCTTAAACTCACCTTGACGCTCACGGAAGTGGAGGAGAACCTTTGAGAGTGAGGGATTCTTGGCGAGATATTCCTAAGAAATTCTCGATACGAACACCACAGCACTATTTACACTAACCGAAGACAAAAATCAATCCCACCGTACAGTATGACAAGCCGAACCGACGATTGCTGCAGTCAGTTATCGATTGATTCGACTATCTTGGTCCACGGAAAAGGGTTCCCTCCCCATCCTCGACACTGGCATGGGGCCGCCGGGACAATCTTATCAGTTGTGCGCACTTTATCGGGTGTAACAACCAGGCACTTTGGTTATCGCCGTAACTGTGGCGCGCGCGGTGTATCGAATGTCCACACACCGCTTGGTGGTGGTTGGAGGACTTACAGATTTCACACGTTCTTTCTCGAGTGCGAGGCTCTTGAGTAAGGAGCTTCAACCACGTCAGCCAGCGTCATTTACTTGAAGATGCTATTTGCACGCAACGATCGATTGCAATTTCGCTAGAGCACTCCAAGGGTGCTTCATCTTATTGGGAAACTCGTATTTAAGGCGAGCAAAACTTCCGCCATATTGTTCGGGGTGCAAGTACCAGAAGAGAAATGTTTGTGACATTCGGCGTCATAAAACGTAGCTATCTGGGGTTTTTTTTTTGGTATCAGTGTGGAGCACCCCTTTGAGCACCCACGCCCTCCGCAAAAGCCCCCCTGCAGGGTAGTTATCTTATTAGAGCCTGGATGCCATTACACCTGGTGAACCATAAACGCGTTCACCATATACACACACCACATGGAACTATAACGTATGGTATGTTGTTGTGTTATGACTCGTGTACCTTAGGAAATTGTCATAAACACATTCCTTCTCTTGTCGTGTCCTCGTCCTACTCCTCTACAAGCTTGAGGTTCTACCAATATGTCGGGGGAAGTAATGCAAACATTTTATCGATCACCAGCTGCTCCCGTTGTTTAGGTGGCTGCCGTTTCATTTTAATTTACACCAGCCGCCCAACCGGCTAGAAAATGCCAAATATGCCATCAATTTCGTGTTTCTTGTTTTCCCTATCTTTACACGAACGAAAATTCAAGTGTACCCAACCAACCAACCAACCAAAATGGTGTTAAAACGAAAAATAAAAGCCCGGCAAAAGAATGAACCGTAATTAAACGGTGCGCGGAAATAAAACTCCTATGCCGCGCGTTGCACGCGTAGTATATGCGGCTAAATTAAGTTTTTTCTCTACGCATTTCCCACACACAACAGCATGATGGGTAGGCAACGGAAAACGGAAAAAGGAAATAAACAACAACAACAACAAAAAAGTTCCATACCGTCGTCTGCATCGATCGTCCGGTAGAAGAAAGCAAATATAAAAAAAAAAATCATCCCGTACTTTTGCTCCAAAGTCGAACGCGTTACGGTTACGATCGTGTCCACATGGTATTCGCGCGAGTGCCCACCTAAATGAGCAACAAAAGTGAGTGACTGCCAGTCGGGATGTGCCAACACATTGGCGCGAAATTTGTTTATTTTGATTTTCTTTTGATAGTATACAACGTTTATGGTATTTTGCAGCCTGCTGGAAGAGGCTGAGCAGAAATCAAGCTGCCCGGGAAATTAGACCGGACGGTAGACTTTTTGGATGGAAGATCGGCGATCGTTTTTACGATTGATTTATTTGAATTTTATAATTTTTTTAGAGAAGAAAAAGGAAATGTTTACACATTGACAGCAACGTGGAAGTTTTAAATAAATCATAATAAACCAGCACAAAAATTGATCACCCATTATTTGCTTACATTTAGCAGCGATGATCATAAACGTTTCCCTCTGTAAAATATGCTCTGCAGAAGGTTTTTTTTTTTAAAGCAGACATTTTATGGCCCCGCCGGTGTCTCGATGACACGGATCGCCCTAAAGAAAATATTTTATTTTTATCAATAACGAAACGTCGATCAACCGATCAACTTCCACGCACGAAACACGCGCTACAGGAAGTGAGAAAATGGGACGTGTCGATATTTTTGTAAACACCGGCATGACAGGCCGACAGGCCGGTGTTCATCGGAGGCCAAAAAGGCCAAACGTTGAGTTCACTCACAGCAAAAAAAATGGAGGAAAAATGTACTCAATCTTACACACAAGCCAAAAAAAATAGTCTGTGCACAATAATTACCAAACAAACACACACTTAGCCTGGTTTTTTGCTTTCTTGTGAACAGCCCGGGTGTAAAATTGATGTTTTAATTAATGAAAACGTTGACACAATCGTCTACTTAATTCCGCCTTACCGTTCATACTGTTGTTAAAAGAAAACAATGCTATCGCCCTAGTATACTGTCGGTCTTCCTCAGACTCAAAACGGTCCCAGAAGGGTTTTTTAATGAGCTGCCGAAATATCTAAACCATTAACCTATAAAATGAAAGTCACCGAAACTGACCAGGAAGAGGCCCAGCACAGTCTCTCGAGTGTTTCGAGAAGGTGAATCAGTGCGGTCCGGTATTTAACCTTAATGTAAACGAGCAACAGATGCTCCTAATGACTGCCGTTGACGAGCGAGAGAACGGGCTGCAGGTATTATGTTGTAATTCTGATTTGTTCGTTAGTTCCCTAGAGAAGATTTCCTGCCCGAATTATCCAAAGTTTGACTGCTTGCGCTTGAAGGCCTCTCATCAACTGTCACCGTACGGTTTCGTGTATGGAGGTGTTGATAGACGACTTGAGTTATGAGTCGTCCAATTTCCGGTTCCACCAGCGAGCGCAAGTACTCTGGAGGCATGAGCTACTGCTTGGCCCGCATCCCACACAACGCTACAAAAGTAAACCCAGCAAACAATATCAGTCCGGGTTTGAGGAGATGCGCTTTCTAAAAATACTTCTTCCAACAACTGCACGCGCCCATCTAACTACTCCCGTGTGTGTGTGTGACGAATGTTGGGAACGACACACGCGTGCGTTGGAGGCGTTTTGGCTAGAAGTTGTTACTTTGCGTAAACCCTCTCCACCAGTCCGCGCGTCCACGATGTGTATTGCTGCTGTTGGTTTTATGTCGGTCCATTTGCGGACAGCTCTAAAATTATTTCCCAACCGAGGAATGGCACGGTCGGTGAAGGAAGAATGCAACGTCTGGGAAGATGGGGAACTTTCCAAGGAGAGGGATCGTCCGCCATACTCCCAACTCAAGCGTTGTAGCAATATTATTTTACGGGATCAAACCGTTCTGTCACCATCGTTTGCCTTCAACTCCGATCGAACGTTCGTGGTGGTGAAGGTTACGGATCTCGAACAGCAATAAATGTATTCGCTAGTGTGCTGGACATCTCCAGCCTGTCAAAAATAGAAACTGCAGAAAGAGATCTCTCACAAGACACTGCCAGTCGGGGGACCTTCGAATCGTGCGGACGCCGGTCATTGCACGATCGCGATCGTTAAGTGCGGGGTTAAGTATACGCTGCTTCACGGCTGCTCCGGAACCGACTAATTGCAAGGGGGGATACGATAAATCAGCGCACGTTTCAAGAACGACCCCATCCGAACGGACACGCCATTGCGGCTCAAGTGTCCTACAGAATTCTGGCTCTTCATTAGACTCTGCTCATCGTGCGAGGTTCCCGACAAACACAAAAACCAAAAGCAATATCGGGATGAAATTGAGATGGGTTTGTAGCTTGGCAGACTCTCTTCCTTCGGCATGCCACTTGAATGATAAATGCAAACTTTATTGCCCAAAGGCGTAGATGCTTGAGGTAGGGTACGGTTTGCATCCAAGCGAAACACCGTCAGACAAGGCAAGGAAAAATGTCGATTAAACGAAGTGGACAGGTGTTAATTTAAAGGTATTTAAACAACTATACACATTAGACGCATTTCACACAGCTGTCACTGTTGATTACGTTTGCGTGATGTCGTGCGAATGATCATCTCTCTTTATTGATCACTTTATGCGTCTGATATCGGCACGCACTGTAACGACATCTCTAGCCCGGTTGCTTATATTCTTAAACGTCTTGAAACCCATCTAATTACGAACACTTGTCACGCTAGGTAGGATTTGCTGCCCTCCTAACAAAAACAAACCCCATCATTAGTTAGCAGAAAACCAACGCCACCAGCAAACGATTATTTTTACCCTTTGCTTAAGCCAACCAAACGATTACTGGAACAAAGCACGCCTGCAGGGACAGAGCATGACGGGATATGCTTGCCCAACCAAAAAAAAAAAAGCAATTTAGTTCTTCGCGCTGAGCATCAGTGATGGTTGTTTAAGAGTTTTTCTTCTCTTACCGATGAAACAATATTGCTACCATCGTTGAGCGCGTGCAGACGGCAAACTTAAAACAGTTGTGTGACTTAAGTAGAGCTGTGTACCAACCCAGGCAGGGGTAGGTACTCCCTCTCTTACGCGTCATTTCTTTGCATCTACAGCCTGACGTAATTCTGGGCGTAGCACCAACGTGGACATTAGGACATTAGATCAAAGTCTCGCAAGTCTGGTGGCCTAATTTAGTTTTGCAACGGACATTAACCATGGCTGGCGACTTCCAAGAAGCGCCTACGTAAGACGGGAAGGTAAGCTGTCCAATACAAAACTGTGCGAAATAATATGCAACCAATTATTCTGGGTTGCAATATAAATTTCACATCTAATATGGCTTGGGTGAAGCGCTGCACGACCTTACATGGGATTGGTAGTGGTCTTTACACCCTTTAATTTTCTACCCATTATGCCTCTCGATGAGCGCTCCGGTTGAGATGAGCTGTGTTTATATGATACTGCCCGGGTTAGCTGGATTAGATCATAATCCACTCCAAAGATCACCCACGATCGGTCCATAATAAGCTTCAAATAGGCATGCAAAATGGAAAACTTACTCCCCGCTGTCTCACACGCTAAAGATACCAGGTAGTTTTGCATTTGCATATAATGGATTAAACAGTCCCTCCCGAGACCATCTCGTGTGCAATGGCGGTAAATTATACAGGTTAACGACGTAAGTGCGGTACGTTTGACAGAAATCGCAAACATACAGGAAGTAAATCGGGGAGATGACTTACAATCTTCGCAAAGGGAAACAGAACCCAAGATCACGTGCAGAGATAAGCGTACTTCTCAGATCGTACATCATAGTCCACCCAGATCGAGTCGGTGTGTCGGATGTGTGTTTGCATGGGTGGAACTGTACCGCCTTGAGGCTCTTGATTTTTCGAATCAAGCTCCCGTTCCGGAACGAGCCCCTGCTAAATGGGTCCTTGTCGTTGTTCCGGGCCGCTTTTGTATATTATTTGTGTTTTTGGGATCACCTTTCTTTCCAGCCAGTGGACAAACCGGGAGGGTGTCGTCTTGCTTCACGCTACACGACTGTGTGTGTGTTAGGAAGGGAAGCAGTTCAAGTTCTCTGCACACTAAATGGTGCCCCTCTGGCAGGGCACTACACGAAAATGGAGATGGATGTAAGTTGGAAATCTGATACCCCGAAAGGTGGAGCCACCGAAATTTTTGTATGTCTCAGCGATAAGTGTGCCGCCTCGAGCAAAATGTCGAATTGTTTCCAATTTCCAAGCTAGTTCTGAAAGTTTGGCTACTGAAGATACTTCGTAGAGCACGATTGGTTGAACTCTGTGAGTACAGTACAGTAGCAAAAACACACAAAACCTCGGGTACTCTAGTTTTATGAAGTGTCTGAGTTCGTGCCCAGTTCAAGGCATTACTTTGAACTATCGCAATGTCGTGGAGCATGAGTTATGATGTGCGGCATGGAGCATGAGCCTCCAGCGCACGAAGAAGCTGATCTTGTCGTGCTTTTGTTTTCTGTGTATAGCCACAGGTAACATCGGCACGTTCCGCCATGTCTAGCGCGCGTGGAGTAATGACAATGTTTTCATGTTTATCTGATTTTTGTTTGCCTTAGTTTTTATGAAGTTTCTGTGACACGTAATGCACGAACGGGAATGGTTTTGTCAGACGGCGTGAACTACAATGTGTCAAGCGTATGACCTAGTAGATATATCAGTTCCCTCCATCCGTGCTATAATGAATGTCATGAAACTGAACCTTCTTGCCACAGCGGATGGCTTAAGGGGCTTGGTGAATTTCTCTTCCTACTAGAGTTTCTTCTAGAGATACGAAATGACGAAGTTTGTTAGTTCATTTTCTTGACTTTTCTAGACTTGTGGATATCACGTAGTAGTATAGTCAGTCCTCGCTACGAGAGAACGATCGTAGCGGATGGGATTTGAACTCCGTTCCTGCTAGCGTCGTGTCTCCGTTTCTGAGGCGTCTTTTTGTCGCCTCGCCATCGGAAGACGCTACCTCCCCGAAGTTGTCAGTTATAGCTAGATAATATTTTGGACTAATACTATCAACTGGCGTACCCGATGACTCATGAGCACATCAGCAAAGTAAGATCAACTGTCATGTTTCGAAAAACTTGTCACCCGATGGTGTGGATTGATTGCCTCTCTACCCTTACAACATATGAGCAACAGCAGCAGCGAACTGGTTTTGAGGATTAATGAACCAACGAAGGGTATGATGTATCGGGCATCATCCGTTTAGTGACTCACGTTGTTTGTATCCATTAAGATTATTCCTTGCCTACAAGAATGGCTTGTCGTCCGAAACTTAAACAAAACAAAATGAATCATTTCGAAGATCTCCGACCACATGTGGGAGCGCTGTTGCACCACGTTTTGGACATTCAAGCGATCTCTTCCCTTTTACAATCTTACCCAGCTCGTCAACACACACAATGTATTTGGGTCAACCGATCATCGATGCGTACCGAGACGGACGGATCCGTTGCAGTTGTCCAAACAATAATGCAGGAACGATTGTTTTGAATGCAGTGCGATGATTTATTTGCAGTGCACAAGGGGTGAGGTGAAGTCTACAAAACTGATCAGATCGCAGCGAGGAATAGACTCGGAGGGACTAAGCAGCTTTGAGCAGGCGCGAGTTGTGAATGTAAATAAGATTGTGGTACTCTTGCATTCCCGAAGGTTCCCCCCGAAGAGGAATAGATCGCTTCGATGGTGGGCACACGCGCGTTTGTCTTGTCTGGGCTCGTCCACTACTGCTACTGTCTGTGTCCTACACCTCGTGGTATAATTTATCATATTGGTGGACCTGATGAAAGTTGCTCGATCGCATCATTGTTGTGCTTGGGGTTGGTGTGGTGAGTGTTTATTGTTTTGCTTGTTGCTCAATCAGTACGCTACATAACAAGCGTTTGTGTGTTTTCATGCTTTAGTTAACGATTCGTGGACGTATTTGGGTAGCTGCTAATAGCCGAAGATCTTCGATCAATCAATCAAACACTCAACGAGGCATCAGCTTCTACCATCCAACGCAAGCTAATGGAAGTTGCGGAAGAAATAGATGGGCAATTAGCTGCGCTTATTACTTATCCACATGTATCGACGACTTGACAGGTTTGACATGATACGCATCGACATGTCCGGGAACGAATCGTGTCATTGCAAAAATATAAAATCCGCCTGTATCGCTTCTCGGCTAAGAATGAGGTCATGCTGCGCAGACAGGCTGCTCTTTCTCTGTAAGTTATTCCACGTTCCTTGGCGATCGTTGGGCGATCAATATAGGGTAAGGTTATAAATGCATCACCACACTGAATCGTTGTTGTACGCGGTTTGTTTACAAAACATCTGCAGAATCGTTCACAACGAGCGGTGGAGCACCGATGACTAGTCCTCCAAAGAACCTCCCGAAATTGGCCTTTGTCTGACTCGCAACCAAGAAGAAGGATCCTGTATTCTATACCCTTGGTTGATGTTAAGGTCTTCGGTTGTTGAGAAAGTCCTCCCCCAAAGTGAAAGCCCATCGATGCGACGCACGCTGCATATCTATTTGGACAACGAATTTTCTGCACAAACTGGAACGGCGCTGGACGGCACTTTTCGCTTTTCGCCGCATTGTTCCGTACGTCGGTTTGCTTTCCTTTGTGAGCCTTTTTTTCTCGAGGTGGGCTCCGCTCCGATCGGACGACCATGACGACGATGCGTGTGCAACCTGGCGCGAAACGGTGTACACACGGCGTCTGTCATCTCAAAGTTGACGTTGACGCGGAATTTTAAGTGCTCCGCTGATGAAATCGCTTGGTGAAAGTGACCGCGGATCTTGTGGAGCGGATGATCGGGTCACGTCGGCGATTTAAAAATTCAACATGTCAATTTCGACAATGTTTTAGTTTTCAAGTGCACAAGTGGTCGACCGAAAAGGAGCATTATAACTGGAGCAGTGGACAGCGAGCGCGTTGAGATTTAGCAAACAGAAAGTTTGCGAAATACACTTTCGAGGACCCGGCTCGTACTCGAGTGTCTGTTTGAGCATGCTGTTGATGCAAAAAAAAAAAGCGTAGCGCCATCGTTGCTATCTTCAATATTTGCAATGAGCAATGAAAACAGTTTAGTTTGGTTTGGTACCGTGGAGAAGCAGTCTCTCCCGCTGACTCTTGAAAGGTTACGGGGAACTCTAATTCGCTTCGCAATTACCGAACTTCGCTCGATCAGCAATTACTGATTTCCATGCCGAAGGTTACAAACCGTTCAGTAATAATCATCTCCTTTCCATTATAAAACCGTTACGCAATGTGCGAAATTGACCAGGACCAGCGTTCCAGTGTAGTTTGCAGCTAAAGTTGTGGCCTATCGGGCGCACCCCTTTCTGTGCAAAATCTCCCCTGTAGCGGTTGCTAAAATCCTTCAACTCTGGAAAAAAAACAACGCGTAGCAATTCCATCGAAGCGACCACGGGGGTAAAGAAATTAATCTTTCTTTCGCTGACCGGTCCGAGTACGTCGCCGTAAACCGTAAACTATGCTAAAGGTTCTTGGGCGCCAGCGGTAGGAAATAAATGGTGTTCGGTGTCACGATTGGCAAATCGCGCTTCCGCCTTAGGTTCCAAGCGCCGAGCTCAAGGAGGAAGATTCAAGGTCGAGACGCGAGAGACAGTGTGCGGACTGACCGTAATAGGGGCTATAAAAAAAAAGACCACGAATAGGGTAGGGAGGGAGTCCGGGAGTGTTGTCATCGTCCGTGACTGTGTAGACGCGTGCAAACGGCGGATGAAAACAAGAAAATCCATAAACCGATTGGAGAGTGTCCGAAATGAACCCTTGCTTGTGCGTTGAAGAAATCAGTACAGATTTCAGATTAGTTAAACACACTTTAAGGCATTAACACATTAGCCCGGAGTTATTCAAAATACTGTGCTAAATACCAACTGTTTGATGGAAAATTTATAAGATCCAGGATCGTCCAGATGAGTCAACGAAGTCTCAAAAAATTCTTGAGGAATTAAAAATCAAACTATCCAATTTAATTGCATACATCCAGGTGCTATGCCCTCAAAATACTGTTTGTAGAAAAAGTTCAAAAGCACTACATCCCGTCCATTTGGCGCCCCATACTCATCTTAAGGGTTGACGGTATAAAAATGAAACAGCATACCAAAAACACGTCAAACCCCAGAAAAAATTGCCAATGCAAGTTTCATCTTGCAAGGGCAGCGTGCCAAAAGTGCCAAACCGCGAAACACAGAGCGACAGAGAGAGCGATAATTTTCTGGTGAAGTAATAAAACGGTGCCTTGTGGTAATGATGAGGCAAAGGTTGACTCAGAAGCAAAGCTGTTCACTGCACAAGAAGTATCGGGAGTGGCGGATGACTCATGATCGCCCTGCATGCAAGAGAAAATGATGAAATTCTGTAGTCAAAAACTCCAATTCAGCTTCACTGTTAAATACACATCCGCGAAAGATTGGTTAGACCTTCGCAATCGTCGAAGGACTCACTGTAGAGAGTGTATGCACTGAGCACCCACCTGAAGGTATAAGATCGAAGATCAACACAACCAAGAAGAGGTTTTATTTTTTGGTGGATGCTTAAAGAGTACAGTACAAGACCCACAAACCAATGGCGTCGTTCTTGATCGTTCGACAATTTATTGCTTTCCAAAACCTACGAAGCCTTGGCTCGCAGAAGAAAATAGGACCCCCCCTTAAAATCGAGGTGATCTTTCGCTCAGCATGCACTCACTCGCTCTAAAACAGCACGGGGCCTACCGAATTTGATGAAATGCACAACATTTGATGCAATCATAGTCGCGTGTGCTTTCGATGTTTATAGCCCTCTAGTCAGATTTACTTTTCCGATCCTGCCAGCATGGATCTGACGTCACAAAGCGGGGAAAAAAACTCGATTAACTTTGATTTTTCCCCGTTCATCTCTTATCGTTTTAAACCTGTAGTCAGCATAGATAAACGACACTATAAAGCACTTCAGTAAGGCCTGTCCCGAGACTCAAATGACTACTAGCAGGGGGGAAAACCTGCTCTTCACACCACGAGCTTCACAACCTCCAGCGGTACGAGTTACCCATCATATTGTCTCGGAGACTTTAAAAGAAACCCTTTTTGATGAATTTATGCTTTTAGGGCAGATTGTTTCTCTTTTTGCTGGCTGTGCTACTCGAAACCCACAGACGAATAAAAAGCTAGGTCATTTTTCAGCACAAATTTGGGACACAGTGGACGATCACGAAATGCTTTCAATTTGTGTTGGCCTAATCGTGCGAGAGCGACCGATTTATTTTCCTGTTCACTCTCAACCCTTTTTGTTCCCGTGATTTATTCCGAAATGGATTGCGTAAGGCGCGTTAAAGAATGGGGAGCAAAAACCTGCAAGCAACAGATTGATCGTCACACCTATAGGTATGTAAACGCTCCTATTTGCGCTCTTTGTTGCCATATCTAACTGCTTCTGATCGCGGTAAACGAAGCAGTCCAGTATGCTGGTCTACAAATGCTCCAAATTCCACCAGCCCGTGCGTAAGAAAGAGCTTCAATTAAATTTGGAATTTAATCTAACACACGTGTTAGGTTCGATCTTCTCCGCAGTCACGTAGATCGCGTTGATGATAAATGAAGGAGAAGAGAGCTTACACTGCAGGTGCTTGGATTTGATTAAGCTCGATCGTCTTTAATTTTTTGGAGAAGAAAATAGATCACCATTAAGATACTACTAAGAACCACCATTAATGGAGGAGAATTGAATTAGCTGGAGTAAATTATATTGGTTGTACGATTAATGACAATGAAAGACGATCAAATGAGACTCATCTTCTAGTCCACAAACCTAAGATATTACGTAAACGAACCTCTCTACTTTCATGCCACAAAACAATTAGCTCTGAACAGTAGGGACAGAGAAACCCGGCAGTACTCCGAACTGTACAACTCCCATTAAACGACATCTGCATCAGGTTAGTCCATCTGGCGTTGGAGAGACGATGGACTGTGTCTTGCTGGTGGAACGTAATGATCATCTGCTGCGAACCCTTCGCAATCAACTCCAAACGTGCTCATCGGACCACAGGCAAGAATCGTACCGAGCGCCCTAGCTGACCACCCGGCTGGTTTGGTTGGTCTGGCACAGCTTCACTTCGTGCATCTTTTGACCAACCGACGCACAATTACACGCTGCTCTACTTACACTCTACACACAGTTGCAAATTTCCTTACCATTAAGAGGTAACAGCGGAACCCTTTTCTTACCTTCATCGTGCAAAGGTTCGCAAAATTTGTCCGTCGGCTTTGCAGCTTTGGTGCGCAGGAGAAGGGGAAAACACGTTTATATAGGTGCACTTCTGTAGGCACTTCTCCTTGGGATATTGTTACGTCTCTTCATGTAACTTCCTTGGCAAAACAGGTTTCGCTGGATGTCTTCGACGTATATTTTTACTTCTGCTTCTTCTCTCACCTTTCCCGAAACTGCCGTTCCAGACCTAGCTAGGTGGCGCGTGTGCTTGGATCTGCAGTTTTCGCACGAGGGCCATAGCACTGCTAGGCATCCGAGGAGTTCGAATCACAAGGGGTGTATGTGATGGTGGTAAGCATGTTTTGAAGTTTTGCTGATCATTCGATCTCTTACTGGGTACACTTGAGCGGAGTGCTCACTACAATTAGTGTTAAGAGCCAAGTGTCCGAGACTCTTGTGCGAGACAGTTTTTGACTTTGTTCTAAGCTTGAGAGAGCATTATAACTTGGGCATAGGAATGCCTACGGTAATTGGCAAGCTTTTAAGGCACAACTTTGTAAAGATTTCTTTCCTTTTCTTCACCATCTTTTGAGGTGCCTAATGCTTGATATCTGAGGTTTAGGAATGCATAAAAAATTGCAGAAATATCTCTCTGCCAACGCTTCCCACTTAGGTTTGCCTTTTTTTGTCTTATAGCATCTCTCCTCATCAACTTCTTGTGGCGCCTTGTTCTGACCCAATACAAAAAAAAAAACCCCGGTAGCAGCCGTATCGACCATAGACCAGCAATTACTTCGATGTGTGTTCTTAGCATCTTTCTTCATGCATCTGAGACCCGATGCCCGTTTGTTGCCGCCGCGCAGTTCCACGAGCAATTCCCAGTGAGCATTATCACACGTCGATCGAAAGGAAAACACCAACAAGAGTGACCACAACACCCGAAGAGTGAGCTGGAAAAACGGTACTACACATCTCTAAAAAAATGAAGTAACACATCTGTGTGTGTGTGTGTATGTACGAAAAGTTTGGTTTGCGTTTTATGACCGCAAAGATACCGGGAATAAAAAGGGAAATTCACTGAGCTTTTTTTCTTGTTTCTTTGCCATTTACTTGCTTCATTCAAGCTTTTTTTCGGGGAGGCTTGGGGTGGCTTCGGTTCGCTTCGCGCATTCTTCGTCGGTTGAACCTTGTGATGCTTGCCTCGCCTGATATGGTGTTAGTGTTCCTATCTGTGTGTTTGTGTGGTTATGTTCCGAATCCAAGATTTTTTTTTCTCGACTCGCAATTCGGACTTTCCTGATGCTTGGTAAAGAATCTGCGATTTTGGATTCATTTACCTGGGTAGAGCTGGAAACTACAGTTTCAGCAGCAGCTTTTTAGGTATTGCAACATAGGCCAGAAACGAAATTCCCGAAGGCCGAAAGCCCAACAAGGGAAATGACCGATTGTACGCAAAGATGAAGCATGGGCATGAAAAACACGGTTTTCCATTCGATACTGGCAGAGAAAAAGGAAACGGTTCGGGGCTAAGATTTGGTGTGAAATTCTTGATGGTATGCCTGCTGTAAGCGGTTTGAGATGTGGGAACGATAGTTTTACAGGTGGCGAAGAATTACAAGGGATTTTGGTGCGAACCTTACACCATGTTGGGAAATGTTGCATCATGGAGAGCATCATAGATGAGAATTTGACCAGAGATTTGTACTTTTCTTTAGGGGAACCTGGGAAGTTCTAATCAAAATTATAGCAAAGTTGCTATAAATAAGTGTAGTGGAGGAATTTTACTTTGTGGCGCTATTCCTTTAAAATCTTAATACGCAATCTACTTACCGTTGTTGTTTGACGATGGGCAATAAGCACTACGATCTTTGCTTCCGCTACACATCCAAGCAACTATGAGTGTGTGAGGTACACGAAATTGGCCACACCAGACAAAAAAAATGCACTTCCTGAATCTTGGCCACCGGATAGAACAGCTTCCTATCCAATGGTTTCTGGAACAGGTTTTCCACCCGAAAAAGAACCAAAACCCATACACACACACTGCCAAACACTCGTACTACACCACAAATTTTCACGCCTTCCACACACTAGCCACTCTTCCCAATCGAATCAAAAGCACCGTGCGCGTATTGTACGCTCGGACTCTTCCTGTCGAAAATGAAGCAAAAAAAAGCACCATAAAGAGCCCGAATAGGTTTTCCTTCTTCACTATCATTTGCTTCACATCGGTTGGCTCTTCATACACGCACACACACACACTCCATATCGAAGCCATATCGTTCGTTTGCCCAAACCAAATCCCCGTAAAGCTCATTTCCCGTTTTTCTTGTTTGGTGATCGATTTTTAAGGTACGATGAATGGACAAGGTACGAAGCGTTAACTAGAACTACGCGTAATTAACACGTAAATTGACCAGAAAAAAATGTGTGACTAGTGTACGGATTATGTCCATGAGTCTAAGAATCGGTAGGGTCAGAAGTTAAAACGATCGGTCGAATTTGGTCATTTTTTCCTGCGTTGAAGTTGCATATGGGTTTATGCCTGGATAGTTTGACATGGAGGTGATCACCTTGCTTGAACTTTGCCCTACAGGTACAAATACACGCCTTCAGACACAGTCTTTGATGACGTCATGGTAGCCTAGTGGTAGCGACGTTAGTAGTATATAGGAAGGGAGTCGGGTTCTAATCTCATCCACACTTTAAGCCATCAAAACTCCAGAAAAATTAAAAAAAAAAAAACAGAAATTGCTTGCTGCAAGAACTTTGAGTTCTTTTGATAGCACATCGATCATAGTCGAAATTTCTTTTGAAATTTTTATAAAGATACTTGTAGAGAAAGAGACAGGTATCTTCAGGTAATTCCTTTTAATTATAGTCTGTGAAAATCGTATTAAAGAAATTAATTGTTTCGCGCTCCATTGCATGATAGGAATGTGCAAAGATGTGCAAGGTGTAACTAAAGCTTTGCATTTGAATGACAACGTACACGGCAGCACCTTGGAAAATAAAAACGAAAAAATCAAATCAAATGGTCAAATTTCGAATTTAAACTAATCCACAAGCGAGTAAGCAACAATCACACGAACAAACCTCCCCTGTCTGGTCTGGCGGGTTGTGTTTTGTTTTTCCACAATTTTCTTTATAGCCATATATTGAAGCTCAGCTTATCAGGCCAGCCGCATCACACGCACCCAATGTCCGATCGGCCCGGGAAATAGCTTCACGAAAACGCGAACCGTTAATCCTCTTCCTTGCACCACATCACGTTGATGGGCAAGCATTGTTTTCTTTTACAACTATACAGCACCACACTCCGAAGAAAGTAAAACTGGCTAGTAAAAGCAACATATGTATCACTAAAACGAAATACACCTTCAATTCTAACTAATTTTTTGTAATATTTTTCTTTAATTCACAGCACAGCATTAAATGTGAATGCAAGGACACTTTGGAGGGTATAAATCAAACAACAAAAACATCATCGGCAACAGTAAAACCCATCCTCATCACAACGCACTTCGAAGGCACACTTTTGCTCCGGGGGAAGCCCTTGCGAACGGATACTGTTTCGTTCACCGCTGACTGTAAAATACTGAGCGGGAGAGTACGATCGCGCCTTGGTTGGAGTTCGGAAAAAGGTGTTTGGACGGTGTTGGATTGCGTGTGCCGGCTAAATTCGGTGGGGCTGAACTGTTTTTCGGGAGCGCGAGAGTGGGCCATTTTTTTCCATAGTTGCGGTTTATTATTATTTTAACAATTTATTTTTAATTCGGTTGTTAGAAATACACATTTTTAACAAACCATATTCTTTTATTTTTTATCGTTTTAGCTAATTTAATTATTTTTTTTTGAGATATCAATATAATGTAACGTTTGTTATACATATTATCTTGGGATGATTCGTCTATCTCAATCCTGTGAAGGGGTATGAGGTGGGGCACATCATCATCATCATCTTTATTTAAATTGTAAACCTTTACACGATTTAAAAATTTTGAATTTGACATTTTCCAACGAAAAATTTAAATTTACTCTTACATAGCTAGTACCATTTTAGCAGAATAAGCTCTTTTTGTAATACAAAAATATTACACTGAATTTTTTGGCACATGATCATGTAACATGTAAAGATTAATGGTTATCTTTACCACGTATCCTGATGCAATGCCCATAGTGTATGTTACATTTGCAAGAGAATCGACTTACCATTCGCTCTCTTGCTCTCAAAACATGTACGGCGTTGCCATGCCTACCGCGCTGATCATCGCACATTCTACCTCGCTCGCTGTGTGTTTCTTTTGGGTGGAGTTTTCCTCCCCTAAAGAGAAAACCACATGAATGCGCATAATGTAAAACGTGCGAGAGTGATCCGCATTGGAGCATAAGTTTGATTAGACAAAGTTAATTTTTGAAGAACGTAAGTACTGAGGGAGTTATCGATTAATTTGGGACACAATTAATTGAAACGCTAAGAGGTGTTTCATGTTTTGAAGCTTTTAAAAATAAAGTCAACAGACATATCATTGAATGTGAGATTCAAAAGCTAGAGCTCAGTCGGTCTTCACTTTCTTTCAGCTCATTCGTGGGCGGTTTTTGTGCGACCATCGTGACGCAGTTCAAGCTTTTAAATCAATGCATTTTCGTGCATTTTTGATCTCGAAAAGCGTTGTTTGGCGAATTGAGCAGCGTGTTCCATGTCGTTTCATTATCATTTACAGGCGTAATTTTTCTTCGACATTATTGTTGGTTGACTTTTTTTCTGTTTGTTCACGCCCGTCCAATGCTGAAATGTCTCCAAAGTCCGTCACAAGCCGTTGAATCGTTGGCGACACCGCTGTTGGACTGTGTAGGTATGTTTTTCTTCGGAAAATTTTCACTATTTTAACTTTTGGTGGAAAATTTTGAGGTCAACGCATGAATATGCGATGAGTGTACAAGTTTAGTTGGTGAGTAATTTTCGCAGGTCTAGACGGTCATGTGTGATACGAATGGATTCGCAAGATGACTTTAGGAATAGATTTATCCCCACATCAGGCAATCGGCTACACAGGTAGTAAAACCGATTTTAATTGCTTTTTTCCGGTTCTAGAAATCCAATTGATTTGACATTGGTTTTATATGAGCAAATTACATCTATTACTTTCAAATCACATGTAATACCTCCAATCACATCTAATCTATTATCTTATTCTTATCTATTATTAGTTTTCAATTTATTAATATTCCAATATGGCATGTTTATTGTCCAAAAATTATACTGTAACGGTTTTTATTCAAATAAAAACACCTTTAACTTTTTACTTAGTTGTAGTAAAATTCTGAAACAAAATAATGATATACCCGCGGTGCACAGTTCAATAAACTGTTTGAAGCATTTTGTTGTCAAAATTTTGTTCAAGCATTTATACAATTATTTTTTAAGTTTTTGCTGTTGTCGGCAAAAACATGTCAATTTTGAAGATCCATAAGTTTTACATTGCTTCGAATTGAGGCAGTATATTAAATTTAAGAGTGGAACGGTGGACAACGACGCCGGTTTTCAAACGGCAGGACCGGGGTTCTAATCCCTTCCGAACCTTCCCCCCGTAGTGAGGACTGACTAACCAATTACGTGTATCGGCAGTCTAGTAAGCCATTTGATGGCCGGCGTGACCTTACAGGCCATTAAACCAAGAAGAAGAAGATTTAATTTAATAGAAATAAGAACAAGTAACTAAACATTCACCACAATATTGTATTGATTCTGGATAATTTATTAAAAAAAAGTTGTAAGCCTTCAAAGTTGCTGGTTGCCCGTGTAGCTCGGTTCCCTAGAATATGAAGTTTTTCTAGTTACCCGGGACAGGGTTGAAGCTTAATTTTTGTTTTTTTCAATTTCCTCTTCTATCTTTTCGTAATTAATCAGAAAGTTTATTCGTATACCTTGGAATGCAGCTTCATAGCTTTTTGTCGGCTAATAATTTTTGGGGACTTTTGTATGATTAAATGATATCTTTCTGATCCTTTTAAAGGCTACTTCACATTTATACATGAACCAGCTCTAGGATCATCATTTTCTTTCTTTTTTATGTACGATTAGTAGTCCTAGAGTAACGAAATTTTTGTTTTTTTTGTATTCTCCCAATTATTTAAAGTTTTCTATTCATTAGAATTTGTCTCACATTTTTCTGAAAGTTTCTGAAGCAAGTTTGAATTCGTGATTTCAAAACGTTTGATGAAAAGCATGTTTGCATTTTGAAATTCATTCACCAGAAAAAAAGAATTATTGTTTAGAACTATGCATTTTCAAAAGCAAACAAAAGCATTGTAAATGCATGCGTCAATACCATTGTGATGCACCAGCATAACAGCATATAAAAAAAAACATAACAGCTGCACCCGAACAGATGACTCAGTCAGGGATGCTCAATCGAACTGTCAAAGTTGATTTCGTTGTGTTGTGTATCTGTCATAAGCTGACCTCGGAAGTAGCAGATTTCTTTATTTTGCGTAGTTTTTTTCGTACGTACGAAACAGTTCCTTGTGCTGTGTGCTAATTCCCTGATCTTAAGGGCTAAAATACAAACTTCAGCTCAATACAATCCATCCCGTTGGGCAAAGCTCAACCGGTTGGAGGACACCCGACGTGTGGTAAGTTTCGATGGCCAAACCAAAGTGGGAGGACAAGGATTGGGAATCCAATACGGCGGGGGATCCCGATCAAGGAAAGGGGTGAATAAAACACAAGGAACGCACCACCCATAAGGCTTCCTTGTTTTCCGTACATTTTTAGGAGCGTTCATTCCAGCAGAAAACGAGTTTTTTTACTACCATACTCGCTCATGATAATATAGTGCTACCGGAGTGACTGGCATTTCGGTGCCGTAGAATTCACCCAGAACATTGTATGTGCTCAAATTTTGATAAGCATCGCAATCCATTCGTTCGTTCTGTAGCGCTCTCGCGAGCGCTCAGAATTAGTCACCAGCAGCACCAGCATCATCATACTCATCATCGTTACGTTGTCGTTTGGGGACAATATTCTTTTTTGTTTGACGTGCTTATCTCACTTTTATAATCCGTTCACTTTCGATTTTGCTCGCACACGGGACACAACCGGAAGGAGAAGGAAACGGAGCGGATTGACGGTCCGAGCACAGTCACAGCGGGAACAATCTCTAGTCCAGGTTCTTATATTGCTCGCTTTGCAGTAGTTCCATAGTAGTGATTCACAGCTTTACTTTTGTATCCTTTAAGAAAACCGATTCCCCGGGACTGAGAAAACCTAACTTCTAATTTTGAATCTTTTCCTCCAAAAATCTAGTGCTTCCTGCACACACAAACGTACCATGTCGAGAGAAGGACTCGGATTACCACGCGGTATCGGTCAACGGGATTACGGTGCGATGAGTAGCACCACGGCAGGGACCACCTCGGACGGGAACTTTGGCGGCTTTAGCCCGACCGAGTTCATCTCGCTGAGCGAATCGATTGCGGCGAACACAATCTTCGTGAAGCAAAGTTGGCAGTTTCTAGAGAAGGCGAACCGTACGATCGGTACGGCAAAAGACAATCAGTCGCTTAGGGATAAAATGTAAGCCTGACGAAAGGAATAAGGAATAATGAGCGCCATTTATTTTATTTATTTATTTTATTTATTTTATTTTTTTAAATATTTCTCCGATTTCTTTTTATTCCCAGAAATGATATTCAAACGGGCACGAATCAGCGGATCGCCACCACCACCAAAGACCTGCAACGGTTAACGGTGGTTGTGCGCGGTGGCGATAAGCAGCAAAAGTTGCAGGTCGAAAAGCTAACCTCTGACTTCAAGCAAGTGGTTCAGTTTTACTCCAAAAGCCAACAGGTACGTTTTTGATCCGCTTTTGCGCTGATCAAGAAGCGAAATGAACCATTTTCCATTTCTTTTTCTCGTGCGGCATTAGAGTATAGCGGCAAAGATGAAGCAGGTGTTTCTGGTTAATGCATCCCAGGCGGATGATCTGCTCGCGGCCGAAGGTTCGGCTGGCATACCCGGCACGGCCGAACAGCAGCAGGAGCTACAGAAGCAGAAGCAACTTCAGCAGAGCTTACAGTTCGAGCAGGATATGCTGCTCGAGCGGGAGCAACGGTTCCGGGAGATTGAGGCGAACGTGCTGGACGTTAATCATATCATGCGGGAGCTAAGCAATCTCACGTCGCAGCAGAGTGAAGTGATTGGTAAGTGGTTGGGTCGTTGTGTATTAAACCTCCTCCATTTTGTCTAACTTTAAATATCAATTTTTGCTTCCTACAGACACGATCGAAAACTCAATCGGCCGGACGGTAGACAACGTGGAGAGCGGGGCAGAAGAGCTGGTAAAGGCGGCCGAATATCAGAACCGATATCGGCGCAAGGTGTTGATATTACTGATTGTCGCTGTGATACTGGGGCTCGTGGTGACCGGTATTATCGTGTCGAAGCTGAAGAGCTAAGAAGCCGCTTTCTTCGAGAACCCGTAAGATCGTTTTTTTTCGCTAATTTTACACAAGTCCTCTCCCCACAACACATACACACCGGCGGTTCGATCAATTTTATTAATTGCGATTGTTGTCTGTAGCGAGCTTTCTTTTGGGCGTATAATGTTTTTAAAGTGTTTTCTCCCCGCACGGTGTACAACCATCTAAGACGCTATTATAATTATTATTATTATTAATATGATGTTCTGTTCACATTTTGGAAGTTAACCTATATATCTAGTTAAGGGCGAAACGATTGATGATCGGTTATGGCATGTAATTATTCATGTGCTGATACGCACGCACGAGTTTTGAGAGGTACACGGTCCCATCTGTTTAGCGGCATCAATATACATACCAAACGAACGTTGGTTTCGTACGTTCGAACAAACTTTAATAACATCCTCACTGGATAGTAGCGTGTATCGGTTAGTGTTCGAATCTCGTGAACCTCACTTGCGAAAGTGGTCGCATGGTCATCTCTAGCGCCACACAGATAGGTAGACATCCGAATGTTGTTGTTGAGGAGGAGTGAGGGCGAGTACCATTAATCCCAGCGAGCTAAAAGTATGTTTAGCGGGAACAATAAATTTACCCATTCCTATCTTTCACTTGAACTTTCCTAACGTATTCGCATTCAAAAGACGGATTAACTTTGGATTTCTATAAGCATGTTATAAAAATTGAGCCACCAGGTTCAAAACTACTTTACCGTCATCGTAGACATCTTAGTTATGATCGTATTAAAAAGATTTCCTCGATTTTGTAAACGCTTTCTTCACCTTCACGATCAGATGATCCTTCGTCTAGTCTACAAATTATGGGACTGCAAAAGGTATTGCGATGGAGAATTGGAGCCTAAAATCTATTTACCCTAATCTGAGTTATTATTACAAGTACAAGTCATGTTTTCTCTCTACCGTCCTGTAGATCCTTTTCATCATGATCTCTCCTCTTCTGACTGATACATGGATTCAAGTCTTACAATGATAATGTAACGGTTTTTTCCTTAAGTTTCTCCTACTTCTGAAGAATTGACGATGGAAGCGATGCTAACCGTTTGTCAGGATGTGTCAAACTATTCGCAAATCCATCACCTGATATCCCTTATCTTCTAAGTAAAGCAATCGCAAGGTGTCAGTATAGTCTGTAACGCATGAGCTTTTCCAATGTCCTCAGTTAGCTGACCGACACATATCTCTATAAACGCATGAATGTCTGAATGAATGAATAAACGCAGCCACTCTTACTGCATCCCAGCACCGTGGGATGAAGAGACCCCAAGAAATCTTGGAAGGATAAGGTAACACCGGCGTAGATAGTGAAGCAGAATCATGGAGCATGATCTACAGCGTGCGTGAGATCCCCTAGAAGGTCACTAATGGCGCTTGTATATGAAATTCTTTGGAATGATCTCTTTCAGAATCGGGAAAGTTCTCCGGAAAAAAAAACTCATCCGTCGGATCCTAGTAGATCTGACGACGTAGCATGAAACTGCGCTAGAATTCAGAGTCGGTCATTCCTTCGTGTGATCAGACCACCCACCAACGACGGATACTTGCATGTGGTTTGTTCCCATCATCAACAGTACATAGAAAATTGTTTACACACTCTTGTAATGAAACTGTTCTGCATTACAAATCGAATGTATTGTTTACAAATGAGCCTCAATGTTTACATGTAGGTGTCAATGCACCCCCATCTGTGTATAATCTGCTCTTGACTAATTGGAATGTTGCTGTTTGTTCCTCGATGTAATTTTACTGCAGTTGGTGTTTTGTACTGTAATTTTTATAAATATTTAAAATGACCGTTAACCAGCTTTGCTTTAACAAGGCGATATACCAGGAAGTTATGCTTTTTGGTAACCTCCGAGACATCCTTTGTAAGCCACATCATTCTACATATGTTTCTTTACTTAAATCACCCAGTACTGCCATCGAGAGTTTTTCTTTTTACCTTTTAAAAATTTCTTTCCCATGTGCAAGCTACCAAATACAAAGAAATCGCTCCAAGAATACAACAGAGTCGGAAATGTGTTTAGCTTTATGTATATTTCTCGTAAAGTAGTAAAGTATTACTATTGCTTTGTCATCTGTGTCAGTTTTGTTGCTGCCGCAGGCTGATGATAACCTATCCTTTGCATGTAGTGTAGTACTCTAACCATAGTATATAGTATAGTAATGTACACGTTATGTTTCGATTACAAACATCGCCACCCCAAGGCTATATTGCTCCAAACAAAACAGGCGTCTCTAAATATGGTGGTACGGTTTGGAGCAAAAGGTAAATTGTATGTATCCTCTATATACTGCTTCTGCTTAAATCAGTGCAATGGCTTAGCTCGGAGATTAGGAGCCGAACCAGATCGTGGTGACGTTGGTGATGAGTAGTAAGATTACATGTATTAAAAAAAAAAACAAACAAACAATGGTGCACTACGCGCAGTACGCATCTACTTAGAGGACTTCCCGTTGGCAGACGGGCGATTAGCTTGCCCTGCACTGGGTGTGGTAGGACCGTTTATCGGAGCTGCACTGCTACTTCCTCCTCCAGTCACAGACGCAGAGCTACTGTTACGACGTGCCTTGATACGTGCCTGCAGCGTGGTCAGCAAACCGGTCAACACGTCATGGTTGGGGATTTTCTTCGCAAACAGCAATCGCTTTACCGAATCGTCGTAGGTCAGTAGGGCGACCATGTTCTGCAGAAGGAAACCCTGACAGTATTCCATCAGCTTTTGTGCATTATAGACCTGCAGCAGGGGTAGAAATTGTAACATGAAGTTAGATTAAGCATAAAAATATCCTGTGCCTTTAAAATGCTCAAACCGTTTAAACGTACCTTCGCGTGTATGTACATGGCGACGACATTATCGATGTCGATCATCTCGGCACAGCGTGCTTCCGTGTACCGCAACAAGCCTTCCAGCTGGAAGAAGCTGGCCGCTGCCATCAACTCCAGCACATCGCCGGCTGCCACATCGAGGGCACTGCATCCTCCACTGTACAGGAACTGCATCACCAACTGGAAGGTGGACAGAAACAATTTACTAACAAGTCCTTGCTAATAATTCCGAGACTTCGGCGGACCCATACCTCGAATATATGATACCGAATGTCGTTGATCTGCACGGTCGGTGTGCCGGTGCCTTCGTTCAGCTTCGAGCTCAACATACTCTGCAGACGCGGAGATGCGGTGACGAGAACGATTTTGTGCCCGTAAAAGATGCGATTTTCCACTCTGCAATAGTAAAAAGAGTTTCCTGTTAGCGAATCCACACAGTTCTTGAGACGGCACTTGAACTTACCGGAATGTGACATCGCTCAGCTCCGGGTTGTTCACGAACTTGGGATCGATGCGCGATCCGTTCGAGGGCTGCAGGACGGGCTCTTTGATCGGTTTGATCGGTTCCCAGCCAAAACAGGTGCTGAAGATGTCGGCCAATAGCAGCGTAGTGCCTTCCTTCTGCAAAAAAAAGAAGCGAAGTCAATTCCAATTCCTCATCGCGATATTAAGTTGTGAATTCGTTATGGCGTTAGGGCCTCACCTTACTATAGCGGAAAATGTTAAACAACAATGGTAAACATTCGGTCACAAACTGCTGACTGTAGTCATCGGGGCAGACTTGCAGAAAGTCTTGCAGCAGCTGATCGATGACGGCGTCAAGACGCAGCTCATGGGCCGCTGCTAGTGCGTGCATCCAGCAGTGCAATGTCCACGGTACACCTAGCGCTCGCAGCTCGATGGTAATATCTGCAATGAAATAGATGATCCTCAGTTCCGTAGTCCAACTACTCGATCCACCTCGTCTAAACATACCTAAATGATTATTTTCAGCACTATGATACATGGCCTCTTGAAGACTTTTGATTTGGGTTTTGTTCAGTGTCGGTGGAGCCTCCGGCTGACGGTCTAGCTGGGTGCGCGTATTTCCACCGTCTCCTTCGGCGAGCATCTCCTCAAGTGACAGCACTTCCCTGCTGCCCGGAGCCAACGGGTGGGACAAAAGCTTTCTCAGCGTTACACGCTGTCCATGGGCGGCCGAAACCGAGATAGCACTAGATTAAGGTAATGGAAGAGAGATATCATCAGTGTTTTCTACAAATCCTGTCGGGGTGAAGCTCTCGACCTACCTATAGCATCCTCGTTGTGCTGTACCCGAGAAGCACAGCAGATCCTTCTGCTGTGTTGAGAGGAAGGCATGAGCACCGTGCGCAAGCAACAAGGCCACAACCTCCACAATACCCGAACCGCTCGCTACCTGTAGTGGCGTCAGCGTACACTTGTCCTCGCTAAGCCGAGCGCCACCCTCGACATGAGCACCACGATCCAGCAGTATGCGTAACGCTTGATAGTTGCCCTTACAAGCCGCAAATGTAATAGCAGTCCAGTGTTGCGTTTCGGGATGGATCGCCGGACAGTTCGGATGACCGGAGGCGGGTACCTCCACGTTCGGATCGGCTCCGGCATCAAGCAGCGTTTGCAGAGCCGTTTCATCGTTACGCACTGCAGCTATCATGAGCGCGGTCATCCCTTGATGGTTCAATGTATCGTAGCGTGTGGTCGGTGGTACAAGGGAGAGTGCTTGGATCAGTAACTCCGGGCGTCCTGTTAGCATTAGCCGGAAGGCCAAAGCGTACGTTGCTCGTCGTCCACATTCACTCGAATCCTCCTGTGGAGTGTGCCACGGGTGTGAAGACAGAAATTAGAAAGGGGTAAGGGATTTAGATATTAGCATTGCCTAATGTGCCTGTTGATCAATTTAGTACCTCTGTGTTTAGAGTCGTTGAACCTATTGTCTACGAGTAATTCTATGTGTCCTTAAGAGGGATTAAATGCTGCATCAAAATATCTTTAAACAGGTCACGTCACGTCATCTATCATTGGAAAATTTGGGTAGTCTTGGTGTTGATCAACGAATCCTTAAAACTTAAAGGACGACAATCCTTGTTCTTGGCTTAACGACCTTCTACAGGCCACGCCGGCCATCGAATGTCTTTCTAAACTTACAGATACGACGTATTTGGATAGACAGCCCTCACTAGAGAAGAACGATCCGGGTGAGAGAACGAATCCGATCCGCTGTCTATAAGCGGGACTCCCTCGTTCGCCAAGGATTATCTCTATTAAATTGATCCTGCTTCATCAGATCAGTAGCGGGTCTTACGCTAAGAGCAATTTACAGATGGAGCTCAATTTGCTGAGATACTAATTTACTGAAAGCAAAGGTAGTCTTGAGGGAGGAACATTGTATTGGGGGGTCTAACCTACTCTAGGAAGATGCTTCGCTGATAAACGCCAATGAAGTGTATTCAGATAAATGTGGATCACAACCAGATGAAATAAAACCAGATGTTTTATTTCATCAGGACTTCAACTCTCTCAACTCCCAACTCCTCGTTCATGTATTACCCCCTAATCTCGCATCTCGAAAATATACTTACAATACTTCCCGTCGTGGACGTGGACGAGTTTGACGTCAACGAACCATGCAACGGTTGCGTCTGCCCGGAATGGTTCGACGAGCTGATGCTCTGCGTGCCCGACAGGGAGGTCCTCTTCCCCGGAAGCTCCTCCTCCGATGCGATCAATCTTGGTGGACAGTCGACACCTGGCAACAGTAACCTAGCAGCCTGCATAATGTCATCCTTATCGATAAGCAACGCATGCCGGTACTCGGCATGAGCGGAGGACACCCGCAGCCACTCAACCAACGGTGGCAACACAACGTACGCCCGCTCGTAGCACAGTTCCTGGATGTTGTTGACCGCACCGTTTGTAGCCGCACCGACATCGTTATGCTCGAGCTGAGAGCATCGCATAAAGTAGAACAGCACACGGAACGCTGTTTGTGAGATGGGAATGTGTTGACTGCGTTGCTGTGCCCGTCCGACCAGGTCCTTTAGCTCGTTCAAACTTCCAACACAAGTCGTCAGCAGACAGGGCTCCAGAGCACTAGAACCAACTGCTCCCGAGTTGATCGATGATTGGCTTGCCCAGCGGGGCATCGTGAGCGCACCGGATGCAACTCGTCCCGCGTTCAAATGGGCATACGGTTGTAACAATCCCCACAGATCACCCGAACCAGCAATTGCATGCTCCAGCCCAGTCGCTGTCAGTGCCGCTCCAGGATCCGTTGGTAGACACTGAAGGAATATCTCTTCGAGTAGATTTTCCAACCCAGCACACAGATACACCGCAGCGTACTCGTGCACGAACCGTCCCAACCGTGCATCAGCCATCCAGCGATGGAATCGTCCCACCGGCAACTGCAAACCAGCACGAGCCGATTTGCTCTGCTTTAGGGCACTATCGCCCGGCACCGCAAACATGGCGGCTGCCCGTAAACATGCCTTAATGCAAGAGTCCGATAAAGCAGGCGAAAGGACGATCTTAAACGCACCGGCCACCTCATGCTTCGAGCAAAGGCCTAAGCTTCCAGACAGCCGTTGTACTTCGCGAGCCACCCTTACCAATGCTCGCTGAAGTAGGTAGCCTAACCGTGGGACCGCTTCTACCGATACACGCTCAGCGTACTCCCGACATCGCCCGGTTCGAATGACGCGCAGTACACAGTGTTGACTCCAGGGTGGATGTTGCAGTTCCACCAGCCGGTTGTGCGAATCGACCCACACAAACTCATCCGCACTGGTGACGTTCGTGTTGACCGTCTCGAGCGAACTGTAACGACCGAGCCGACGTACCGGTTCCGAGCTTTCCGAGCCCGCACTTAGACTGCTGTACGTTGAGGTGGACGTATGTGAACGCATCGTTAGCTGCTGGATCGCCATCTTGATGTCCTCGAGTCCACCGCCACCCCACGGGATTTTGGCCGGTGTGGCTCGGTGTCTCGAACGCGAATGGTTCGAGCTAGCACGCGAACGTGCACTTCGGTTGGTAACGCCGGCCGCTAGACGATCCTCGGGCAGTGGTCCTAGGGGCCCTCCGGTACGATTACCTCCACCGGGAGAGCTACTGCCGTGCCCGGTATCGGACATGCTCGCATGGCCCGATGAACGATTCTCATCTGACGAGCTGTGACATTCGTTGACACGCTGTAAACCTCGAAAGTCGTGCGTTCCGGTGTGATGATGCGTACGGGTAATGCCGAGCGGTGGTGCACCTTTCGAGACGGGGCTGGCCAAGTGTGCACCGGACTGTTGTGCTGTTCCCGGTGGCCCATTGGCGGTGTTGGCCGAAGCTCCCTGGTGATGGTATGACGTCGGGACCGCGTGATGACTCTGGGAGAAGTGTTGCTTTAGGTGGCTTACGCTACTACTAACGCTGCTCGAACTATTGCTGGCCGAGTTAAGCTGCTCGTTGATCGTGGTAACGCTACTAATCACGTTGCCGTTGACGGTGCGTTTGCTGTTTAGGTCATTGCTCGCTGAGCCACCGTTAACGGAGGAATTGGCAGGCGATTTATCCAGCCCAGCACTTACCATGGCCGGTTGGGCCTTTACCGGTGAGCTTTGAACGGTAAGTTTGGTTGGACCGGACACCGAACGGTGCGGTCCGGATTGTTGTTGCTGTTGATGGTGTTGCTGCTGTTGGAGATGCTGTTGATGTTGCGATTGCTGCTGTGCATGATGCTGATGATGCACCAGCTGATGCTGTTGCCCACCAGGTCCACCCTGCTGTCCCGAAAGTTGATGGAACTTTCTGTTGTTATCGTTCGATTGGCCGTTCTGTTGGTTGCTTTCCGTGCTTTGCTGTCCACCGGCACCGGTCTGTTGGCTGACTGGCGATAAGCTAAAGTTGCGCATGTCTCCGTTTCCATTGGTCGGACGAAGTGCAATTTCCTTGGAAACTCTTGGCGCCGGTGTTGCGATTGCTGGACTCTGGATGCGAGCACCTGGCGACGCGACTGGATTTGACGATGCTATGTAATGGTTCCCGGGAGAGAGCCCGTTAGGACTGGCCGGATAGTTGGTTCCGCTGCCGCCTCCACTGACGGCGCTCGAACCATTGTGGGTTGGATTGTTGGCGAGCCCGATGCTGCTCTGGTTGCTGGACGTGTTAGGTGGTGAGCTAACCTGCCCGTTCGTACCGGAAGGTCTGTGAGAAGGGGCAGAGTAAGAAAAAATGTAGACATTTTAGTACCCGAACTTTAAAAGAAATATCTTCCGCTCTGATGTCATGTTCACCAATGTGCCGCAAAGCTTTGAAAAATTACATCAAGAACAACAAATCTAATTCCAAGATTTTCCAAGCGTAGCTAAGAGAGTAAAAAAATAAATATAGTATTTAGTAAAGTAGCGCGCTTAAGTTTATACCGTGCTCTCCAGTTCTGTACGAAGCTCCAATCGAACGGATCGCCCACATCGTCATCGTCGTACCCGTACTCGGTACCACCGTCCGGTCCCGGTTCCTCAAACACGGCCTGCACAATATCCGAAGCCACCTTGAAGCTTTCCTCGATCTTGATGTTGATGACACCGTTAATGACGCTCTCGACAAATGATGGCAGCGAAGTGTCCGTTGCTTCATCCGTTGCTACCGTCTTATCGACGCGCCGTATCTCTACCACCTGCGTGTGCGTTCGTTTGGGCTTTGGTTCTATGATCGGACGTCGCGATTCCTCCTGACCGGTAGAGGTAGACTCTGCCACATTACCTATCGGTACTGTTACACCGCTCGACGATGGTTGCGATTCGGTTGACGCTGTACCACCTCCACCACGGTTCTTCTCCTGCAGCACCGACTTAAGCTGCATCATGAACTCCTTGCCCGGTTTACCGTTCACCCCCTCCGGCTTCTTTTCCAATGCGTCCCGCACAGTTGGCCGGGTTGCATTGCCACCACAATGGCTACTTCCGGCACTGCTGCTGCTTCCACCTTCACGCTGTTGTAACATTTCTGCCGTTTCTTCGCACAGTCTCTGCGCGTGAAAAACGTTCAGCTCGCTCACCTTCGGCGGTGGTGGTGTGCCCGAAGGTGGCGGGGGTGCTGGACGTGTCTTTTCGCTTTTCCTATGCGCGATCGAGTCACCGAAGTAGATGATCACTTTGTGATCTTTCTGCTTTTCGATTTTGTTCTTTATCGAAGGGCCACCGGTAACGGGTGGTGGTGGAGAGGGCGGTAGATAGCTATAGTAATCATCCTCTTCCGTCAGATTGTTGGTGCTCTTGATCATCTTCGAGGCAAGGGCGGCCGGATGATACCGGGCAGCGCGTCCAGCACCATTACCCGCGCTCGGTATTTCATTGTAGCTTTGAGCTTTTTTCATCCGCTGGCTCTGCATCTGACCGTAGCGAGAGTCCCGGTGGCCTTGATGCTCGGATGGTTGATCGTACCCAGGATCGGGTTCGTACGTCCGATCGTCACCCGTTGGCAGCACGCTTAACGAGCCCTGACGAGCGTCCGGCGACCGTTGGTAATCGTTGGAGGCGCGTCGCCGTAGGATGAAGTTATCGTTGCGCGTTAGCTTGGAGTTCTTGCAATACTTTGACTGCTGCTGTTGACTTCCGGCGTCGGCGTACGGGCGCTGATCGGTTGCTTTGGTCGGTTTCACTTTCAGCTTGTATCCACGCAATTCTCTGCACAGGCTGCAGGTGCAGTCGTCCGTACAAATCATCTCTGGTTTGTTTGATCGCAATCCAAAGCGGTGGATAGATTATGCTGCGAGAGAACAGTGCTCTACACCGATTGATTGGTGCCGTTCCTCAGCCTGCACCGGTGGCTGTAACCGGACTGCCGGACGCCGCCGACGGGTATTGCATGAGGACTAACACTCGCTAGTGGTTTGCGTTATGATCGGGGCGTTGTTTATGAGATCTGTTGTTGGGCGATCTAGAGGCGGACGGAATGGTTTGTTGGCAGGAGTATAGGAAAACATACAAGACAAGAGAAAACGGGCGTTAATGATAGGGAGCAGCGAGGAAAGGTAGGAACCTACGGAAGACATACTGTCTGGGCGGTGAAACAATACAAACGAATGGAACGAATCGAACGAACGAGTTGCAAATTCAAACACCAATAAGACATGTTTCCCAATATTACGTGGTTGTGTCCGAATTTGGGCCGGTGTTAGGCACCAGTTTTCCAGTTTCCTGCAAGACTGGATTCCGACATCCTACACTACTGTGGCCCTTGTTTTCGTCGAAACAGGCGCAACGGCAGTTCCGAACGACTTTAGGGAATTGTATCAACTAGCGCTCTGTAGTAACCGGTCGGTGGTAGGCCGCAACGGTTCCGAGCCTGTTCCGATATGCATGCGCTCCGCATGCTACTCGATTGTTTCGATAAGCGCAACATTTCGTAGGTAATATTTTGTAGTATTTTATTAGCGTGCTCTAGTGCGCAGGTGTTGCCAGCTGGTGATAGAGAATTAAGGCAATGTAATAGACGATAGTTACAGCTCGTATAAATATTTTGTTTACATGAAAACAAGGAACCTACTGGTGGTCTATTTGCGAAATGTAGTGAAAGTTAGCTTGACTCCTTATTATTGAAATTCACTTCATACCAAAGATCGATCGGTACTTATAGACGAAGGAAGCACTAATTTACACAAATACGCTGATGTCCAATTGAACGTAGATTGGACTTAATCGAATCCGACCAAAAACGGTCACGACACAGCATGATCACCGGTGATACGATCGCTATTTCTTAATTAGCGTAACCAACGTCACCTACTCGTAACTAGCCAATTGCATCGAAATAGTTGCCACTCGATTATCAAAATGGCCGAAAGACATTGCATCCATTTTTGTTGGCAACTACGCAACTACGTGGTAACATCAATTCTAATGTGCAATTGTTTCACTTCTTGCGACAACTGTAAGCTCTAGGATTGATCATAATCTCGCTAATGTGTGGCTCTATCCACCGTGATAGCTCCCGGTTAGTTCTAGCGTTGCCAAGAAGCAGATTACCCAAAAGCCGAAACCGCTCGCCATGCTTACCCTATCAGTGCATCATCATCGTCATTATGTGGAAACGTTTCGCAATATCATTAGGCCCGCTTGGTCATACGTTTGTGCATATCGATCGTCGAGATGGACAGATAAAAATCAACTAACAAACTAGAAAGCTACGTACTGACATGGGTGACTGTGTCTAGTATTAGTGCAGCTACAAATTAGTGCACCGAAAACAGCAGTTACATGCGCACTACACCACTCCGGGACAGAAGAGACATTCAACAAGCAGCAGCAGTTGTAAATATTCTGCCCTTCTACCAGCGACCTGAGTAAGGGATTAAACGGGGCCCACCATTAGTCCGAGGTGGGCGATGACTAGCGTGAACCATTTGGCGCGTCTATTACGCGTACGCGAAGGGGTTCGCCTAATTGAAACTAATAGTGCCATAAGTTTTGATTTTGTACTGTGCAACCCTGTCTTCCCGCCATGTCCAACTTCAACTGGTCCTCCACGCCGTTATGGGCAGAGCACACACCCTGTCACATGTGCGTACGGTCAGATATCGCTTCATTAGGACCACCACCACCAACCGATACCGTCCAGGGATGCCTTATATTGAAGTGCGCTCCATTTGCCCCAGGACTGGACAAGCACATGTGCATTTCCTTTTGCAAAATCACCCGGCACAAGACTATCCGTCTAGCTCGGTGTGTTTTGTATCCGCACCCTTGCAGTACTGGTGCTGGAGCTGGATGGAGAGCCAATCGTGCCGAGATCTTGAATAGCTTTTCGGAGCTTATAGGCGAAGTATGAAAAAAGTGCCCGGCACTGGAGTGTAATAAAAGTCAGCATGAATGTTTCGATTCTACCCGCTTGAGCCTCACGATCTACATGACATACGCGCGCACTGAAAATGGAATGGTGTTGAAGAGTGTCGGTTTCTGCACACAACATCGATATGCTTAACGTTCAGTTAGCACGGCTATATAGTCGGTCTGGCCAGCTGTACTCCAAGTGGGAGCGCACAGATCCCTCCCGATTGCTAGGAGGGCTGAGTGTATTTGTGTAGCACGGTAGCTAATTCACCCCGAAGCAACCCTTTAGCGCACCCCTCCGTTCAGGTCTGTACTCCAGTTATTTTTTCGTTGTCAGGCCACTCTCGTCCCGAGAACTCCGAACGGCTAGAGTAGAGTACGGGCGAGTTATGATTATACCTCGCGAAGCTAGTTATTTTAGTTGAGTGTGGTTTTCAAGAGATGTCCAATGTTGGACATTGCTTGAAACATGGAGCTGCACGCCCCTCGCGGCCCCTTCCATGACATGCAAGAAATAAAAACCCGGCAACAACAAACAACCAACAAAAGCTGTTTCGTCGTTTCGTCGATTCTGTGGCGGAACAATTGTGTCGCTACAAAAACTGACGATTAACAAAAAGTCTATATCAAACCCTAATCCTGGCCAATCTCTATCGCAATATTGGGATAAACTTGGTTCGACTGACTTCATTTTTTTTGTCGGATTTGAGGGCTCGAAGGCCACTCGTCGTTAGCCGACAATCGTTAGCCAATCTGTGCCAGTGTGGTGTGGATTAAGCAATAGGCAATTGTGGCACACTGCTGGCATCCATAGTGCTTGGAGTCCAGTGAATGAAATGGTGTATCAAAGGGGTGCTAGCGGGGCTAGTTGAAAATTATACTATTTGTTACACTTAATTAGAGTCGAGACCATTTTCGACACGGGATGAAACCGTTGGCAGTGCGAGTTGTCCATTTCATGCACTTTTTGGAAGAAGCTGAGGGTTTTATTGATTTTTTTTTTGGTTGATGCTTGGCACTGTGTCAATAGCCAAGCTGGATATTGATAAATAGGTAATAACTGGAGTACTTTCTGGTGCCATTATCGGGCCAGGCAGCTGACAGCGGTAACCAGCTGGTGCGAATGGAGTTCCCGAAATGATTTGGTCATGTTATTCAATTCGCACGTTTTTAGTTTTTCGCCTGCCGTCCAACATGGCTTGTCAAATTAGCAAATCAATTCGTCAGCCAGCAGTAGGCCAATTTATTGATACCGTTTCTGTACGTTGAACGGTGGAACGGAGTTTGTTGTTTCAATTTTCTTCTCTAACAGAATCACTCTCCACAAGACACAGCTGCGTTAGCAACGGGCAAACATGCAACATGTACATATTTTCTAGCCATGTGCCTCGAGCCACCGACCATCCACCAAACGGCACAGAAAACAGATGGTGAATTATTTTTGCCTCCCGGGCACTGTTTTAAACGAGGTAGTCCTAGGTATCTCTGCGGGCTTGGGATGTATTTTATTGATCAACACCCTGGACTATGTGGCACGGTATCCGCAGAAAACCGTTTCGGTGGAGGCGGTTGGTTAGGTGTCCGGAAATGGTGCGGCAGATTAGACGCATTACCCAATCGGCGTAACGATAACGAGCCGCAAATCAGTTAATAAATCATTTGTTTGTTTCGATTGTGCAAAGCAATTTGTTACCAATTTCGGTTTTATTGAGCATTCGAGCGGCGGCGGCGGAGGAGTTAGGCTTGATGGAACGAATTAAATTGGCAATGATGCTGCTTTACACTCAACCACGCAGAGTGGTGGGTGCTATTTATGTTTGCATGCGTCTTATGCAACCCCGAGTGCCCGAAAGGCTTTATGGTTATGGCGATTTTATTGCTACAAAAACTGTCAAATAATTAGCAATTGATTTGGCTTCAACAAAAGTTAAAAGCATAACATTGGATATGATAAACAAGGAACGGATTCCATTTCCCAAAGCTGAACGATCCTAACACACCGAAGGTTACGCTTGCGCAGTTTGGGATTAGATTGCAAATAAAAGCGTATCAAATTCAACTCCAACCGTGCAGCAGCTGACAGATCTTGTTAGAACATCTCATCAAGCGAGTCCCGAATTGGTTATATCTGATGTGCCCCTGGGAGACTACCCAGAATAGACAAGTAGAACTCGTTCGTTCGTTTGGTTGTATCACCGTGTTTTTTTGACATTCGTTTTGTTTCACAGCTCTTACCCAGCTTAGTAGAGTCTGTACGGTGGAGCACAAGAAATCAATGACGTACCAGAAAAGGCACACATCCGCTGTCACTCGGGAAGATCTCAAGAGACCTAGAAGTCCCCGCTCGCACAGAATCCAATTAGTGGCTGTCGTTTCGGGAGGTTGAACGTTCTGACGTCTGCCACAGGCACTGACACTTGCACACGGAGCCGGTTCCACCTAAGGTACCGCCACCAACGACATCCGAGCCCGGATCGGATGTATCTCGTTACGTTCACTTTCGTTCTGGAGTCAGCAGGCACACACAAAAAGGAAAACCACGATGCTGCGCTATGGTTTCGGAGCTTTGTTTTCGTCACTTTGTTCACACGTCACGCATGAGAATTCTAGGATCACACGTTAAAGCCACATAGCGAATCGTACACTCGTCACTTCATCCGTGTAGAACATGAGGCACAGGTTAAAGGGGGGCCGGTTAGTTATGGTTTGCTGAGGCGAAAACTAATTGACATTTGATGCTGATCAAATACAGGCACACCATACACCATCTCACCAGCTCGATGTGCAGAAATTCTTCATCCAGTACTTCTGATTCTGGCTTGGAGTTAATGCGGTGCTGGTGACAGCAAAACCCCTGTTGGCACGCTACAAATCACGTAAACACACTTCAGTCAACACTCATTATACTTCAATCAACTCTCCGGTGCACCTCGGGCGCTCCGGAAGCTAAAGGGTGTCTAGCGTAGTTGTTCGAAGCTGATCGGTGATCGGACGCACTACTGGCAGCCACATGCGCACCTTGATCGACGAGAGCGGACGGACGGAAAGAATACGTAAGCTCTTCAATTAAGTCCTTCCGCTTCGGGTGAGATAGATTACGCCATGCAGACTTTGCGCACGTGGACATTAAGGTTGGTGTGGCGTAGTTTGTTAACCTCCCCACCGTGTGCGACACTATTGCTGATCAATCGTGCCGAATCGGTTTGAAGTCTGAGGTGTTATAACTCACTTTCTGACACCATTGTTCACGTTTGATGCCCACTAGCTTGAACCCAGGAACTTGGAGCTGTTTGTGGTTGTTGTGTCAAGATTAGCATACAACGCTTAACACCTTCAATACGTTCCCACCCGAAAACTGATCACTCCCATCGATCACTATACTTTTTGTTGTTAAATAAGGCCAATTGGGAATGGTTTTGATCTAAACACCAGACATATACACTGAGGAACTCCACACCCGTGGCGTACGCTCTACACTATGCGGATTCTTTTGAAAAGTGCAAGATCGTTTCACGATCGATTAGTCGTTCTTCAAAAGACTTGCACCATCACCGAAAAAGCGTTTCTTGCTGCCGCACACTCTTCATCGCCTCTCACTCTCTGCTCTCACAATTTGGGGAAACTGATTTCAAAATAACTTTTTTCTAGTTTTCATTCACAGCGATGAATCGACGGCCGGTCACACTGTATGGGCCTTAGTTTAAATCACACCTGATTTTGCCTCACATGCACGCGCGCCCGAGAGGTCTTAGTGCCGAAGGTGATTAAAATTTGATTTCCTACACGTTGAGGCACCATCAGCAGCCTCATTTTTGAAGTGTGGCTAGCTGCGCGTAACGCGCGCGTAATTATCATTCACACATCCCTCACTGTAACGCCAAACCGTCTGGTTGTGCAGAGTACTGCTGCTGCTGGAGCATATTATTGTGTCGAAGGCGTCACGTAACCACACCGTATACTACTCGAATCACGACGTACCGCTCGCCACAGGTCGCGTAGCGTATCACTAGAGAATGCGACTACACCGATCGATCGATCGTCGGCATCCGCAGGAAGTGGTGATGTTCGGTTTCGGTCTCGCAAGATCGCAATGTGTGGAAGCTTTTTACGCTAATTTCCACGCGTTCGGTGAAGTTCACGTAACGCACTGATATTGCTCTTCCTTGTTTTTACTTTGATTAGATTGGTATGTCACAAAACAAAACTGCTACTGATCACGCTTCACTGTGCTTGCAAGTCACATACTCCCATCTTGGTGACTTCCAACTGATTGTCAACCAATGACTTCATCACTCAAAGCATGGTTGCCACCTCAACCATGCCCAACTTTGCTCGAGGCTGCGAGCTTAAACACACTGACGCGGCTTGGACCACGTCTAACCACGTTCGAAGCCACAACCGAACTGGAAAAAGGGTGAAATTGTAATAAATTGCTGCAGCCACAACCGGAGGCTATTGGCGGGTTCGGCTCGTGTTGGAGTGTTTGTTTTTCTGCTCTCGCAGCATGCCACCGAGCTCTCTTAGTGTGGGGTTGTTTTCCCGCAACCCAGCAGGGGGCTCTCTTTCTCTCTTTTGCTCGCGGGATAGTCTTTTCCACTTGCTGGTTTTCTCACCCCCACGCTTGAAGTTGCAAGCAAATGATCGTGAGCGGATTTTCCAGACTATGGCAGTCTTTGAAGTCTTCTGCTTTCGGAGAAGACTTCCTCGGATGTTTGGAGGGTCGAGTTTGACGATGACGAACTTTAACCCAACGATCCGTGCAAATGGGCGTTGGAGTTGCTTTGAGAGTATTTAAATTTGGATCGACAGATGTTCGAAGCTGGTAGAAGATGAGAAAGCAAAACCATTTACCAGGCATTCGTGGGGCAAACTCTGGTGTGGCTTCTGTTTTACTTTCATTGATCGAAAATTAGCGTTGCTCCATTAGTGTTGCTAAATGTAGATGAGGAAGTAGCGTGTATGCGTTTCGAGCAGACTATGAATTAAAACGAAAAACAATTCGCAAATTGGCGTTTAGAGAGTGCTTCGTTGTTTATTTATGACGTCTTAATCATGGTGAGCTAAAGGAAATGGAAGAGTTTGCAGTTTTTAAAAACATCCAACAACTCTTGTAGCATAGATCTCTGGTATTGGATATCTAGACAAAGGATCTCAGTAAGTCTCAGTGACTTCTTCTAAAAAAGAGTTCTTTTCGCAACGAAACCATACCATTAGGTAAGTCTAACATCACCGCTCTGCACACCCATAATTACGCATGACCAAATGGATTGCTCTAGATTAGAAGCTTAAACAAACTGCTCCAACCATCATTACATCATTGCTTCATTCATTATCAACTAACCGAAGCGTCATCATCAACTGCAGCAGTACGTCACAACAGTGGTTGTAAAAAGCTCAATTGCTTCTCCCGAAAAGCCCTCATCAATCATAGGCCACGTTGCTAGTTTCATCATCGGTAATTACTGATTAACCTATTTTTCATTTGGCACTCATGGGTGGAAATTTTGGAACCTTCCCCGAAAATAGAGCGCATCTCTTACAGAGTTTTCCCGAGGAAAAAAAAAACGCTTACAGCCGTCACCCGCAAAAAAAAATCGGGCCATCGCTAACGGACGCCGTTAGAATAATTGGAATCTAGTTCGTAGTGTTCCAAACGTGTTCGAGACGTGAGGTCCCAGTTGCGGCCGATGGCGGGGGCAAATGTTTTGTCGACAGGTTAGTCGGACGGGCTAGATTTCTCAGCCACCCGCCGTCTTTTGGCGGGATCGCAAGGCAGAAATTCTCAGTCACAGGCCCCATTGTTGCATCATTAACGGAATTTGGAACTTCCGGAGAAAATTGCTAATGCACGGGAGTGTGCAATCATACAGCCCACCGGTTCAGAACGGTAGGAATTGACCACTGCCACTGGGGTGTGGAAGATGTTTTCCCAGGTCTTAGATATGTCACCTGACTGGCTGTGAAGTTGTCAGAATTTGGGTCTCGCCGTAATGCTGTCGAGTTTTGTTGTTTAATTCGAGTGGGCCGATCGGTCGATAAGGAAATGTGTGTCAATCGGTGTTTTTGGTTGAGAAACTGATAATCTGAACGTAGAAGTGGTTACAATGGGCTTGCCTGGTTACGATCACTCCCAGGATACAGCTTTCTTAAGTCTATCAAATGATTTTATTTCCGTCGTAGATAAGACGCCAACTCATCACGATTTCCACAGTAGTGCTCTGTTTATGAACATGCATTATCTAGTTATAATGAGCTTGAAAGTGAAAGCGTAAGTAAAAGAGGTGGCTTATGGACTCATTAATCGTTGATGGCTGCCAACGCACTGCTCGGCTATTCATTAGGTTGCGCTTCCACCAAAGCAGAAAATATGAATTAATTGAATCAGAGCATTTTCAGAGAGAGGGAGAGGAAGGGAAAGAGACTTGTGCCGTCATCAAATGCCGGCCATTCGGTTAGGGGTGACTAGTTTTCCCAAGATATAATATTTGGAATAAAATTCATACAACTTCTAATGAGCTACAAAATGAAAGGTTTTTTTGAGGAGCATTCCTCAAAATTTCTTGCCAGAGTGCAAGTAGGAAGGTACTTGGATAGTTTTCAGATGAGTTGGTCTGTTTGGACAGTTTAACTACTGTTAAGAGTCCAATATTTGCAAGCTGTGATACCGTAATGTCGTTAAATTATTAAAACCAGTTTCTTTTTTCAGTGCCTCACTTAAACCAAAATGGAGAATTCTAGTCAAGGGCAGTATAGAACGCGCAACAAAAAAAAAAAAGAAAAACTCTCAAGCTTTAGTTCGGAGCTTGAGCTTATTGTAAATGTTTTATTACTTTGTGCGGCGTAAAATGGCGTGCTGTGTTTCATGGGATGCAGAAATTCTGAGAAGTTTGATGTCTCTTACCGAAGCGAAAACAGGAAAGAAGGAACCCACTGGTCGAGGGAAGCAAAAGTGGGTGAAGTATTTCATTTTTCGATTTAAATCTTTCTTTTACGAGCAATCCGCGCAGAAAACGCTTGCCTGATGAGGGGAGGGCGTCAGCATCAGCCTAGGAAGGAAACGATCGGCATGCCTAACGGGCGGGCCCGTTTTGATGAGTTTACAATCATAAAACAACCGCTAGACGCTAGAACCTTCGCAGATTATGGAGTTTTGGAGTGAAAAAGATTGCCGGACCTGGGCGCAAGAATTGAAAACGAACCGTAGGAGATCTAGAGGCGGTTGTTGTTTACTCTGTAAAGTTTGATCGAATATTTCTCTTAGTTTTAGGACTAGTTCTAGATCTTCCATTGCTCACCTCTTAAGAACCTTGTTAGTGATCTGACACAACCTTGTTTAATTTCTGGTGCGCCGCCTTTGATTTGGGAGGCTGATTTCTACACCCGTAACATGATCAATCCCGTCACCGAGTGCGAGCGATGAAAGTGAACTTTCTGCAAAAGTTCATCTACGATACCGGGGGATAAAGACCACGCTAAAACTAAAGGCGATGGCAGTTGGCTGGTTGTGCCCGATGACACGCAACAGCATACGGGGGAGAGTGTACGGTGTCCATTGTTTCAGCCACCGTGCACTACGCACTGGTACTATTGTTTCGCGCGGGTGCATTGCCTTCGTCATCCACCAGGGAGAAAAGTTGATGGTATTAAAAAGTTAATTAATTAGCCACGAGTTCACGAGCTCCTCAGAGCCTTCCCAATCGTTCGCTGGGCGGACTGAGGAGGTGGACGGCTGTCTTAAAGGTTGGTGGAAGGTTACCGCTTTTTTCTGATGCACTTTCTTGTCGTTCATCGACCGAGACATCGCGCTAGAGGCGAAAGAGGAACTTCAGTATTGAATTAAAACTGCTATCAAATACGAAATCGTTACCGCAAAATCGTTGCCCCGATAGTAATTATGCCAACGTTTGAAAACAAATCGGTCGAAACGAAGGCATTAGTATGAGGATGCACCAAAAAGGCGTACTTCGGTCAGTTGTTTTCCAAGGGGTTTGCTTCCCTTGAGGTAGGAAATTCCGGTGACGGAATTTAAAAAAAAAGCAACCGTGCTAAAATTATTTGAAGAAAATGTATAACATTTAAAAACAACTTTCCTGAAGCTGGTAGCGCATTAATAAAGTTGAGGGAAAGACACTGGTAGCTAGTGCAAAAGCCGTTTGGTCGATTACTTTCTTTTTTTTTTTGGCTGTTTGTTGGTTAGGCCAGTGTCTTACATGACAGGTGATTAGATTATGCCGTGGGTGGTTGTACCAATCAAAATTGCGTGTCTTTTTAGTGGAGATGAGGAAAGGAGGGTGAAAGGTAAGGAGATTTAATTTTTTTATTTATTTGTTGTTATATTTTTATTTGATTTCTTATCTCGTTTTATACAAAAACTTTTACCTTCAAGTGAGAGTTTAAGAGTGGGTTTGCATTTTACGTTTTTATTATTTTTGTTGTGTTTAATGTGTTGGGTTTTTCACATCTGCTTTTATATTTAATCATATCCTGAACTCCTTTTTATCAATCATAGTTAATTATTTCTTGGTTTATCTTTTCTGTATCTTGTGTTTGCAAATAGAGTTTTGAAATTAATCGATTTTGTGAGTTTTTAAAAATATTTCTTATGTATTCACTACTACATTTTGATTCAAAATTCACTAATTCGTCCATTGGCTTTCCTTTTTAAGTTTTTAATTTATTTTACAGAAGAGTATTTTGAGTATTCCAGTTTTTCTCATGTTTGTTATTAATTGTTTTTGATACTTTTGTTTTGGTTTGTTGTTTTTTTTACGTTTTGTTTATACTTTTGAGCCTAAGCAAAATTTAAAAAAAAGTTCTTTGTCTTTATTTCTTTGTTATTTTTCCTTTTTTTACAATTTTTTACAATTTGTTTTTCAGTGTAGATTCTCTCTTGATTTTTTCTCGTTTTTTCTTTATTTTAGGTCATGACTATCATTTAATTTTAAATTTTTGTTTCATTGAGTTATTATATACTTAGTTTTTCATTTATATTGGTAAATAAATCATTACTATGACCTTTCATTAAGCGTCTTTTGTTAATATTTAACATTGACGTCATGTTTGGCAAAAATCGGCAAATGAAGACATCATAAGCGAAAACCTCTCGCCCCATGAGGCGTAGTGGCCTACATTTTTGGTTTAAACAGGCTCACGATTTGACAGCGCCGACGACAACAAGCTGCAACGGTTGACCATTTCCTCGTATTATGATCAGATAATTTCCATCTACACATCGATGCCGGTGGCAAGCCGCCAACGAGCGCCAACTCCACCCGCCCAAACTAAGCCCGTCCATTTTAAACACCCAACCACCACCAGTCAGTCCGTCAGTCCGAGCGGCATTGGAACGGCACCGAATACGGGGTAAAGTTATTCAAACTCCACCTCGCTGCAGGAGTGCACGCGACATTCGAGAGTGTGGTACGGTACTCACAAAGCGTGATCTGTTCTGATTTTGGATTCGATTTTTGCAAAGATTTATATCTTAATTCGTCCATTTGCTATCGTTTCTTACACACCATGCACGGTGGTATGTGTGTGTTCGTGCACTCCTTTGGCATTGCGTGCCAAGATGAAAGCCTTTGATTGGAGCGTCCTGGTAGAGGAGGCGCGGAAGGGAATAAAAATATTCGTAACATAATCGCAAGTGTAACGGCAAACGTGCGATTAAAATCATGCTTGAGAGGAGCAACGGCAGCGCCTTGCAAACAGATCGTTTCCAAATGCCGGCGTTGGTCAGATCGATTTGTGGCAAATATTTGTATGTAATAGAAATTCAAATGCAAATTGAACGTGCTCACGCTTTCACGCTGCGGGGATTGTTGGGGATCGAAAGGGTGAAGGGATCGATTGAGCTATGAATATGCATAAATAGTCGATTGCTTGTGCTGTTGATAGTCCTGTTAAGTGAGACAGTTGACGGGAGTCTGGATTGTTGGAAGAAGGAGTGTTTGTTGGGATCAATAATGCAAGGGTCGTTTGTAAGGTTCTTGCACCAACTTTGATCATTGAGCTGAAACCTGTCAAAAAATACATTTAACCAACAACTTGAACCTACTTTACGAAAATGTGCAATATCGGGACCTTGGAATACTAGTGAAAAAGTGACAACCACTTCACAAGATCACGAACTTTAAATAATAGTCACTAATGTACAGGATGACAATTGAATGTTCTTTGAAAAAATTGTTTTAGGATTTCTGAAATCAAAATTGATCAGCTTGCATTTCTAAGAAGTCCCGTGGTGACTTAGACAGTCTTTTTGGTGACAAATTGAAGGTTCCCTGCGTCCTTTCAGTTAGGAGACAAGGTAGAACATAGAAGGAGCACCGTAAAGTTATAGGAGACGCCATTTAAAAATCAGAGTTGGACACGAATATGCCACCAAACTATTCTTTTTTTATTTCTTCTTCGTGGTTTTATATTTCAGAGGCTTTTGAGGCCTCTATCGCCTCTTTGCAACATTAGGTTCTTCTTCTTCTTCTTGGTTTAGCGACCCCTAAGGTCATGCCAACAACCTAACCCTAAAACTATGATACCACGTAGTTGGCTAGTCAGTCCTCATTACGGGAGGGCGAATGGGATTTCAACCCCGGTCCTGCCGTTTGAAGACCGGCTGTCGCCTACACCACCGGGCCGCCCCAATATTAGGTTACACGTTGGATTACATTTATTGTAGATATTACTTTTTAAACTATTGTCTTCCTGACAATCCAATCTCTAATATCTTTGTAGTGCCTTAAACTTAGTCCAAGACAAATGATCGGTTAATTCTGCAAATAACTAATACGCAGCAAAGTGCATGTTGTGAAGGACTCTTAAATTTATTTTGCAAAGAAAACTAAAGTTACTTAAGAAGTAGTAAATTTATACGTATTTCAAGTTATATAAAAATATATAATCATTTTATAGCAAAACAACGCTATGAAAACCGCATTTCAATTGGGAAACTGTTACTCAACTTATTTTGATTTTCTGATGGATTTCTTTATAAACAACCAAAACAAAAAAGCCTACAAATGAATCAATGTTCCATGTGGGTACTTGGCTCACTCGACAATATATTCTTGCCATGCACATTCGCATGTGGTGCGTCTTGCAACCATGACTGCAGCGCTGCAACCGGATAGAAGAAATATGCGCCATTTGATTGCAGCAAGAGACACAGAACTCCCCCCACGGTCTACAGTCACATTCGTGAGCCCATTCATTTCGAACAATTCGAAACGAAACAAAAAATCGACATGACCACTCGCACCATCCATTTAACACGGATGGGCCATGTGCAATCCCTGCACCGACATTCCGCACCGGTGAAATGGTGAAAAATGGCAATTATCATCCAGCTCGGGCACTGGAGCTACTGGACGTACAGTAGATCTTGATAGATCTTTTGCACCGGTTGAACTCTTTATCCCTTCCCGATGCACGCTCGCTGGTATGCTCGATGGCATCGACGTTTCATAACGCTAAAAAGATGGCGCGATGGTGGTGCACTCGCATCTCGCATACAGTGGAACAGAAGGTACATTACGCACCGCTCGGCCATACTTAGAGTGACGGCAAATGTATGGAACTTGGCATAATAAACGCATAATGATCAGTGTGCAGGCGTATGTGCGCGCGCGCGCACTTTGAGATCGATCTCTTTGGCGCAATTGTGCCGTGTCGCTCTGCGGGGTAGCTTAGTGTTAAAATGGTCTCCGTGTGTGCGAGGTCGGGATTATGATGTCGACCCGCAATTAACCCTTGGTACGTGTAGCGGAGGCAAACGGTTAATTGTGACGATAGGGTGTATGTGTGGTAGAGATGCGTTGAGCTGCGGGGTGACTCAGTGACTGATTTTTGGCTTACATTAAGCTTTCTGATATAGATGCTATAGATCTTAATGTTATGTCATCAATTTACAGAGTGCTTCTGGGCTACGAATTATTTGAATGCTTTTATTTGTCTTGAAAATGTTTGGCAGCAAGAGTGCCTGAGTAATGGTCATTAATATCTCCAAATTCAATTTATTTTTGAATCAATACTTTGTTTACAGCAAGTTCCCGAGTTACACAATCGATGCATCTGATCATACCAGATATCAGAATATACGCGGATCTTTTGCTATCTTCACACGGCAAGTATTTACCCTCTAACAAGGTACAACAGGCGTTTAGAAGAACAAGATACATTAGTCGGAAGGATAGACATTTTTAATTCAACGGACACTCATTACACGACGTGGATGACGTTTTGTAGCCTTTATAAACGCTGCATTTGCTACAAATTGTATAAATGAGTGCTTAAAAATAAAATCTTGTCTTAGTTTCTTTATCCAGTCAAACGTCACATTTCCCTTCGTGTTCGTTCGTCTTCTAACGGATTTCTTATTCGAAACATCAGGTAGTTCTTCACTAATTAAAAGTATCAGAACCAAGTATCCAACAAAAAAGTATCCAACATAATACCTGCGTCTTTGCTGTGATTATTTATTGTAAACCGCACTCTCGTCAGAAGCAAAAACCACAAAATGATGTACGTTAGTGTCAGGCAAATATGACATTACGAAGCTGTCAACGATCAATTAGTCATGGAAAAGTACAACGGATGCCCGACAAAGCCCAAAACCGCCCGGTGACGGCTTCGGTACACTCATTCGCCAAACGTATCCCGATGAACCGATAACGTCTGTGTGCAATTGCTGGGTGTTTGCAAATGAAGTGGTAGATCGTGTGGTAAAGAAAGCGCCCCTCACTTGCGATGTGAGATGGCACTTTTGTTCCGCAAATTCCGAGATTGCGAATCACACGCTGGAACACGGTACAAAGAAAAGCTCAGCGCAAGATTTTCCACCGCTACGTGTGGGTAGTTGGCAAAAGAAAAGCAAATAAAACAATCCACAACAATCAACGAAACGGGCCAACATTGTCTTGGCTCCTAAACGCCACAATTATGTCGCACGGGAAGCGGGAAAACTGCTTAGACAGGTTTGAGCTTTCGGTACCGGAGGGGGGGCTAGCGTTTGCATTTCTTTCCACTTTTTTCCGTGTACGGTGTGAGTTACCCCGGTGTATTTGGACGCGGGTGTGACTACTACACGGGGTGCGCTTTTCTTTTGCTATTGTTTCGGTGACCAAATAGTCCGCCCGTCCAGCAGCAGCAACACCACATGGCAGGGAATTCTTCTCACGGATCTTCATTAGCGCCACAACAATCCCGGGGTGGTGAAAAATTCCGACCGCCGTGCCTTTTTCGTGGCACAGGATGGTGCCTCATCGAGCTCACAAATCACTATCATCTAATGTGCTTGCTGCCTCTGCTTCTGCTCGCTTACCACGTTGAGTGTTGAGTGTGTAGGCCGGGATCACCTCGGTGTCTTCGTTAGCAAAGAGTTATCAAACCACATCTCACGACGTGGAGGCGAGCTGGTGAAGATTTCCACAGCTGATATTACGAATTAGAAATGGAAACTCTTGTGCGTGTATGTGTGTGTGTGCATGGACGGAAAAAGGCGGAATCATCGCGATATGGTGATCATTGGGATCAACTGAGAATGATCCCGAGAGTTCTACCGGACGAAATTGTGCTGATTGTCGCAGGGTGTTACACTTCCCGAAGCATTTAATCTATCCAAAACAGCAGTGGCAAGTCTATTGTTTGCTGGGTGGAAGCATCATAATACTAAGCAGGGGTATGTTATTACGAAAGAGTATCTCGACTCACGTCAGCTTTGCGGGAAACCAGCTGAAGAAGTGCTTTGTTTCGTGATCGTATTCTAGATCTGTCGCCGGAAGGGAGTTGTTGCTGACGCGTATTATTTGCGGTGATGTAAACATGGTTAGATAAGGATTTGATCATGTATCTGCTGTTCTGGAAGAGAGCCACTCTACGAAACAAATTTCTAGGTAGGCTATAGGTCTCATAATTAACAGTGATGTTAAGATGTTAACCGCAACTCAAATTGGATTTTTTTGCTAAATAAAATTTAGCTGCTTTGAGCCTGACTTGCTGCATTTATTTCTTTTGTGTGTTTCAGATTTTTAGGTTGATTAGAATTATCTCTTATAAGCTCTACCAGTAATTTGTAGAATTCTTATTTGTTATTGGAAACTTTACAACATTCACAAGCATCCTCAAGTATGTTTTACATGAACTGGTTTCAGTTCTCTCTTCTCTTGTAGCCCTTTTAACATCTTGTTCAAAGTTACTATGACTTGCTGTTTGTTTTATTATTAGCTTTATTATGCTCTTACTGATATTGGAGTGAATATTCTATCATCTGGCTATGGCAGCTGGAATTGTCTGAGGGAAAAATAAAAGATCAGAAAAAAAGATTTTCCAGATTTTTTTACTATTGAAATGTCAATTAAAAGAGGACCAGAGTTTGTTAGCAATCCTTGACCCTTGACCAGCCATTTTTGTCTATGATTCAGTATGATTCTACGTTCCTTCCGCAAGTCCTTAGCAGCACTTTGCTTGTCTATTCCTCGGCCTACCAATAAACTATTCCTTAGTTTTTCCCTTGTAGCTGAATAGTCTTCCCATTGGATTATCGACCTCCCAGGGTATCCCGGCCATCTAGTTGTAGTTGGATAGTCAGTCCTCGCTAAAGAAGAACGGTACTGGTAGGATTCGAACCCTGGTCCGGTCCGTTTCCGGTGTGAAACCGACACCATTGTTGTACCCTGGACAGCAGGAAAATGATTCCAGTGAAATCAAACATTGTCGCTTCTAGTATAGGGCCGCCCAGTAGAATAACTAAATTCAACGAAACGGTGGATATGGTCTAGCAGTCCGAATTAGAACCCCGATCAGATGTATAGTCTTAACCTACCTTGGTAATTAGACACTATATCACAATACTGTTGCTGTACTTTCACTGCGCTGTTAAAAAATCCTTTTAAATTTTTATTATAAAAATATTACAAAATAAACATCACGAACTTCATCCCTTAACTCAATTTCATAAGCGTCCATAATCGAATATTATGTTACTACTAGCAAATATACTAAGTTGTGTATTTGGCTAACTACGCCTGCTAGTATGCAATACATATAAAAATAACTACTTTAATTTAAATGGGTTTCTCCTCTAATAAGCATTTTCGTAATTAAGATATGAACAAAGAAAAAAGCAATGTAATCATAACAAATATCATACGCTTAAAACAGAGCGGAATAAAAACAAATCATTGAAGATCTTCTGCCCCAAAACAATCGCCTCGGAACAGCAAACAAAAACCACAATTTAGAAAAATAGATTGCAGACACGCACACGTCCGTGGTGCTATTAATCATACACCTAGCGACTAATAGTCAAAATGTAAATGAAGCATTTTTTTCCCCCCAAACGAAAGTGAGCTCGTACCTGGGTGGGGGCGGGCAATAGGTTTGCGCTAATTGAACGCATCACGCTCGCCGCAACCGTAACGGAAGGCTCCAATTAAATGGACGACAGCGCGTAGGAAGCGATGGCAAAAACATGCGGACCTTACACACATAAAAAGCCCTTTAAGAGTACCGGAGCTGGTACGGGAAAGCGAAGGGTGGATTCGAACAAAAGCAGATGAAATGGAAAGGAAGCAGCACACGCAGACCGCACGCTTTGATGGAAAGCCGAGTAGAAGGAAATAAGGGACTTTTCGCGCTGGAAAGAAAACACAACTCCATTACAAATGAGGCCCGCGTAGTACGCTGCGCTGTAGTCGGTGTGCCTGAATGGGTGCCTTCCCATTTTTCGAGCGGTTTTATTTTTCCTGGTCTGCGTGCGGAGGAAAATCCGCCAAACAAAACCAGTTGGAAGCGAAAATGCAAAACACTTGTTTGATTTAGGAGCCAAAGGGAGAAGAAAAGGCCGGGTGGTGTGGTACATCGATTTGTGTGGCTGGGCTGTGTTTGGACTCCCCCCCCCCCTCCCCACTCCCTACCCCGATCGATCTTCTTCCGTGGTGGCGAGTAGGAACTGAAGAAAGCAAATTCCGCGCCCTTCATAAGGGGAGGTTTTTTCTCCCCCACAAAGAAGCTTCGCAAGGTGCGATAATGTAGATCGCAATCGTGGCAAACATTTTCATTTTCATTGGCTCGATCTCGCACGGCAAGATAGTGTAAGATTATATGAGCTTGTTTTTTTTTCTCTGCTCGGTTGTCATCTTGCGTTGTTTGTTTGGCTTGGGTAGGTGAAAATTCCCACGCAAGTAAAGGCTTCCAGGGCCCACACCCCAAAAATGCGCCCGCACAATTTCTCGTGGTTGCGTAAGTAAGGGCACCAGCCTGAAGAAAGTGCACAGCAGAGAGCGAGCGAGAGAGTCTGTTCGCGATCAGAATGCAGTGGCAGGCTGCACAATGGAGCACCATAACAGCTGTTGTGAGTGTTGTGGCCTCTCTTATCACCAACCGAAGCTGTAACGATGGGATCGGAAAATTGGGTACCGTCGGGGCGGCGGGTTTTCGGAAAAGCACCAATCCAAGTCAAGCCCGGCGATGGTGACGTGATGCCCGATATTATGGCAGCGCAAAGCAAGCCAAGTGGCGTGAGTATTGGCGTGAAAATGTACCTTATTTACCTTTGGATGGGTGGTTTCATCGCGGAGCAGGTCTGCCCGCCCGCTGGGACACATCGCCACGATCATCATCACCGTGCACGATTCAATCCGTGCCGGGTTCCGGATCCGTCGCCCGTTCAGAATAGCACCAAAGATCGGTGGCAAAACTCCCACACTTTCTCACTTTCCTTTGAAGAAGAAGAATTGGCCGGGTGTGCTTAGCGCAGGAAAAACTAAATTAGTATTGTGTATTATGTTGTTTTCGTGTCGGGGGAGGAACGAAACGAAAGACCTCCCGAACAAAGGCAACCAGCGTTCCGATGACATGATGTAACGCGCGCGCATGATGATGGGTGGATCCGTTTGTTGCAATTTCTTCGCGGCAGTGGCGTTTGTGTGTCTTGTCTGTCTTCTGTTTGTGGGGCTGATACTGGCAACAAAATTAGCCATTGAAAGAACCCGTGAAATGGGCCTTCCCTTTGCGCCACTGGCAACTACGGGCTTCTGTCGGTGAATGTGCGGTGTTTCATTATTTTTGATCGGTTTTTGTTGTGGCTCGTTCCCGAATGGTTTTTTTTTTCGCAATTGGGAAGCGCCGAGAGACGCAGTTCGCAGGACTGGTCAGTGCGCCGGAATTGAAATGGTGGTTGTTTTTATTTTTGGGAAGTTTGTTGGTGTATTGTTTAGATCAGTAAGGGATTGTACGGGATTGGGAAGCATCTAACAGTTTGGCAGACAACAAATTATATGGTGCTTTAGGCGCATTTGCACGGTGATGAAAGATTGTGATGAAAGAGAAATAATGGTTGAAGGTATTTTAGGAAGTATTTCGCAAACGGTGGCCACAGTTATCGTTTGATCTTGATGCTTTGTGCTGTATATATTTAAAGATTTTTAAAAATATATTTTAAAAAATCATAGCAGAAAAATGTTAAACACATTCAAAAATCAATCCCCTAAGATTTTTAATTGCTTTACCTATATTGGGACTCAAATATATTTATCCTTGCATTTTAATTTTAGCCTGACGTACATACATTCAAGTTAGGTTGTTCTGTGTCATTGATTTCACATGATTATCCCATTGGAGTCTTGTTTTGTAATATAGGTTCTATACTAAGTTCGGTTAGTACCCTTGCGCTTTTCTGGAAATCTATGTAGTTATCATAACTGACTTCAGTCTAAATAAAAAAAGAATTTTTGACACAATCGAAGGAGTGATCATTTGTCTGTACATCCCCTCTGTATGCTTAAATATTTGAAAGACGATCTCCATATCTTCGGTTTAGGGTAGGATCTAGAATGAAGATATTCCCCCCTGCATGTCTCGAAAGATATCCTCTTTTGGTGCTACATTGAAGTAAAAGCAGTCAAAATGGTGAAGGATCTAATGGCTTACGAGGCATATTGATACCACGTAATTAGATAGGCATTCCCCACTGCTGTACAACGGTAGAAAAGGTGAGATTTGACCTCTGGTCATGTATTGTGAAGACTGGCGACTGGGACTGGGACTATACTTGGCCACCTAGTAAAGACAAAAAAGACCTAGTCAACAAAGCTCTCTGATAGTTTTCCATCGTCCTTTATGGATATTTCGTTTTATATCCTCCTTGATTATTGTAGGAGAATATTTTGAAGATGCCCATCTACCAGCTCGAGGTTGGACATAGAAGCATTGAGCAGTTAGAGGGCCTCTACCATCTCCGAAAGCGGAAAGGACTCTATTGAAGGCAGATACATCATGAGCACTACACCGATTTCAATGAGGAACTCATTGGCTTGGATTCTCCTTGGTGTCCTTTTTACTGGAGGATTCTGAAAGGGTTGATTATGTAAAAAAAATTGTAAATTATTCCAAAATTCATAAACGATAATCATGTCAAGTATAACTCATTTAGGACTATTATGGGAATTACAAAATAGATAGAAGACCTACTTAAAAGTCGTCTCAGGGTTCAGGACATGTAGTGTGAATTTTCTAGTTTGATTGATCTTAAGTTCGAGCAATCCTGTCCTGTTACCTATGTGTTCAACATTCCTTTCTGATGATCTTAGTAGACTTTTTGAAGATCTTTAGCCCTACTAAAAATCGGGATTTTTAGTCACAATGCTTGGGGAGAATTTAATTTGATTTGTTTGCTATACCTTTGTGTCTTTTTCTCCCAACCATACTCTCATACCAAATATTCTTAGATTAAATTAATAAAAAAAGCAATAACACATAGACACAATGCCCTTCAAACAACGTGAATAATGCATCAAATTACAGCACAGATCCTACAATTTGTTAGCATATGAAGTGCATCATTCTGCAGGGCTGTAAAGTTTCATCATTTACTACCTGTCCCTTACAGCTTTTACAACTTCTTCACCCGATTATCACACTCTTCAGCCAAGAATGATCCCGGATTATTAACTCCACCTTTTTGTCTTACGACGTCGTAAAAACAATCATCTACAGCGACCATAATGACGCCGTGTTTGACCCATTTCGTGTGCCCGATCAGGGTGAAGGCACATGTTTTATTCAACGCAATTGGCAGTTGTAGTCGCAATTTAGCTACACCATTTATTACCCGGCCCAATGGTGTTCCGTCAGAATCACTGTCATCATCAACATGATTCTAAGTGCAGCGTTAAATCAACAACAACGGCCCGACCTGAGACGGTTACAGAACGGAAGAGAATTTGAACAAACCACTTGCATTATTAATGTAAACTCCTCACTCAACCGCTGGCTTTCAGAAGCTGGTGTGTGTTGAGTAGTTGATGGGTTGTGCGCGGTAATTTTCGGAGCGAATTATATACTTAATGTTTGCATCAACGTTGGCGCACAATTAAGCAAGCCGCGCTGTTTAATGATCGTCTAATTCATTTAATTTTTCCGCGAAACATTTCGTCGCGGAGCAAAAACGAAGCGAATTAATGTGATTCGATCGTGATAGAATCCAGAGCGCCTAGAAGTGCTCTGGCTGACGCGTTTCATCATCGCTCCGCTTTGGTACCTGTCATAGTTTATGATAATTCACTTCTGGAAGCAGGAGGAATCGTGTAATCAAAAACACAAAAAAGGAGAAAGCACATCCGTTATACAATCCGAATTTGTGTGTGAAAATGCTTAGTTGCGTTATGTTGTTGGGTGCACAGTTTTCCACCGAAAACCATTCCGTTTGCCGAAAAAGTTTTTCCCGAGATAAGGAGAATAAAATCGAAAGTGAATTTACACTGACGTCGGCTGTGTCGGTCCCGTGGGTTTGGGTCCCATCATTGTTTAACGCTTCGTGCCAGGCTGCGCCGGTTCAGTTTTAATTATTTTCCAAGAGTTTCACGAAACGAGCGAAAAACATTTATCTTGTCCCGAGTTCCCGTACTTAGGGGGGTTCGTCGCTTATGCCAAACGCAAGAAAAGAGACAGTCTTTTGTTACTATCACTAATTAGCGGGATGAGTTGTGTCGCCAGGGTGACGGTCGATATTCGAGCAGTTCGAGCTTTTACAACAATCGTAATAGAAGGCGTCGGTTTTGTGTGCGCGTGCACAATTTGCACGCGTTACCGGAATTGGAGACGAAGCCCATGCTGCTTCGGTATTCTGTAAGAGCAGCAGTTGACGTTTGTGGCTAATTGTGGTGATAAACTTTCCCTTCCTTTCCGTTGTTCTCGAGACCTAACTGTCTCATCCACATTGAAGGTGCAATCGATTCGCATCCAGATGTGTGGATGGCGCCGGCAAAGTGCGCTTTTCGCGAGTGAAAGTTAATAACAGGTTGGTACACCTTTTTCGACGCACACGCGTCTTACTTCCTTCGCGCACAGCGAACAGTGTGGAGAGGATTTTGTGGCTAATTGTCACATATTACAGTGCACGATGGGCTGTTAAACAGAACAGACCTTACGTGGCGTGGATGTAGAATTTTCGTGTCAACGGCAATATAATTGATAAGCGAATGGTACACACAAGCGCCAATTGGTCCACTTGCTGGAAGGATTATTCTTGGGGCAGTACATTTTTGAGACTGTGGCAAGTGCGGCCGCACATGGTAGCGTACCCTACGATTACAAGAACCATTTGGTTTAGACCAACTGTTTCGCAAGTAGAACAGATAGCGGGATCTTAGCTAAAGCTGCAACTGAAGGTGAAATTGATAGCATTGAAGCTAGTAAGCAGTACTGCTGCAAAAGAACGGCTGCAGTTTAGACTGTTCTTGGCTTATAATTAATTGCACTAATAGTCCAAGCTGCGGCCAGAAAGTGTGTCAAAGTTAATTCGATGAACTCTGGAAATGGTGTTTGATGTAGCATATGGATCACTCATAGCTAATTACGTTTGCTGTAACATGCAGGTGACTGCGCGTCGAGTTACAGCTGAAGCTTAATTTTGCAGGAGTTCTTGACAGTGAAATAATAGAGAAATATAATTATTAAGCTGCTCTTTTATGTAGTCAAAAAGGTATCAAATTTAAGCTTCACAATTATGCGTGTCATGTCATGTATGGCATGCAAATAAACGATAAGTTGTATACTGCTTAATAGCTCGTCATACCACAGGCTGTTGTACAGGAATAAAACAGAATTAAAAAATAGAAATTGTCATTATTTTTTTCCCTTTTTTACATAAAAACTTACCAATAAGTTTGTTGTATAATTTATACCTGTATTATTATATTATTTCGCTTTAAACTGATCACATTTTACTCTCACAGGAAAGCTTTGTGCCACGCGCTAGACTTTTTATAGCGCTTTTTCGTTTGGCTTGTGGTGCGGCTTGCCTACCCGATTGGCGCAAACTTGAACATGACATCGAGCGAACGCTCAAACAAACTGATTTCATTTTACTTACCGCCTTGGCTTTGGTCGTACGATCTCGTGGTTGGCGTCTGTGATACAGAGCGGACTCAGCGCACCGGCCAGATGCTCCACCCCCACCATCCGGCCCGGATCCCAGCTGTGCCGGCCCGCGTGTGACGTCCAATGGTGAGCGTTCCCGTTCGCACCGGAACCACCGGAACCGGTGGCCGACGACGCCGGTGGTGGTGGTCCACCCGATGTGGACGTCGCCGTGCCGGGCGATCCAACCGCCTGTATGACGCTCGCTGACACTGTCGTATGACTCATGGCGGTGTCATGGTTTTTTGCTGTGCGCGTTTACTCTCTTTGACTCCAACTATCACCGGGTATCCATTCCGTTCCGATGGGGAGGGAAAAACAACGGGAGCGTTTGTATCGTGAAGTATCGCGTTTGTTACTGTCGTGTGCTAAGACTGGAGTTCCAAATTTGGGCCAATTGTACCGATTTTTGTATTCGTTTACCAAGTGTACATGTTCTCTCTACAAACACAAACACACACACGCACACACGGAGCATATGCGTTCCGAGGGATGCGTGAAGGGTGCGAAAGAATTTCACTTGACCTGTTGTGTTGTGTCGTTGTCACGGGATAAATAAGCCCCCGAAAATCTGAAATTGGAACAGCGCCCCAGATGGGAGGGACAAAAGTAAAAAGGAAGCAAAAATGAGTACAACCACAAGGATAAGAAAAAATGAGGTGAGTAAAATACAAGCACACACACACACACTCTCACACATTAAATACAAACACATCCTTTCTGCAAACGGGATAAAAAGAGGGTGGAAGGCGAGAAGAAAAAGGCAACGCAAAGGGAATTGATGCTGCTAAAATTTGTGTGCCCTTTCCTGCACCGAAAATGGCAGGCAGGAAAATCAATTTATTCGAATGCAACATGAACATAAATTATACACACGGCTGCACCAGGCAGGAATTCAGGTTTTGCGGGCGGGGAGTTGGTGACCGGTCTGGCCAGTTGCTGATGGTCAGGAGCAGGGTCAATCGGAGCAAATAAATGTGCAAAGTAACGACATTTCATTTGCTTGGGTTCGTTTTGGCTGGATGATTTTTTTGTGGGTTTCTCCATTTTACATGCTGTTTGCTGATGATGGTTTTACGATGAGTCAAAGAGAGTTTTCTTTTGTACAAATTGTTTGGTAGAAGGACACGAATGCAAGGGATGCCGAAACTCGAACAACCGGGAAGTATATCGTTTGCTGAAGAATGGCAATGATTGCTCGCTGCGAAGGACGCGCTGCCCTTGTTAACTGGGTAGTGAGCATGTGTGATTTCTTGGGCGTGTAGAAAGTCAGTGAAATTTTATTTACTCCAGGTCGTTTGAAGCCCATAAAGCAAGTAAGGAATGCACCGATTGAGGAGACACCAAATGCGAACATTGCAATTAATTATTTTTTCGCTCGTTGTTAGCTTACAGGAGAACGCGATCGATCAAATGGAATTGAGCCGATAAAAATATATTTTAACGCTTATTATCAAACTCGTAAGAAGACAAGTCCGTACTGTTGATTGAACTCATTTCACTAATCGATAGACAGCACAGAATGAACAAAACATGACGAGATATTTTAATCTAACGTTTTGCAGATTCTAATCCTTTTCTTCTGTCTTTCTGAATTAAATTGTGCCAATCTAGACTCGCCCGATTAACAGCAAAATATTTAATTAAAATTGTGAAAAAAATCTGCATAAAGGAATGAATACTTTCTAGAATAAATATATTTTACAGAGAATTTGTATACTTGACTAATCTGCCATTATTTTTCAAGGAACCAAACTGACTGACAGCATTCAATGTTATTGTTTCATAATGAGTAATTCTTATTTTTGGCTTAAAAGTCTTTTAGGTAACGCCGACCATCGAATGGCTTACTAGACATGCTAAAAGCACATATTAGAAGAGTAAGAAGAACGGTTAGGAGAACGGTCCACGTGAGATTTAAGTCCCAGTCCTGTTCCAAACTTAAGTTACAAGTAGTATTTGCAGAGTAGAAAAACCACGTCAAAAATAAATATTGAAAGATATGAAAAACATTATAAAAATACACGATGGCCGACGTGAAACCAAAAATAACTTATCTTTAAACTAAGGAGCATAAGAAATTCTCTGGAGGCCGTGTATTACATTCATTCGTTGAATGTTCAGCTATCGTGTACGCCTATAGCATTGTGTTTCTAAATATTTAACAATCAATCTAACAGAAATCTGTAACACTGACTCAAGCCAGCTTCGTTTGGGAGAGTCGCTCGTTCGAAAACAACAATCCGAGTGAGCAACACCAAGCATCACATTTGTAGGGTTCGGTCAAAGCTTTTTCAAACATAGGAAAGCTTTTCATCACCCATCACCCCACCTGCGCAGACGAGCAAGAGCTAAGCAGAGGGAATTTCAACCATCACCCATTGGGCATAAGTTTTCCACCCGTAAGAAGCTTTTTCCCATGACGTTAACATTTCAAAAAGAAGAGAAAAAAGATTGTTTTCAAGTCAAGCTCCAGTCAAGTTCGTCTCTCGCCAAGCAAGATGCTTCAAACAGAGCACGTTTCAGCTCTGAAACCATCACAACACGCCGTGTCAGAAACTGCTTGTAATCTTCCTTCCCACCTTCTGCTTCTTTTTGAACGTCCACCTTTGAGGGAAGGTATTTTTGTTTATGATCGAGTCTCAAAATCACGATAATCGTTTGCCCTCCGGCTCAGCACTGGGATCGGTCTACAGTTCAACACTCGGGCACACACCGGGTCCCTGGGTCAGTCTGGAATCGATCGAGCAACCCATCTTTACATCCTTTGAATCGTTGTCAGACCTGACGAACACAGACACACACTCGTATTACGTTTGGGTGTATTTCGAACCCTTTTTTTCTGAGGATCGTGCAACACCGGGACCGGGCGTTGAAAGGTGAAGGACACGTCGGTATGTCCTGCAAAAGTGGGGATTGCCTCTTTCTTCGCAGCGAACCGCGTATCGAGCGCATGGGCTTGTGACAGAATAGCTGGCAGCGTTTAATTTTATTATGCAGGCAGGAAGATACGTGGTGATTATCAAACAGGCACATCTAGCCCCCAAAGGGTGAACCTGCCGTTTGCTGTCTGTGAGCTGGTGTGGTGCGTTCGACAGTACTCTTGGTGCTGCTGCTGCTGCTGGCTGGTGAATCAGTTCGATTACGTTCTTAGATAGTGTACGCTTAGCTCCATGCACATACGGAACCCATCTTTCGGGGCCACTAGCAGCAATTACGCTGGCAGTTCGGAGTCTTGCGTCTTCGTCCAAGGATACGTCTGCCCCACAGCAGGATTGTAAAGGTGCTTGAAGCGAGCGAAGAATGTGGTGGAAAATATTCCCCACCAAAACATGAGAATAAAATAATGATTCCAATCGAGGGAGCCGTTCCGTTCGGGACCTCGTGAAACTCGACCGGCGAAAAACCGGTCCCGTCCAAAAACGAAAGAAGAGAAAAACAATGTACCCTCCACCGATGCCTAATGTTGCTGAACATTTTGGGGCAAACGAATTTCCATAAACGGAACTCGGTCGTAGGATCTAACACGCGTGTCGCTTCAGCATCGGCCCGGTTTTCACTACCTCTCTGTGCCTTTGCTCTTCTACCAACAGTTCCGCCGATGTGCGTGGTGAATTCGATCAAAATGGAACGCTAAGAAACAAGTTTTCGTCGGGGATGGTTCATCGCGATGCTGCAAACGTACGACGTTCGGTTGTTTTGGATGATGAGTAGCAAAACCTACCGGGCAAGGAGAAAGCATTTTTTTGACAAAATTATGTTGTCTGGTTCGGTGCTCGCTCAAACCCACAACGCTCGTGGGTAAGGCAACGATGGCCAAAAATGTGCTACGAATGTAATCAGGCAGGCGAATGGTAAATTGGGACCTCAATCTACGCTGCAAGGCGCACCCGATCGGTACGGTGAAGATCACCAGCTCCAGGAACGGGTCGGTTTTGGGCCTGAGCCCTGGGAAGCATAATTTATGCCAAGCATATAAGCATATTCTTTCCGCCAGCTTGTCTGCTGCTGGTGATTTGATGCTTTTCCCGTCGCCGTTGTCGACAGTGAGCCTGCCAGCAGCGAACGTCAGTGGTTTGGAATGCAACGGCGCACAGTGCAAGGATCATTAACGTTTGATCGATTGCGTGACACACCTTCGTTTTGATTCACGCGCAATTGTTCCACCCAGATATTGCGTCCCCAAAGGGGATGAGATGATGTTCGTTGTTTTGTTCCCTGATGTAGCTGCCGCTTCGTAACAGTCAAGGCAAAACGGTTGTTTCTTTATGGCGGTGATGAGTTTCAGTAGGGAAATGCAATTTATAGACAACGAAAGTGATGGCATTAAAACCTGCCAACTGGCCGGCATTATGCTATGGGCCATCAATTGGAATTAATGCATGGAATTGCTTATTTTGTAATCAAGCTAATTGCTTTGAGTAATTCACAAACACTTCGTTAAAAGGAAATATTTTTGAGCAGCTAATAAATTCACAGCAAGCAAGCTGTAATGCGAAAAGTATACCTTGCAGGCGCTTGTCTCGGTTCGTCGCTTGTGTATCACGCAAATTTCTAACCGCTTGTACTGGAATGTTTCTTTAATCAACCATTTAGTAATCTACCAGCTGTTGAATATTAAAACACCGATTAACTCCTCCACTAACAAATTTTTCCGCTCCGATGTTTTTATGGGAATTGTTGACTTGCGGGCCCTGCTTTGAAGCGCTAGGTTTTATGGTGTTTTTAGTGCGACAGTTTTGGTAGTAGTTTCGAGGCACACCGTTACGGCTTTATGCAGATCTGTATCACTTCCCTGGTCATTCATATTTAAATATGTTTTTTTGAAATTATGATAAAGCACGTAGAAGGTCTCGTCTTTAGCAGACTCCAAGCTCTGCGCGTTAAGAAGGAAAGGGAAATTCTATCCGAGGTGCGTACAACAGCATGTTTAGTGTTACGTTTTATTGCTGCCTAGGCGAAGAGATTGTTTTCTCCTACCCAGCGGGAATATTTAGCCCGCTTTTGTTTTCCTTCCTACCAGGTGGGGCGATTGATCCAGTTGGGATGATTAAGGGAGAGACATCAACACCCAACACCGCGCCCCGAACCGTCGTCCGAAAACAATCAAACCTGTTATCGGGGAAAATTTATCGTACCAACCTGTCGGTGTCAAGGACCGACCGTCGATCGACACACTCCAGTTTCCATTTGCAGGAAGACGCTCGGGGAATTCGGGGTAAAAAGATCGAACTATCGGGGCAGGGTTTGGACAGGGCCGGGTGTCCGCTCGCGGTCACGATTTGAAATAACACCAAATAGTCATTAAGTAGTTCCCAGTGCCATATTAGGAAAGGGTGCGTTCTAATGAAGGGTGGCTCACAGTTGCTGTGCGGGATGGGAAGCAGCAGCATTAATGGGGTCGGCAATCGGAAACTGTCACTCGCGTAGCGAGTTATATATCCGATGCAAGGGTACATCACTCCGATGGGATCGTGTTACACTGGGGTTTGCTTCCGTAAAAGGGCTGGTCAACTGTATCGATCTATTCCCGGTGCATCGGGTTGACAACGGTTGTGGTTGATTAAAATACAGCTTCGATCGATAGTTGAAAGTTGACGTAGCTGTACGTAACAATGTTGCTGGATGTTTGTTTGGTTTGTGAGCTTTTACTATTAACGTTGGAAAGAATGTGCCATAAAACCTAGTATTTGTTGGAAATTATCTACAAAACTATATAAATTATTACAGATAAACCATTGCTAAAGACAGTTGTTATTTTAAATTAAGTCCTGATTGCTGTCTTTGTAAAAATTTTAAGCCACAAATTACTAATTTTCATTAACAAATTTTAGGCATTTTCAACTCATTGTTTCTTGATATTTTATTTTGAGGATTCTCAATCAATATTACTGTCGTGCGTTGAGATTTTATCCGCCAAAAATGAATTTAAGTTTAAGTTTTGAAATAATGAAGTACGATTGAACATTACATACAATTACGTTTTCATTTCCACTTACATTTTTAAAGCAAATAATTTTACCCAATTTAAGCCTTCTAAGGTGTAACAAAACCGTAAAAGGTTTGTGCAATAAAACAAAGGGAGTAATAAAGCCCTGTTGTTTTATAACTTATTAAGATAACAACCAGCAAATATGTAAATATAACTGAACCACTAAATAAAAGCTCATATACAGATGACTGGAAACCCAACAACCCAACCTAGGGTGCGCATTTCCTTCCTGTTGCTAACAATTATTTACCTAACATAATGTTCGCACTGGAGTTTTTTTTTTCCCACTGTTGTGATAATGGCACATTAGGGCTCGTAAATAAAACGAGTTGCATTATTTGTATGCAACAACCCAACACCGACCGTGGCAAAGAATTATGAGAACTCTCCACGACGCGGCAGTTCTCTCTTCCGCCTTTGGGCAGCCCATATAACCGCGCAGACTTACTTCCGCCGATTTCTGCCGTTAGGTTTAATTCGATTGCTGGAACTGCCGGGAAAGAATCCCGTCGGAAAAGTCGGTCGTTTGATGGTGGGCTTCTAGTGCTAGTGATGATGATGCTGTGTGTAATCGTTAGCTAGATCACACATATCAGACACAGACGACGCCCGATGTACGATGGGAAATTTTTCGAAACCTTTCTTTCTGCTTTCTCATAGGGATTTGAATTTGAGAGAGGGAGAAAAAGAAGCATTCGAACGGATTCTAGCCCGTTTAACTGTTTGATAAGTTAGCTGACCATATGGTTTCCTGAACGGTTTCCGGACGTAATTATTATAATTAACAGCGCCGTTTTGTGGTCCATGATGGGTGGTTGTGTAAACTACACACCAAGCGATGAAGCACCCACGATGAAGGGTGTGTAGCTCGTGTGTTTTAATTGATGCTAATAATCGTTCCAGCCAGCCGGCACGTTATGCTGGTTATGAATACGATAGTCATCTGAATTATTAGCTATTTGCCTTTCGTGATGGGACGTGATGCCGGGTGCCCTTTTGGTGACATTTCGTTGATAAAGATTAATTTTACGCGAATTCAAGCGTGACTTCCCTTTGCTCCTATCCTAATGAAAGGAGAGATGCATTCCATCAGGCCAGGCTGGATGATTGCGTGAACGAGCGGAATAAAATATGTTGATGGAACACAAAAGGGACACTACCAGAAGGTGTGAAGTCGTTGTCATTCCCGCTGCAGTTTTGTTGGGAAGCTTCGAGAGCATTCTTTTGTATCGCTTCGTTGTATTTGTACCACTCTTCTTCTCATATTTTTCATATGCACCGTGAAGTATGATAAATATCGTGTGGAAAGTCTTCGACTCGGGCTTCCAATGCTGCCCGATAAATCCGATGAGCGCAGCACACTGCGCACTCGGCCAGCCAACGATGGTGGTAATAAAATATGAATCTTTATTGCTGCCATTCGCGGGCCCGAGATGGAATGGCATCGCGAGCGAGAGGAAGAAAGTTGAATGCAGCACAATGCTGTCGATTTGTGGAGTTGAGTTTTTAAAATTGTTAACTGGAATGTTGTTGGTCAGCAGAAATGGGGAGGACACGCAAGCCCCGGAAATCGTTGTTGATTGCGATGGAATTTATGTAGGCGTTTTGTGTTGCATTTTACATGACGCACACATGTGCCAAATACTGACTGTCGAATGATTGCAGCTCAAAAGAGGAGGATTTAATAGTAAGTAATTGCTAATGGCGATGACTCACGTTTTACTATTAGGAAGCTTGTGCAAGTAGGTGTCTAATATGACAACTTATCTATTTCTTGCTTTCACTTTAAAACCTCAAGCTAATATGTCTGCTTGAGTGGACTTCAAAAATCCATTCTCCTCCAGGCACACATCCCACATACACACACTGTAAGCTACCATGGATAAGAAATTGGTTCCATTACGTCTAGTTTGACACTTGCGTCTGTAAAAGAACGGAAATTCAAATTCCACCCGTAGTTCAGTTCTCGTCGCCGGCGGGGAACAAAACAACACCAACCCAACATCCCAACGTCACACACTGAGCAACAAACCAACAAGCGTAGCCGTGAACGAAATTTGTCGTTCCGTTCAGGGTGATGGAATTCGTTCCACCCATTAGCCTCCAAACATCCTTCTGCTGATGCAAAAGTTCACGCCAACAATGGTTATTGGACAGCCGGAAAGTCGGAAGCCTTTCAGGCACGGTCAGACCGGCACCCAGTCACCGAACCGTAAAACAGACGAGCATCCAATTAATCCCTGACAAACCGGGTTTGAAGTTACTGCCACGGAGCGAGAAAGATCCCACATACGGGATACGAACTGGGGGTCGACGAAATTGGAACCGATTGGAACATCAGTAGTGTGCCGTAGTGTGGGAGCCCTTTTTTTGGGGGGAGATTTTGTATAATATTTTCGTTTTTTCGGGCTTTTTTTGGTGAAAGTTGCAGACATTCCCTCGGACAGCGTCGGAGCACTGGACCAAAGTTATGGAAATGAAGGTCGTCCCGTTGATAATGCGTAAGTTTGCACTCGTAAAAGGGTCAACCTGGGGAGGAGAAAGTGAAATCAAAAACCAAAAAAAAAAAAAAGGCACAGGAAGACGTCTAATCTTGACCGGACATTCTCCACTCTGCGGAGGAGGAGTGGAACTATCGGGAAATTTATGGACACCTTATGCACCCCGGGTTCGAATGTCTCCCTCGCCGTGGGCTGGGTTCGAACTCTCCTCGGCTCTTAAAGGAAGAAATGTAAATTCCGCGAGTCCAGCTAAACAAAAAAAATCTGGAGAATCAAGCTCGCCCCGGACATGCTCTCGTTAAGTCAGATCACATGTAAATCATGTTATCATGCGAAAAAAAAACGACTCAAGTTTCTTCACAGGGGGGCTGTCTGCTGCGTCCAAAAGTAGCAGAGACCGCTTGACTTGGAAATAAATCGTAGAAATATCGTTTCACATTATAGAGGTTCGAAAACGAAGGAAAGCATCGTTACCGTTGTGTCCGACAAGATCCTCGCACGTAGTTTGAAATGTTTCCCTCTCTTGCATTTGCATTTGGCAAAAATAGAAGGATAACGACACGCAGCGTTCGTATGATTTGTCTAAAGTGTTTTTGACGCTTGTTGCGTCTTTCGATGCCTTTTGCCAACTTTACACCAGAGTGGCAGGCGCGTATAATCCTCCTGGAACTTGTGCGTTCCAGCGACACACAGCGCTAGAAACAACGTGTGTACAGATGTCAGCATTGGATCGAGGGGCTGTGAGGGCTTGCCTTTGCGCACGGCCAGTGTACGGTGATATCTCGTCCACTGCTAGGGGAAAACGATCGTAGATCGACACGGCACGACATGCTTACCGCGGTGGGTGAGAACAGCGAAGACGACAACGAACGAACCGCCTGTGCCAAAAGGGATTAGGTTTAGCTGGCTTGACATTCCCGACAATAAATCAATTTGCATCTTGTAATTTATCTCCCGGCTGCTATCGTCATCCGATTTCGATAGAAGGTTGGGCGGTTGGGTGCTGTTGTGTTGAACTGTCGGATGTTGGTGAAGATTAAAGCTGAATGTTAGCAGCTATAAATAGTAGTTCAACAAGCTAAAATTCACTCTAAGCGATGGTATACTGTTCGCAGTATAATAGCACAACAAGCCAATTCGATCGATAACGAGAGCATTTAGAATATTAAAAAATGATATTTATTCATATTTTTAAGCATATTGAATAACAGTTCGTTATTCTTTATTCATTTAAAAGCTCATTTTTGTCCTAAAGATCGAGTGATCATGAGCGTTTTCTTAACTTTGCTATAAAATCTGAGTATTTCGTTAATTTTTAAAAATATTTCTTGATTTCAAATTATTTTCTGAAGTGCTCAAAAAATGATCAAAAATTATGTACTTGATCATGTATACTTGGCACAAAATGATTTCAAATGTGTTCACAAAAAGCACTCATTTATAGCAAACTCACTGCTAAGATCTTTCCCCCACAATTTCTACTCATTGCATTAAGAATTCGCGTGGCCAACCACAGGAAACGGTTTGTTTGTGCACGCGCGCCCGAACACAAAAAGCAGTCCATTAATTTGCTGCAATTTTGTGGTGGCGATTGCGATTAGATTTCGATTAAAAGTGCGCTAAAGCCACCCGCTTCGTGTGACCACTCCACAAGTCTGTGGTCAGTGCTTAAGAGGTTTGCTGTTACAGTTACCCCACTGGACTTTGTGAACGACTTCGATCCGACTTTTACTGTTCCCGGTCGCGCCGTACTAGCGCATAGAGCATTTGACTCCTGTGGAAAAGAATGATTCCACCCTCTATCTCTATAGGCTTTTCAGTGTGCGGCTATAGAGATAGAGGGTGGCGGCTCACCGAAGAAACTCGAGCCGTTTTTTCCCCAGTTCTTTTTTGTATTTGAAGTTTGCCCGTACGCAGTGGCAGTATTGCATCAGGTTCGGTTCAGGCTAGTATCCCGTCCGGTGGCTCCGGCTGTTGCGCACGGGTAATGTGGAGGAGAGCCGAGGTTCAAATTATAGGATCGCCTTTCATGTTCAATTGAAAAGCCATAAATTTATCGGACCGTTTATTTATTACCTTGCCCTGCTTAGCGGAAAGGCTGGCGTTGCGACAGATTTCGTCGGTTGTGATATGATTGGGGGTCTGGTGGTTGGCTCGGTGTGGGGCGGATAAAGAGCCAGAGATTGCAGAACGTGTTGAAGGTTTGTAGTTAGCTAAGTACGGGCGAACATAGAGAGCCAACGCATTCCGATGAGCAGAATAAACTCTTTTGGTATGGAGTTCGATTTTTTATAATTAATATCCAACATGATAAAGGCTACAAGAATTTCCTTTATGGCGTCCTGAGGTGGCAAGTAACTATGTTTCGTTTAATTACTAGACAACGGCAATATGAACGGTGAATATGAAAATTAATCAAAAACGATAAGTATATTCGTGTTGACAGTTGATTGAGTGACAAGAGCACTCCATCAAATACTATTCTGCAATTAATGTTTAGCTATAAATCTTTCCATAACCAATACAACAAAAATTAATTTAACTTCAAACACGTTTAAAACATGCATCAACAAAAGTTCGCCGCGTGCAAATGGCGAACGAGCTCCAATTTCTTTTTCCCGCCACACTTCACTGAACCATAACGATTTTGACATTTTGACTTCACGACATTTCCGTTGTCGGGCTGCAACGATCTGCCCTCGAACGTCGAAGGGCACCGTACGGCGAATGGCGGAATCGTTTCAAAAGGCAGGAAATTATCAAATTGAAGCGCACAGCTGCACATCGCCGTGTGGAGCACGGGCAAAAAAAACAGTTGAATATTTGTATCCATAATGTTGCAGTTTGCCACAAACAGGCACTCCACCGAAGAGGACTCCACTCCGAGCACGTGAAAGTGATGGCAATGATGATGATGCAAACTATTACGGTTGTCGAGCTTTTTAGAAGGACGGATGCAGAAAATAAAAGGCAGACAATCGCCCATTACCTACTCCGGAGACAGTTTTAAGCGACGCCGAAGAAATGTCACCGATGAGCGGTTTCCTGACGTTTGAGATATCTTTATAGTGAGCACGTGTTTGGAGCATTTATGAAGGTTCTCTGTTCGCACACGAAGTACGCAGTACTTAACTACTGAGATGTAGCTGGTATCTGATCCGTGTGTTAAGATACGTGTTAAGATAAAGCGAGACGTGTGTTGAACTTATTTACTGCAAAAGAAGTCATTTCGACCAGTGTACAGCAGAGTTAAATGCTATGCTAACTACTGCTCTACTGCTTCAAGTGCCATTTGAACTTCATTTGGAAGCAAAAGGTTATAGAGAGGAAGTTCTTACTTCACGAGAACACAATTGCTAGTGGATACATTCCTACAAAAGCTTGGACTCTTTCGCTCTCTCCAATTTCTTCGGTTAGTTTTGCCCGTCTGGACATCTGTTTGGTCAGCATTCCATGGCCACACTATCAGCACCGCACAATCAAAATGAGCATCAATATTACTACACGCACACCGAGAACCCTTCTACCACGCTACACTTCCCGGTCCTGGTCCGGTGATTCTCAAACCTCCAGGAACAGGTTTTAGGACGCCAAGGGATGCCCGCAGATTGCCGATGGCCCAGTGGGGGGAAAACCGATTCTCTCGCAAAAGCTGGGCTTTAACTATAAAATGAAAGCACAGCAGGATGTCAGCGGGTGGGATGCTTCACGAGGCCTAGACCAGCAGACTTAAAACACTTTTTTACGATAGCTATCGGTTTTCGGGGTGAGCCTATGAAAGTGGGAATGTACAAGAGCGAGAGAAAGGAAACGCTTGGTTTCTATTGCACGTCGACGACTAGAATACGTGCAGACACAGACGAAGATAAGCCTCTCCGGCATGGGTGTGCCATGGGTAGGGTTTAATGTGAGAAATTAATAATAACATTACACGCCTAATTAAGTTTAATTACAGATTTTATGATATCAATTTTTTTCTGTTGTGTTCGCTATTTTACTACGCCGCTCAAGTGGTCGCTAGAGCCTCTTGGGAGGAGCTTTATTTTCCATACGTTTAAAACCATTTTTCCGACGATATCTCACAACAATCGCATAATGCTGCAATGCAACGGATGTCAAAAAACAAGAAATTAAATGTAAAGAAACAAATTACGGGCGAGTAAAACAGTGCCAAGAAGAAGTTTGCAGAGGAAACAACTTATCGGCCTTTATTTTGGTGAGAACACAGAAATGATCCGAGAATGACAGGCAGCCCTCGGCAACATCTGCCATCTGCCCGCATTAACTCTGATCGAACTGGGGGGAAAGGGGTGCAAGAGAAGGGCAGAAAGAAGTGAAGAAAAATGGCGTTGCAAATGATTTTTTTATGTTAATGATGAATCATGTTGAAGGCGAACGATCGTTCTAACAGCAAATCGGTTTAGAAACAGAGACGAAGACTTGTTCTCAAAGCCAAATTTTAACCGGTGGAAAATCGAAGAACCTGCTGGGTAGGAAAAAAGTAACTTCACCTCATCAAACCGGACCATCCATCCGGAAGAATAAAAAGTGAGAACGAAAGGTGTAAAACAACAACGCTGAGCACTTGTGGCCCGCAGTATGTACGACCAAAACATACGAAACACGGTACGTAATTAGCTGGCCTGGCACTGCCTATGTGCACTTCATTAAATCATTCCGACAGTGGCCGGGTCGTGTGCAGCTTGCAGACTTAGAAATCGTCCGCAAGCTGGGCAAACGAGTCGGTTAAATAAAAAAAAATTCGATTTTTGCGAGAAAGGAGACCACATTTGCGGTTGAGGAAGTAGTTTCTTCGGAGGTTTCCAATTACTTGCTTTCGGTTAATAACCACAGCATCGACCGCAAGGTCGATTTGGGATGCAGGGACAAGAGAATTGAAAAGAGCATCATCATCACAAGGCTGTTGACAAATTTGGATTACGAGGACATAATTTAAGCGAATGTGATTGCCGCACAGAAATATCCTGATGTAATCTCTTCTCCGATGCAAGGGTACAACTTTATTTGGAGCTTTATGGTTCGAGGCAATTAAACTTTTTGCTTCTTCAGGGAGAAGGTAATTTGAAACTCGATCATTATGTGTTTTTGGATGGAATTGTGATGCAGATAAGACTTCACATTATAGAACGCATGATGAGTGAGTTTCCAATGTAAGCTGCCAACCATTGTGACAGACGATGCAACACACTGTAATTACAGCATGGCGCTCATGCAACTACATTGTCAAGCACCAACAATGTCGAATCGTTTGTGTGCCACATAATGAACATTTAGCTTCCGGCGACAGGTGTACCAACATCCGGATGTTGGTTGGATGCCCGATGTCGTGCAGGAATAGTTTTTCCTGTGAGCAAGGAGAGGAAAATCCACCCGGGCCATACGAGTGCCATACAATGGCGTGCCGAATGCATTTTCGGTCAAATTTAGCTTCAATTGTTACCTTTACTAAACATCGAAGGTTTCATCATTTGTGTACTACAAATGGGAGATAATTTTGCTCCCGAAATGGCTTTAATTGATGTTTGCAAATTATTCCTTTCCATCAATCATTAGCCAAAGGTGTTGACGATGGAAGGATGCGTTCGTGTTGCGTGGTTGAACGAAAGCATTGTTGAAATTGTAAAGTCTTCATTCGACAAAAGATGCATCACCTGATTAACATTTGGCATTGCGGGTCAATGCGTTTCGTTTATTATTCTTTGGGAGCCAAATAGCTATAATTTTTATCTCAGAACGGGAAACCGGATGGGAATGTTACTGCTAGCTTTGTCTGACAGATACTTACAGCCTTTGTTCAGAATTTAGAAGCGAAAGACTCAAATATTTTTCGTTCAATTTATGTCGCACTTGATGTTTTGAATGTTTTGGCATATCTATTTCTTGGTTGAAATTTTGGTCCGTCTAGAAGAGCTGTTTCACGATAAAGGTCTCTTCAGATGCGACTTGCAGCCCAGCTGACATGGTTTTAAAAAATAAACACACCTTTCCCAGTGTGAGAAATCTCTGCTGTAACTTGTAACAATTTAGTGATTTTATGTGGCAACTGATTTAAAGTGTATCTTTGACGTTTAAAGAGCACTATAATGTGTGGATTAACTAAGTAAGAATTTTTTTAAATTTTATATCTATAAGAGTCTTTAAAAACTTATGAAAATAATTGCCACTGCTAGCAAATGCTCAGGAGTACATGATTCGAACCAAAAAGACTGAAGAAGATGCCTGTCTTGATATCATAGCTATCAGCCTTTTTCAACGTATGCAGTCATAATTTTTGCAGATAGATGAAATAGATCAATTACATTAATTACTTCAGAGTCTAGACAGTGTTTCTAAGAGAGTATAGGTAAATATTTAAAAATAATGTGTAGGTGGTTCAGTGGCAGATGCAACAACGATGCCGGTCTTCACACAGAAGGACCAATGTTCAAATTCGATCCTGACCTTTCCCCCGTAGTGAGGACTGACTATCCAACTACGTGCTATTCTACAAGAAATTTATTTATCAGAAATAATCTTATGATTTTCAAATTCATCTGCTGATAATTTTTGAGGACTAATAATTCCTACCACCAGGATATATTCCGCTTAATTCCCTGGTTGAATTCCATAAATGGTCCTTAACAGGTTAAGGTACGGCTGGTCCTGACTAGGTATTTAATTCAACATTTTTCTCTAGTTCATGGAGAGACTTTTCAAAAAAGTGAGTTAAAAACGTCTATTAAATACGACCACAGTTCAGTCAGAGTGGCGTAATACTTCTTAAAGCTAAAAAAAGGTTGTGAAATTGCACAAAATTTCACAGCTTGTTTCAGCTAAGCTTAGCTCACAAAATTTTTGAACTTTTTTTTCCACGTTCCAAGAACGTTGGTGGCTTAAGTCGTGTCCCTCCAATATTTCTTTTTTCATCATTAATTTACAAAAAAAAAAAAAGCGTAAGTTTTTGTTTTGCTTCAAGGTATTTGCATAAGCTAAAGAACACTGGACGAACAAACCTTCGCTTACAATGGCCAGTAGAATCAACAAAGCACCGTTCTACCGGGTGGATCAATGCGGGTCTTTAATTCCACCCATCACCCAAGAGGCGTCCGATTACAGCCCGCAGCTCACGGAAGTCGTGTTGAGGCACTTTTACCGGATCAGAACGGTCACACACACATACAAAAACCACCGCACCGGATCACCTGTGTGCATTTGCCCCGTTCCCTGAAGCTTACCGCGAGCGATACCACCGAGGCCATTAGGTTGTTTTGCTGATTATTAGGCGCCATTTATCCTGACCGATCAGCGACAACACGGTGTCCGGATCGGGTTGTCCCCTCGGGTTTTTTTTTCTCTTCCCCATTGCTCAAGTGGTGCCGGGACGATTAATCCGAGCTAAATTATAAGTTCACGTTTCCCGGCGCGTTCAATGGTCGCGCGCGCGCGCACGGATCTTAAACGGACACGGTGATGGTGCGCGTTTCGCCACGATTCCGAGTCTGATTACTGTTGAGGGGGTTTTGCTGTCTTGTTTTTTTTTTTTTTTGCACCATCGCTATCGCTAGGCTTAGCTTCCCCAACCGCACTGGAATTGGGTCACAAACGGCTGGCGTCTGGCGGGATTGCGATGGATGAATGTGGCGGGACGATGATGAACGGAAATTTAGCTGTAAGGTCTCGTAAGCTTTCTGTAACGATGCTAATGCATCGGCTGGGCTACTGGAGGGAGATACTTACAAAAGTGCATATTAATTGATAAACAGTGGGTACGAACTTCAATTTTCTTTTGTCGTTTAAACGGAGTTGTTTAATAGGAATAACGCATTGTTGCGTTTGTTCTTTGGTAAGCCACAAATTGAAACCAATTGTAAGCTTGTTTCAACCACAACAACATAGCACCAAAACGGCGTCTAATTAGCACAAACACATCGACAAGAGTCTCACACAATTAACACAATCTTCATAATTTTACGCAGTTTTAAATTCGACTTTAATCGTACGCATCCACACTCTATCTCACTTCCAAAACAAATGTCTAGTAAGTGTCATAAAGCTTGCGCCATGACGAACCGTGCAGCAGCATGAAGCCCGACAACCGTTCCGAGCCTCGAGACATTCACCTTACACAGGGGACACAGTGTGGAAGGAAATGAATCTTTAGCTTGCTCTCAGACCCGCCCGTTCGTTCGTTAGCATGTAACGCGCGGATGAACACCGCGTGGCCCTTTTTTTCGATCAAAACAAAACAGTCATTAAGCGTCTACGACCAATTATGCTCCCGGTCGGTGCGGTGCGTTGAATCGGTACCGGTAACAGGCGTGGAGATGGAACTCTCCTGAAAGCGATTGATTGGAAGTTTTTACAGAAGACATACCAAGGCTCTAACTGAGAAGCAAAAAGGAAAAAAGAAGGGGAATCAAAGAGAAGAAATTGTAGAATAGAAACAGATGGAAAAATCAACATCATAGACGCGTTCTGGTTTTTTCCTCGTCTCGAGTTAATTGAGGAGGATGGGTTGGAAAACCGACGAGTGGGGGGGGAATAGATTTGATTTTCGGTTCGAATCGTCCAAGCTGAAAATTAAAACTAAATTTTACTCCGATCTCGTCTCCTTTTACCCTGCCACTTTTCGTCTACTCTTGCCACCAGGGAACAGGTAGAAGGGAACGATCAACTCCCGTCTGTTCTCTCATCAGCCTAATGGGTTTTAGTTTTATTGAGCCCTTCAGATTTGTTGGTGCTTGTAGTAGAGTACAACACACACACACGAGGGGGGAAAAAACGAAAATACATCCTTTTACAGACAGGGCATCAATTTCAAGCAACCGTTTTACAACGTTCGTCGTTTTGCGGGGGGAATATGCGGTCAACTATCTCCAGAAAAACCTCAACAGTTCGCTTTCGTGCAACGGAAGTCGAAAGGAACTAGATACAACCGATACATTTCTAGGCAAATCGGCTTGGGGCGTGCTAATGATAGTGTGGTGTTGCTGCCAGTGCCGGGTGTTGTTCGTGTTTTGTTGATTCTTCTCGCAGGAGCTGGCAGGCGCAAAGCTGATCTGCTTAACTTTATCCAACCGGCTCAACGAAACGGAAAACACTAGCCGAACCAAACGAGCCAATAAAAACAAATCACAGCCTGTGGCCAAAAAACGTTCGTAAACAGGTTCCGAGCGATCGATCAGCTCTTGGTTGTGGCCAGTGGGGAGAAATAGGATACCTGGTGCTTGTATCCCGATTTTCGATCATTTTACTCGCTGGTCGAGGGAAAGAAGAATTTTGAAATCAGGTGAGAGAGAGAGAGAGAGAGATTCACACCATGTAAAAATGTGTCAAATCGTTGCCTTTTCTTGAGCGATTTAGCTGGTTAAACAAATTTCAGCTGTGTGCTACAACATTCCTTCCTGGTTGCTTACTTACTATCATTTTTTGGGTTCCAAATTCCTTACCTGTAATGAGAAAGTAAATAAAATTAGTAAGATTTCAGATGGAATTGAACTAAACAATGTGTAAAATGAGTAAAAATTCAAATTAATCTTCTTCACCGAGGGTTCGTCGCTTATTTAATGCCGCGCAAGGCTTTTATGTAATATTGCGTGATTGCTATAGCCCTAACGATTCTTCTTTCTTTTTATTTTCAATTTATTTTCGCTGTCGATTGTTACCAAACAACGAAAAACACGATCATTGCGGCCCTTAAAACAAAGACCTTCCATTGTTTTTGGTTGAACCTTCGGGAAGTATTTCGTAAAATGCACGCATGAATCACAAAGTACAGAGGTCGTATGTTTGAGGGATTTTCTTCTCCCCAAAACCGGAGCAAGAAACTGAACCAAAACCAAAAACAAAGCCACAAAACTGTGATCCACTGTATCGAATCGTGTACAGTGGCCAGACCAAACCGGAGCAGTAAACGGAGCGCGATCGAAAAGATTAGATGGGATTGTTCGCCGAATGGTAACACGGGAACGACACAGAACGGGCCGCGCGTTGGTGGCGATGGTGGTCTAAATATTTTAACCAAACCACCAATAAATCAACTCACATTCGGTTAGAAACGTCCGAAGATGCCGACAAAAAGATTCCTTAGAAGAAGAGAAGAAGGGGGGGGGGGGGGGGGGGAAGGAACGAGCGTTCCACGTACGTGCGTCCTTTACGAAAACCGTGGTAGAACCTTGCCCGAGCGTATTTGTCATAGAACACCGCAATAATCCACACAACGCATCATTTGGGCCGGTGTAGATGCGTATCGCCTGTCCGCCGGAGAAGATGTGATGCATGCCGTGTGTGTGTGTGTGTGTTTTGGGCGGGTGTCTCGTGCCAGAATGTCTTAGGATATGATTCTTTCTTTAGGCTGTTTGCATTGTTCGAAGCTGCCAAGCTTCTTCAGCATCCGGCGCAAGGAATCGTATCTTGCGATCGATTCAGTGTCAGCTCGGCTGACAAATGAATTTCAATTAACTCAACCCGAAGCGTGTCCGATTGGACGCGCTTTTTTCTGCTTTCGTCACTGTGTTGTTGTGTGGCTTTTTTGTTTTCTTCGACATTCCTGAGCAGATTTGTATCAACATCGTGAGCTACGCGTGTGTACATTGGAATGAAAGTGCCTCGAAAAATCTGACGCAGATTGTGAGTCACAGATACACACAGCGTCATATGAAAAATGGTACCCATGTTGTTCATGTCTCAATATGTATCAATATTTGAAGCACTGCTCACACATAAACATTGTTCTTCATAGAGTGGCCCTAAGAACATACGATTACGCAACATCATTCGAAATGCTATGGCGTAATATCGAAAGAAGCACAAGTCGCAACGAGCTCACGAGTAAATGGCGTAGAGTTTTCTAAACTCCGTCAACTGTTCGAATGTCTAGGGCCGGACAGATTCGATGCATACTAAATTGAAACACCCAAATAGTCAGACAGTGTCGAGTTGTGTGACAGGTAATTATAAAACACGTTCGCTTGGAAGCTCATAAAACTGATGGCGATGTTAATTAAAGCTCACGCGCACGGGAGTTCTGGCACAGGATTGGGACAGCGTCGCTAATCGATTAGTGATGTTTGCGAGAATTTATAATACTCCGTATAGGTGGCACATAATTTAAGCCTACAAAGTCTCCCCACACGCACACGGGTGCGGTATTAGAAACGGTTCAGTTCAGTCCCCTTCTTTCTAGTGCTAGCGTCGCAAGCAATTCTCACTCAAGAAAGTTCAAGAAGCACCTGACGGTTGACTGAGCACGAGCAAAACGATAATCTGATAAAGGTAGATTCTTAAAATGAATACAAATAAATAAGACGGATCGACCCGGTGGAATCGTTCCTAAATCGGGGGGCGTTTCGCATTTTAAGCGTACGAAATATGATACCAGAAAAAAAACGCAACAACCCTTGCTTGGGCAAATATTTAAATTCCAAATTTAAGCATAATGGGAATTCATTTCCAATACTTCTCGCCACGGCTGTGTGCTTCAAAAACATCCCACCATCCGAACCTCATCCTACATTAGGGATGCTGTTATGCTAAATTCTTTTCTAGAATCAACCTTCGAAAAAGCACCATTAAGGTTCGCCTTTCGTGCGAGTGTCTACGCGATTTTAACGATCGTACATTTATTTCTTTCGCAAATTAGTGTCAGCGACCGCAACGGGCGCTTGGACGACGTGATTCGCGTTCCCTTCGGTGTGCCCTCGGTTGGGGAATTAAATTTAATTAATTTCAATAGTAAACTTTAATTATTGGTAGCTTCGTTTGATGGTGGACTATGGTGGCTGCTGGATCGTACCAGGTCCTGGTGATGGAACGAATCGGCTATTATGTGTGCTTGTGAGTATTTGTAAGGGATGGTTTTGCTATCTATTGTGCAAAAATAAGTAAGTATAGGACACACGGGGTGAGAGTGTAAATCATTATTTTCTCTCTCCACTGGATGCGTTTTTGATGGCCCATTCTGTTCACTCAACCCTTTTGGGTACGAATGTTTCAAGTTTAAAGCATTTACCTTTTATGAAAATAATTTTTAATTTTAGAAAAATGGTCTTACCGTTTTAATATTTCTATGCGAATATTAACAACAGACAGTCACAAACATGAACCGGTAAAATTATTCTTCAACACAATTTACTTGCAAGAAATCTTAAAATGTTGTCAGCTTATGCAACAACGGTAAAAATGTTTAAATCTAATAATCTAAATACTCTAAGGCTTACTGTTATTGTATCTCGAACAATACGCTTAGTAATATCGTGCTTGGATATTTAATCTAGGATAAGAACTTTTATTGATTGAATCCCGAACCAACCTTCGGTTTGTAACAAGACTGATGTGACAGACCTAGACGGATTCTCAATAACGGTAAAAACAGGGCATAAAATGTTCCTCTCTTAAATATCGTAAAGTTCTTTCTTCTCTTTTCTTTTCTTTTGCATAACAACACTTGAAAAAATAACGACGAAACTAAGAAATACCTCGCGAATACAAATTTATTTGCAGTTCATATTCTCTGCTCTTCTTGAGCTGATTTTGTACAAATTTCTCACGGCATTTCCTCGTTGCTTTTTTATCTTATCCTGAGCATGCTTGGTTGGCCTCAAGGAGTTAGTTAAGGAGTAAAAAATAAATATCAAATCATACGTAGCTGACTTATCTGTATAAATTCAAATTAAATATGATTGCGCTCAGACCCCTCTTTTTCTTGCTCATGGTTTAACCACCTGTTAGAAGTCTTGAAGGCCATCGAATGACTTACTAGGCTTGTTGATACCCCGTAGTTGAATAGTCAATTTTCACTGCGGAGGAATGGTTCGATTGACATTTTAACTATTTATGTTTAATTGCTAAAAACCATTACAAGTACATATGGCGATAAACATAAATAAGTAACAAAGACTTAAAAGCACCATCAGTAAAAACTAACAATATAATCTTTGTTCATTTTCTTGATGTTGAAAGGTCGATGAATTTTTAAAGAACACCTAGGCATAAACCGAAAACAATTCTCATGCTACGATTCCTGGGTTTTTCTTACTCTGTGTTACATAGTTTCATAGCGATTGACATCTTGAGCAACATCAGTAAACGCCTTTCTTTCAATATATAACAAACGTCTTACCTCTTTAAGGGTTATTTTGATCCACATTTCTCTTTCATCTAACATTTTTATGTATGACCCACAAAAAAAAAAAAACACCAAACCCCCCAACAAAATATAAACCACCAACGGATCTTGCGCAAAAGGAGAGCACAACACAACACAAACGATACAAAAGCTCAGGCAAAACACGAGTAGCGCACCAGCCATACCGACGACCGACGGGATTCGGGGCATTCGGGCCAGCATTCAGTAATGTTGAAGCCCAAACAAATGAAGGTCTAACACGTAATGTGCGATTCGAGCATACTGATCGCCATTCGTGCCATGCCGTTTTGTCGAGCGCGAGCTTTGTTTCGGGTGCTCCACAAGTGATCGAAATCGTGCCCAACCGGTGGTGAGGCCAATTTTTGCACCTTCATCTACCATCGTGCCATTTTTTACCTTCGGTTCGATGTTTTTCTTTTTCTTCTCGGCAGCATTTTATGATGCTGTGAAGCACATGCTGGTTAAAAGGCTGAAGCTTATGCTTTGATTTACCATTCAATGTAAGTACTGTGTGAGTGTGTGTGGTTTTTTACCTTTAAAGTTCTTTCTGCATCGTATAGACACCGTAGAAAAAAAACGTAGCTTTACCCTCCAAAGCTCGAAACCACCGTCGGTAACCGTCCTGATGTGTAAATTATATCCAACAAACTGGTTTCAAAGGGCTTTTGTTTTAGTTTCACTGTCACTGGACCTAATGGAGGCGGCTGGAAGGTGTTCCTAGTGCCTTCTGGTACATCTGGCACCAGCGCTTTAAAGTGCAAAAAATAGGTGCTTCTCTTGAGCAAAACACGCGAGGAAACGGAAGTATGGTTTCGCTGGATCGAATTCGTAACAAAGCGAGTCTTTTCTGTTTAGGTCGAGGATGGGTTTTTTGACTCCCCTTCATGCTCAAGATGTTTGTTGAACTTGTTGGCAATAGCATAGGGATGATGAAATTCGGTAATGTGATCTTGGCACGCTTCGGAATCGATTAGTATCGATAGTGAATTATGGTACATTGAAAGCGATTTGCACGTTGTTACAGTTGAATAGGCAAAGCGTAGCAGAATGGATTTATCGCGTCTTTAGAAGGGGTTTCTTCACAGCCTAACCAGACGCACATCATCTGTGAGGCAATCATGAATTTGTTACATTTCGTTTGCAGGTTGTTAGTTTGCCTGCCACTTGCCAGAAGATTACCCAATTTAGTATTCAATTACAAGTAATTTTTTGCATTAAATTCGCTTTAAGCAGGATTTTAATTATCATCCCTTGCGGTACAATAAAACGACCAAACCAAGATAAGCGCCAATAAAGTAAATCCTTCACATTCCTTTATGACGTCTCGGATTGCATTTGCATAACGCATAGGCGCATTATCCTCTGACAGCCGACAGTGTCAGCAGTGTCACTTGGCACATGACCATGGCATGCATTTTTACGGTTTGCCTTCACGCTGCAAGGTCTCAAAATAGGCAGCAAAGGGGGATTGGTATTGGAACAGAGAAAAATGTGCCTTAAAAAGGCGTGCTATCGCGATGCGGTAATAGCTCAATTACCACCTCGCGTAAGCTTGACGCAATTAATTGAAAGAAAGCTGTTGGAGGAGTCCCCGTTTGTGACCATGTCCATGCAAAAGAAAAAGAAGGGACTCATTAAGGTGATTATTTTACGCACCATTTTACCATAAATCTCGACGCGCACACACCGACGCCGGGATACGCCATATCGGGACGTCTGGTTTGGTCCAAAATGACATGACAAAGGCTACCCTCGCTCAATCGTGATGGAATACTATCACGGGTTTGACCCGCTGGACACGATCGGTAAAGTGGATGAAATTTCCACTTAAATTCCACCCTTCCAATCCTGTGCGGGATGCCGTACTAATGATCTGGGTCTTGGCGTGCACGAAAGACACCAGTGGCCAAGGTTGGTAGCTAAAGCTTTTAACGATCATCGACCATCGGTTCGTTGGATGGGAGTGGCTTTTTAAATAGGAGAAAAAAAGAAGGCTTTTGGGTACGCAAAAAAAAAAAAATGGTGGACTACAGCGCTCAGCAGGTAGTTTGCAAGGAATGGTAAGATAAATTTGTTTGTAAAATTCCACGACCTCAAAATTATGCAATATCATTAGTTAGGTTTTTTCATTGATTAAAAAAACTAGAATTTAAAGTGGGCAAAGAGGGCATGCAGTATATTAAGTCGTACAAACACATATTTTTGGAGTATACAGGGTTTTATAGAGCAGTTCAAATCGTTTAACTTTTAACGATTTGGGACGTTTTTTAAATACATTTTGTATCAAACATCGCTTATTAAAGTCTCGGTAGAATCGGGTCTCAAATTTCATTCGGATCGTTCCCTCGTAGTTAGGACTGACTAGCCAAATAAGTGGTAATAACGAGTCTAGTAAGCAGAGGAAGACAAACATTTTATATTTATTCTATGAATTTCATTCCAGTCTTCCATTCCTGGGTATAAAGACCGCCAGGATTCATTCATGATAGTTGAAGTTTAAAAATTTTTAAATCAAGAAGCTTAAGGAAATTTCAAATATCTCGAATTAATGCAGAGGTTTAGATAATATTAAAATAATCATCAATCAAATATTTACAAAAAGTTTTACTCTATAGCTTATAAAACCAGGTTTTTTGCCTTGAAGTGCCATACCCCTCAAAATTCCCGAACGTGCCCTGCCATCGTACACGCATGGACCGATTACGCAATCGAACAAACCGTTTTGTGAGAGTAAATGTCCGTCTTCTCTGAGCCTGAAATTCGTATCCCTCTTTTAGGTTGGAATTTACGTCCGATCATGACGCACACGTAAATATCACAAACCTTGACGGGGGTCAGGCATTCAAGAAGGATTACCGATCCGGAGCCGGGAAGCACCACGCATAAGCCTTACTAAATCAAAGTAGAACAAGCACGCTCTGTGCAGGTTAGGAGCTCAGGAGACAGCATTGCTAGACGAAAGCTGTTATAAATCATGCAGACCCGAAGCACCCCTCCTTCCGCACCCGTTATTGACAGCCCGCCGTTGTACCGTTTAGTCGAGTGGGTCGTTTTGATCGACACTAAGCGTTTTACCTAGCAGACGCTGTGACTTATAAGGAATGTAATATGGGCATCTTCCTGCCCACCCATCGTCAGGGTGCGAAGAAGAATGTGAAGGATTTTTCGGCACCCCCGGTGCCCGGTGCGCAAGATTGGCCTTGTTTTTGCCCATAAAAGGGTGCCTTTCACTGCCCCTTGCGCGGTGTGCGTGTATGCGTTGACCTCAAACCTTCGGCGTGAAAATGGTGGTAATTTCTCTTTCGATGGATGCACCATAGCGTTCGGAGGACGTTAGGCACGCGTTATTTGCGTGCATGTACGTACGTACGCGATGGCAGTATTGTTCTGTGGACACAATTGAGCAGCAGAAGAGGATTGGAAGATGTAAAAAAAAAAATTGTAAGAAGTGTACACTCCGGCCCCACTGAATAGATATCAATCAAATGCCAAATTGAAACAGGTCCATCGTAGATACTGGACTGGACGGCTAGGACGAACGATTTGCTGCATACTGAGTAAGCACTTATAGCCTTGAGACAAAAATAATGACTATGAAACTCTTATGCCCATCGAATCGTATCGTATGCTCTTACTATAACTTTTGAAAAATATTGAGACAGAGGCCTCGTCGAATATTTATGGGTTGATGCAGTGCCATAATGTATTGGAAATGTCAACTATGGACAAAGATATTTAAACCTTGTAATTTATGTTTGAAACGCTGTTGATCTTACTGATGATGAAATCAGTAATTATGGCAAAACTACCTCAATTCGTTGAAATGTCTTAGTAAAGCATCCAAAAAATCCTGGAGTTATAGCTCCAAACTACTTCAACTGATAAGTAATGCATAAAATTTAAAGATAAAAATCAAATTAAAGAGATCTATGGCAAGATTTATAACAGCTAATATACAAATCAAAATTATATAAAAATAAGCACTCAGAATTGCTTTAGATATATAAAAGTACAAAATTTTTTGAGGTATATTATCGAAAAGAGCTAACACAGCCTAAAAACTTGCATATCATTTTGAGAAAATTCATTAAAAACCTTCAAAATATGATATTCCTTAAATTGCTTTTTGCTTAAATGACTCTTATCTGCAAATCTTTCTACCTACCTTCAGGTAGATTGAAGTCAAGGAAGCCAAAACTGGCACACAAAAACCTCCAACGATGGCCAAGTGCCAAGCGAGGAGCAAAGGACTCTTACCGAATGAATGTAGGTACCTCTGAAGTAAATCATTCAAAACACCTTCAAACAAATAATCAAACCCACATTATCATTAGCCAACATCTTAATAAGGCCGACCGGCACTATTAACCTTCGATCCAGGGTGTACCTTAAGATCGAATCGAAATGGAGGTAGTAATTTTCCCATTTAATTCATTTGACTACTACCACTACCGTTCCCCGTTGAAAAAAACGGGGAACAGAGGAGAGCACGAGCCAGACCGCTGAACTTTCCCTACGGTCAAGTGCCCGGTAGCACCGGCCGAATCGATCGCATATTATTACACAGGTCAAACATTTACGCCAAATTAACACGCCGCCGGCTGCCCATCATCCCCGCAAGCGTTGGTGTGTGGTGCTTTCTAAAACGACCGGGCAAGTAATCAAAACATTACGCCCTCCCTATTATCTTGTGGGTGGGAGAGAGGTGTGTGTTGTGTGTTGTCCCAAATGAAACCATTTTCATCTGTGTTGTTCGCATTTTGATCGTTTGCGGGTTGCGGAAACACAAGGGAACAAAACGCGCGGGTTCGTCGCTTAAAGGCGCGGCATACAAGTCTTTTGATTCGCTGTTTTGGCGTTTTGAGCGTTTGTGCTCTAATTTTTATTTTTTTCGGTAGCCGAGTGAGGGTGTGAATATTTTTCACATTGAAAGCTTTACATTCTAGTTGTGCTGGGACACTACCCGGGGTAGTAAGTCGTTAGCTCCCTTGTCGCATTATTAATATATTCATTAGAACGATTACACGGTTTCAAACGAGTGGTTGGACGAGCCGCCGAATATACGGGCCGTTTGTTACGATTGCCCCTCAAGTGGATACAGTTGGGTAGTGCCAACGTTCCCATCGTGTAAGGGTGCGACAACAAGGGATGACCGACAAGAACCAGACACCGACCGTGATGGGTCCCATAAATTAGTTACTCAAACCGTTGCCGGGAGTTTACCTCAAGCAGGGATCTTCGTTGCGGGTCGTTGGTTTAGCTGTCGCCCACAGAGGCTCACCACGGTGTGAAAGAAACATTTTTCATTCTTCCCAACGGTGAAATGGAGGCTCAAGCAGAGCAATCAACGGTTGACTGAGTTCGGAAGGTAAATGACGAAATTTTGAACTTCCAACGCCGTGGCTCAGAAGCAAAGGTATGGAAGCTTTAAGGTAGTCTGAGATTTTAAAATTTGCACAAACCTAGTGGGAGGGAATGAAAACTATCTGTAAATTCAATTAACATACTACTGTGGAGTTTTGCTCGCTTTTGCGTTCTGTTCAGGTAGAGCAAATGACTGCGTTTGTAAATCATTCTGGCTTCTCTTACTGCGAAAAAAAAAGTAAGACACAAATCACGGCAAGTTTTCAACCCGAAAAGCATCATAAATTTGTCCACCTTTTTCTTTGCCTAATTCAGTTTTAACTACATGTGTTTTCTTTTCGTTTTGTGAGCCGTTCGGATCTAATGGTTCATAAACTAATTTTTAAGTATCGTATTTTATCGTACTTCATTGTTCTGGTGCCGCCATTTGTCCACTGGCAGCCGGATGGGGGTTGTTTTTTCACTTCTATCGCCTCTCATTGTAAACAGTCGAAACGAATCTATTAATGAGCGAATCACTAAAAGGAAATGCAAATTTTCGCGCCTCTTCGCCATAATGAAGGCTGCTTCAGTGAGTGTTTGTGTGTTGCGGAGAATCCGGAACGTCTTTTGTGATGTTTATCACAGCGAAAAAGTTCCAGATCATCTTCTGGAAACGGTTAACAACCTTTTTGAGATCTGCATAATAGTGTTTAACCGTGATCTGGCTGTATCTTAATACATCCCGATACATTTGATATGTATTTTTCGGTCAGTTAAATTTCACATTATGTTAGTAAGTTTATTAGTAGAATTTTCCACGTTGCACGAAAATTTTAAGTATTGAATGTGTGCCAGTAATTTGTTATTAGTAAGCCAACATAAGCACCAATATCTTGACCATGGGTCGAATCGAAGAACGTGTCCGCACATTTCACTTGTACCGAAAGATTGGTTACGAATTTTCATTTCGTCTGCTCTAAATTTCCCTTTTTCCACTGTCCATTTGGGCCCGCTGGGACATAACCTGTTCATGTGAAGGAAAGAGTGAAAAAAAAACAAACAAGCAAACACACATGCGGAAATCAATTGGAAGTTTCCTTTCCGATTCCTTTCACTGTCAGGCGCGAGCGCATCGATCGAGGCAAATCGAGGACACGCATGTGTTTGTGTGCGCCTTAATTTGGTCATTACTGGATCGAATTTTGTCGAACAATATGAGGAAAAAACAGCACAAAAACTAGACCATGGCCGTCGGTGCACTTGTCCGGGTGCTTGCTTTTTTTTTGTGTTTCGCTTTTAAAACTATGATCACACGATGGTGTGAAAATTAGAGGAAGCAGATTTAAGCAGACACAAAAAGGCAGACCCATTTCGTTGATTGATTTTAGCAGAAGTGAAAAGCTCACCGGTAAAACTCAATGCTTAATGCGATTACCTTTCGGTTCGGTTCACAACCGAGAAATGTGTGCTTGTGAGTGAGGTGTGAGAAAAATAAAACTGAGAGTAAACAAAAACTCAAGACAGTAGAAAAAAAACGGTTCACTTGCTGCAACACGATGTGCTTTTACAAAAATACATAACGTAGATTTTCAAGAACAAAACACAGAAGGTTTTAAAATTATGAAAAGGGTGCGTTGAACATAACAAATGCTGAAAGGAAGCAAAAAAAAACTGTTGAGAAAACATTCGAAAGGGCAACTAAAGAATTTGCAAAGAAGAATAAGCTGATGAAGCAACGGAGTCACAAACTGGCTGGTATAAACGCAACGTGTACCACAGCAGAGGCTCCAACTGTGCCCTCCGGCGAGGTGATTGAAAGATTCTTGTGTAGAGTAAGTGGAAAGGAATTCGCTCCTATCCACCTAAGATCGGTGTAGACAGTAACATTTCTAGTTATTCTAGTTAAATATGTATTTTAAATTTCATTTAGTGAGTTAACAGTACTACTACCTTTATAGCTACTTTTATAGAATGTTCCCAAATTTTGTCCTGTGAGTAGACGACTACGAACTTAAAAAAAAAAAATTGTTTTTCTTCTTCAAAGTTATTTCTTGTTTTGTTTTGTTTTCCTGCCTCCGTTCGGAATTCTCTGATGCCCCGAAACAGAGGGTCCTCCCATTCCTCGACGAATCCACACCATGCGTCTCGTAAAGGATCGCTTCGTAACCATGCGCGCTTCGCATAGTTGGAATATTTTAACATTTTTGCTCTTCACCATCCAACCACTACGCGAGACGCGATCGAGAAAGAGTTGGAGGAGGGTGGAAGTGGAAGAAAAAAAACTGACCCCTCAGGGGGCTGGGAAGCGAACCCGTCGACAGTAGTGGGCTTGGCAGAAGAGGCATTAAGAAGATATTCTTCGAGATGTGTGGCGTGTTTTGTTTTGCCTTTCTTTTTTCTCTTAAATACTCTACTCTTTCAGAACATCGTCCCGCAACGAGTCACAGTGCAACGGTTGCCTCTTACGCGTCAGTTTTGCAACAGCAAAAGAAGCCAGTCTTCACACGCAGCTGCCAAATCTTTCCGGCGCTGGTTAACTGGAATCTATCCCTAACACTGCTAAGAAGTCATGTGTTTTGAGATATTTTTTTGGTTTCCTCCTGCGTAAGCTGTTTTTTGAACCAATTTAAATTCATTTGCACAACACAGCGATCATTTTAACGATTGTTTTCCCAGTAACGAATAACGCTAGTGGAATTGCACCGATTTCATTCGAAACAATTAGTCTAATTTTATGATTTTTATGCTTTTGCGCATTTGACAATGTTTGGTGACGCTTGTCTGCCCGTAAGGGAATTCGAATTTGTGGTGAGCACTTAACTTAAATGTAGGAATGCACATGGGAAAGCAACAGACAAAATAAGCAGACGAAAAATGTTTCAGCAGATAAAAAACCGAAACATCAAGTCCACTTTCAACGAAGCAATCAGCCAGCACGCAGCTCGACCTAATGATCGTTACAATAATGAGTCATGCAGGGTAAAGACAAAGTAGAGCCTTCTCCGTTTGCAAAACCTAATTTTTGAAACAAACGCACACACTCACAGAAAACGTTTGTTTGAGTCGATGTGTTTTATCGTGTTTAAAATGTGCGTTTGATAATGGTACGTTTGAAGAACGGTTATATTAATCGCACTGATGTATCCCCAAGCATAGGTTTTATCGATTACGATCTTCTTTTTCTGGTTCAGTGAAGAAGGAGAAAGAAAGAGAATGAAATGTGTGTGCCTACGTTTTGTTTGAATCACTAATAGTTTGTAGGAATACTTAACCACACACGTAACGTTTGATGAGTGGAGAAATACGTGATTTAAATTCGATCAAAATTCACCCGAACCTCGGTACAGTTAGTATTTTAATTGGAAGTTTGTGCTGCGATATTTAAAATGATCGATCAAAGAGTGGATTTTATTGGTACAACGGTGCATAAAATCGGGTGGTTTTCTTTACCTTCGTATACTCCTTGTGTTACTTATGGAAACTGACAGCACTGATAGCAAGTTATTGCTTGACAGTAAGTTTCAGGGTTGTAGTAGCAGTTTAGAACGCTACTACAAACGCTATTTAAAATTTTCGCTTGTCTGGTTGCATGTAATATTTGCGATTTTGATCTCTTTCTCTTCAGAAACCCTAGGTTTCTATGATATTCAAATTTTCATTTGCCATTTACATGTTAAATATTTCTTTAATTTAAAAACTTCAAATTTAAGACTCATTCAAATAATATCAAAACAATCATATATATTTCTTAAACACTCTTGACGCATAAATACTTTAAAAAAACACGTAAATACGTATAATACACAAAAATAGTGAAAAATCACGAAAATATTTGTAATTAAAAAACCTAAATGAAAAGTACATAAAACAAAACAGATCAACCATTAGGCTAATTGCCAGTTAGAAACACAGCAAGGAAAAGAAGGAACGAACAAATTTGACAGAATTTATTGACGCCTTCGGCCACTAGCCGCACGGTACAAAGTTGTGCTGCTAAATCATTAACTCTCACTCTCTCACTCTCTCATCCCTCGGCATTGCTTAAAGTGAAAACCTAAACCTCGCTCACGAGTCCACTTCTAAACGCCCTCCAGTGAAAACAGAAATGGTACCCCAAACCACCTATAGAACACCGGAGCGAAGCGTTTAAAAGCTAATAAACATAAATTACGTTCGAGGTACATTAAGCACGCGAATTGACAGGCCCGCAGCATGGCTACCGTTTTTACGCGTCGCGGCCTTTCCCGAAAAGCATTCCAGTCTACTTGCAGATCGGTTTGGCAAATTTGACACACACAAGAAAATGAGTAAAAAAAAACGCAACAAACACAGAAACGGGAAGATACATGCTACCTCACCGGCGAGAGGTACGTTGGGGGCCGTTCTTGGACCTTGGAATGCTGGTCCAGTGGCAGTTCGCGGGACCAGCTGGGGAACCATCGTACTGACGTGTTGCTTGCCAGCGGCATCGTGCTGAAGAGGGATTGACTGTTTGCAACCGAATTCCCGGTGTTTGCGAGTGGTCGTACCAATGCGCAGCATAATAATAACAATAAGGAGAAAGACACACCAGAGAAGAATGTAAAAGAAATCGAAAGAGAAGAAAATACATCGCAACATAAAACAATCATCAGCCGTTTCAGTGACGGTGTGTGTATGTGTCTGTTGTAAACTTTTTGACTTTTGATGCTGCTGCGTTAAAGTGCGTCCAGAGGCCCCCGAAAAAAAAACACCCTCCCCCCTCCCTCCCCCCTTCCCCCCTCATCACAGCCGGGGCCAAAGCGCAAATGATTAATGGCTCCGATAAAGCGCACAAGAAGCAATGATCTTTCGATTCCTTTGCTCCGCTTTACCATCACATCACAAAACTCCGCGTGTTCTTTCGCGAGCGAAGTTGTTAATTTCAAAACCCACACTCAAAACTTCCATTCCATTCGTCCTTTCGGAAATTGCGGAATTGCGGACCTTTGTGCTGCAACTGGCCGGTGCAAGCCGGGCCTAAAAGTTTGCAGCAGATTTTCGCTCACACTCGCGCACGTTCCTTTTAACGTCAAAAATGAGGCCATTGAGTGTGAATGCAATTTGCAGTCACATTGTTCGGGACCGCGGCTCTTCGGGAGAGGGTTCGATGTTAGGAGCATAGAGCATGGAATTTTGCTTGGTGAGAGGAAGGATCGCTGAAGCGCTCGGCAACGGGGACGGGGTGGGGTGAGGAATAAAAGAAATGCGTTGCATGATGCATTTTCAGGCAGGCATTTTGCAGTACTGCCACGGACCCGTAACAAATGTAGTGAATCCGTGACCGGTGTTCGTCCGTGTCCGATTTGAGACTCCTGACCATATCCACACGCTTGCAGACACACCTTGAAAGCACACCGGGACATTAAAAACACACACACACACACACACATAGGGAGAGAAACTGGCGAGGCAAGAGTTGCGATTTGGCATGACCTACTCAATAATTAAGGTCAAGCGATATAAACGAAAGGAAAGAAGTAAAAATCTTAAAGCTGGAAGATCGTCACGAATTTAGCCTTAGGGCTCTTAGCTAAGGAGACAAATATTACCGATTGCGGTCGATACAGTACAATAGCAGAACTCTACGTCAAGATATTACCAAAAGGTGCATAGTTTCACACTTTTTCTCGCTCGATGAGGTCAAGGTTAGGAGACCACCGAATTTGAGGTCATTTGCGTCGCTCGATTGTCGCCACCGTGCAAGGAATTCCCGAACGCTTCAAGGCATTTTTACGAAGCGGGAACTATAAAAATCGGCACGCGAGATTCCAGGACGTAGGCAGAAAACCCTTCCCCTGAACACACCGAATAGTAGTCAGCACAAATACCTGTCAGCGTGGTGAAGAAATTTATATCCCAATAACACCGTACAGCCACAACCATTTCTCTCCTCCAAAGTCCGCGGAGTCTGGCGTTGTGTGGAGCAACAGCAATAACAAAAAAAAAAGCGACATCGAAATAAATCTTGGCTGCTCCTGCTGCCCCGACCAAGAGGTAGCAAAACCGCGACGATCGACTGAACGGAGCGACCTAAATTCGTAATCTTGCCTGGAGAGTTGTAAATGAAGAAAGAGGGAAAGCCTGGTGATCGGCAGAGACGGTCTCACCTTCCCCCCCCCCCCCCCCCCCTCCTTTCCATAAGGGATTGAATTGAGTTGGCCCGCTTCATTGGCATCGGGTGGCGTTGACTTTAGACATTCGTCAGCGAAAATATTTCTATTCGCCGGGTTTCTTTTTCGTACCGGTGAGAGCTTCTTGTTTCCCTGCCAAAGCGGAAGAGCAGATCCCGCAGGCAGACGACGCCCGAGGGCAATCGAAACAAGTTTTTCTTTACCGCACGCCGTACCAACTGCAGCCCGCCGGTGTCCGAGGGTACTTTCTTGCGCGGCTCGGCTGAAGATTGGAAGGTATTTGCTGTGGCTCAGACATGCTCAGGGCGCCTACTGTGGGTGAGTGTTTAAGAGGTTCGATTTCCGAAGCGATTTCCCGAAGCGAGACGAGAGTTGGGGCTGGGTGAGGTGGAAAACACTCCATGGTCAAATGCCGCCAATGCTCGCGGTAGAGCTAGAAGATCGCGATGAGCCTGAACACAGCCTGAAGAAGGCAGCCATTTCTATAAATCGTTCGATGCGGAGCGTCAGAAGTATTGCTTTCAATTCTTGGTCCGCGCGATTAAGATGACGCTTTCTACGTGCAGCAGAAACTTGCCGGCGCGTCATGCAACATGCAACCCCGGCTTGGTTGGTGAAGCGAAAGTCCAAACTGAAAAGGAACTGTAGTCACCACGACACTCTGCGGGAGTAGCCTAGCCCCACGGGCTATTGTGGAGATCCTTCATACGGTAACAACCGATTCCAGCAAACGACGAACCTAGTGTCATGTTCCAGTTTGCATTGTAAGAAGACTTCCTGGGGAGAATAATGATGCATCATGAACATGGTTGTCAAAATATTACAGCCTATTTGACACTGTACGGGAAACAGCAACAAGAGGACAGGCGTAAAAGCCATTCAGCGTTATCAAAAAACCATATCTCAGCAGTACCAATTTGCAAGGTTTTTCTTGAGCACTTGCGATTCTCGTCGTACAAAATATGGCTTCCATTAGAGAATGTATGTGGAACGGACCAAACTCCGTGCAACATCTGGTCGTTAAAAATGCATTTAAAAGCAGGCAGTTACAAGAGAAAAAAAAACACACACAATCAATCCACACCACGCAAAAGCAGCGGGCTCATTAAATCGATTATGTTCATTCCATTCGCACTATAACGTTGGCACTTTGATTAACTGACCTTTGTTTGAAGATTTTCGGAAGCTGCTTGCGAACGTGGTAGCAACCGCAACAGCAGTAGCACCGCCACCGCCAGTTCGCCAGAATCTCTCGTACTCGCTCGTATCTGTTTCGGTGCGAAAAGCAAAACATTGTTTCTGAATAAATATCATAAATTAAGCCATCGCGCAAGAGGACATGGCCGCACTGCAGGAGAGGAAAGGCTCAGTCCAGTCCCGAACCACCTTCAACCGTGTCGGCCATTTTGGACATGGACATCCCAAACAATTTTTTTCTTGTGAAGGTAGTTGTGCTTTGACAGCCACATAATGGCCACTCGTCAGTGAGCTCCGGTCCCAACGGGGTGTCTTGACCTGCTATCGATAATGGTTTCCGAAGGATTGTGGGTCTGTGCGGAGGATCGCCGTGTGTCCTACTGCGAACTTTGCACGAAACCAATTCCCCTCCCGGAGGGATGCTGCTCGGTATGGTAAGAAGAATGGAAGCAGTCGCTTAACAATTCAACCAGCACGTGTCCGCATATACATACTATGTGTGGTATAAATCCACCCAGTGTGATAAGTAAGGTAGTGGACCCTTCGCGTTCCACCCCGTAATTGGACTTTCGGGGTGATTGGGCTGGTGCAGATTTATTCCACGAATCCAACGGGGGTTGCCATTTTCGGGGATCCGTTTGGCGAAGATGCGAACGTGATGACGTAGCGAGAGAACGTGAGGGAGAGCGGCGTATGCAGGAACTTCCAGGAACTCGCAGCTTCTCGGAGCTTTGTTGTACCAACCGTGTGCCAACAGCATGCAGATGAACAATCTGGCAAAACAACTAAGCTATACGGAGCTACATCCAGTCTCCTTACAGGAGTCGGTAGACAAGCCAATGCCACATGAAGCCTTACTGCAGGCGCGCGCGCGCACTCGGTCTCGAGCCTCCGTTCGCCAAAACTACAGTTATTCTTGCGGGAAATGTAATGAAAGAGAAATTCGATAAAAGAAGGCATGACCGTTTCGGAATTTACATTATTTGCTGCTGATGCGGTGGTGCTGCTGTTATGGGCTGCTGAGCGATGTACTCGGAGATCCAGCGTGTCCGCGCTCCCCGGCGGACGCGTGATTTGTGTGGTGCTTCTGTGTCTTTTCGCTTCAGCGTTTTTTTTTTGCTTCTTTTAAGTTGCTTTTCAGGTTGCATCCACGGATATGGAAAGTAATGTACCGGGTGGTGTGTGCAATGAGGTGCAGCGATTTTTGGGGTGTTTCATTTTCGGCCACATTCTTCCTTTTCTGGATGGGCTGGCAGGATTTGTGTGGTGGTGTCCATTATTTATGGTTGCATGACCCATGTCCATGAGTTGGTAGTGTATCATGCACGGGTGCCCAACAACAGCAGCTTGGAGTTGCTACGATGGACAGGGTGGGCAGTAAACATTTGATTTTTATGATGCCTCGGTGTCATAATGCCTTAAGTAGGGACAACAATCGGGCGTTCATTACCTTTGCGGATAAAAAAAGACTCTAAAATTCTTAACCGGTTGTGATTGGAACGGCCTATAAGTCTTTTGAGACCAATTCCACATACGTATCCAATCGACAGGGTATCTTTTGGACGTGGTAAACTTAGTTTAGAAACCTTCTCAGTAAGGGAAGGTTATTCGATAAGCTAATTGCTTAATAGGTCTATCGAAGGCTAATCGGCTTTTTAGCTACGTTCAGCTGCATTGCTTCCCAGCTCCGATTGGGGAGTCGTGTAAGTCCAACACACTTCTTAAACGATTCTCACTACGAAGTCTATGGAACGTCCGGGATGCTGGCGGCATTCTAGCATGCAACCCTCTGATCGTGCCCAGTAGCTCGTAGCGGCGTACTTAGCTGTGTCGTAAATTTATCGACGCATGCGTGGGAGCCACCAGACATATGCGCCTTTAGCCTAGTATTTGTTGGTATTGGAAGGACGTGAAGGGCTGACAAAAAAACCCCGACTTCACATTTGTTCGATCACCATCAATATTTGCACCGAGTCATGGTCCTTAATTGTGGTTTGCTGAAGAGAAACGGTACCTTTTCGGTACCGTAATGATTCTCCAGACAGAATCCTCCAAAGTGTGTCCTGGCCACTGAAAGACACGGTTGCGACACGGTTGCAAGTCAAAATAAAAGTTTCAAAAGTTTAAACAAACACCCCAAACGCGGGACCGTTCGCCAAAACCGCAAGCAAGCAAGAAAAATGAAGTCTCTCGCGCCTGACAGCTCCAATACTCCCATCACCGCATTGGACCGTATTGACGAATCTCACGTCTTGCGGTGCTTGAATAGGCTGGATGACTGCTACAAATTGCTGGAACATAAAAGACAAGGTCCTCTACTCCTTGGTGTGCGCTTCCCCGAGAGCACGCGTATAATGAACGCGACTCCGGTCTGCTGTAGGCTACGCGAACGTGTGTTCGATTTCGTGTGGGCAAGTGCTTCACGTTCTTTTACTTTCATTAAACAGCATATATCGTCCCCGAGGATGAATATCGGAGCACCAGGGCGAGGGACGAGCTTTTGTTCTTAAGACACGAAGAAGGCGAACGGTTAATAATTACGGTCAATAAATTATTAAAGTGATTGTGTCCAATTTTGGACAGACACACACACAGAGAGAGACTGTTTGTTGGTGAGGGACGTTCGGGATGTGACCGGGGCAGCGAGTGACATGTGCCGTCACATTTGAAAGTTACTACGTTACGACGCGCTGTATATGGGGATCGTCGTCGAACCTTAAACGTGCTCACTTAAAGCGATCGAACAAAATTGTTATGGGTCCGGTACGGGACATAGAATCTGGGGTTTTCCTTTTGGTAATTATGGACGGTCGAGAATGGGAGGTGATGTTGTACTCCAAACGCCACGAACCGTAGAGTTGGAGATGGTAAGTAATCTTCATAATTATTAACGACCCTGGGTAGTAGTATATCTTCCGTATCGTTTTCTGGTATGTGATTTGTGTGAATCGTTGGTACATTTCACTTTTCAAATATTGTGTAATCACGCACAAGCGTGCTTCAAGTGTAAAAAACAAAACTTCGGTATAATAAGCAATGGATTTGAATATCCGATTTGAATAGTCGATCGGTCGTCTGGAACGAGGGACGTCTGACTGACCTACTTATGCGTGGGTTTTCCTACACTCTCCACTCGGACAGAGAGCTAGCGGTATCACGCAACGAGATAGGCACGTTTGTTTCCTGTGCGACAACACGCAACTCTGATCCCTCGGAGGGATCCACATTAATGCAACACTAATTAAATGCCACGCCCGGTTTGAGAGTTTTTTTTTTCTGCAGCAACTCCCATCCAGTAGACGTACGATTCATGTAACGTACATCGAAGTGGTATAGAATTAATTTTCCTCGGAGCATTCCTTTGAAGTACTTCATGTCGGGAATAAACTCGGGAGACACCCCGTCGGGACGCGGAACGTACAGGAAGACCTATAACAGCTTGTGGCCGAGAGTGGTGACTATTATTTACCCAGCGAGCGACAGTTATGTTAGGGGGACTCCACTTCTGCATTGTGTGTGTGTGTGTGTGCGCGCGCGCTTTGTGACCGCTGGCCATGTTTTGCTGTGGGCATTGGATCTAGCCCTAGCGCAGAGCATTCTTCTCGGTGGATGCATAATTGCAGTACTACTAAGATACTTGCAGTTCGTAATGTATGGACATCAGCTCGTTTCTTTCTTTTATACCCAGTTTTAGAATAAATCTTGAAGAAGGTACCAGCGGGACGCGCTTTCTCATAGCTAAGTACACAGATCGAAACAATAGCAGTAGTGGCAATGAGAAATGGGTAATGTAGGCCGTCACGTTCAGTGAGCGTAGGGAGGGAGAGAGTGAGAGAGACAGAGGTTTAATTACCAGTACGCCCTTGGAATCAGACAAAGTAACAGAAAATTTGCACTTGTCTGAAGAAGGCTTTTAAAATGCCATTATGACGTACATTTTGCTGCTGGTTGGTGAAACACGCCAGACAATAGAATAATCGATAAAACGTTTGTTAAAAGTTTAATACATTCTCATCTTCATTCTTCCCGCCATTTTATTTTTACCTTTCCCACAATAGTCACCCATTTGAGGCTGATATTTGACAGCTGTCAAACTTTTTCCAGTTTAGTATCGGGTTCGAAATAGAATATTGTTTTAAAACTTGCAAACAAATAACCGTAAAGAATTCATTCTTCACCCAACATTAGACAATGTGTTGTATTTTACTATTATCAGCTCCAAAATAAACTATAGCTTTTCTAGACCAATACCTTTAAGGGTGCTGTACTTTTGTGCTTACATTCTCACCAATCGCTATCAACGCTAATGCTCCATTAGCTAGCCAGGTCAATACACCCTGCCCAACATCAGCAGAACCATAAACAACCTTCCACAGATAACGAACCGCTAGTCTAAAACTACCCCTGCATGGGTATTCTACTGCTTTCGTAATGGAGAAAAATTGTTATCATCAGTGCAAAGATAGCAGGGTTGGCGTTGTTTCGGTTCTTAAGTCCCCAGTGACACCCACACCCGTGAGTGGACGTTACCTATCGAGCCGTACACTGGTTGGCCACGGTCAATGTACTGCACACGGAGACCGGCAACTTATGGACTGTTCCTAACTTGATAGACCGTACCAGGTTTGTGCCACGGTAATGCTCGTTCCAACGCTGGAGACCATGAATAATCGGACGCAGCGCTGATGTACAATGTTTCTTCCACAAACACTTTCCCTTTGCCTACCAATCCATCCCTTGACCCTCGCTAGGGTCCTTTGTTTACTTGTTCGATATTTTCCACTCGCTTGTGTTTTGTTGAGTATGTGCCTATGGAGTAAGACCCTTAGCGGTGGGTTAAAGCTGCATCCCCCGGTGTATCCCCTACCTTTCCCCGGAAGGGACTTTGACAAGATGGTGGATAAGTATGGTTCAAGCAAACAACCGTTCTGTTTCGGACAAAAGCATAGCGGTTGGGACACCTGGGGTTCCCGGTTAACCGCCAGGATGGATTATACTGGCATGCGCCCTAGCATCAGCAGCTCTTGAGGAGGAAAAGGTTTACCTTAACCGCGACCAAAGGCTGGTGCCGTTTTTCTACTCCAATGGAAGCGCTTTTCACGTGTGGTGTTTGGTAAAGTCGAACTCTCGAAGATGCACCGGACGAGGTGCGCATCATCAGTAAATTCGAACTACACTTTGTTTGGTTATCGCAACATTGCCCTGCCCAAGAGACGGTGGACGGATTTCTTTGCGCGCATCTTTATTGCTCCCAATAGCTGCTTCTGGTAGCTGTCGCGTCTCGCGACCAGACGTGGATTTGTGTTCGAGACGTTCCTCCCCAAAAAAGGGATTGGGACGGGTACGAATTTACGAACTTCTGCCAGCCCGGGAGGGTACCGAAACCGGCGTACGCCAATTTTTCGCTCGTTCGAAAGCACGGTTCGCATGGGGCAGGGTTGCGGTACGCCATTCCTTCTATGGAGCATCGACATCATCTTCATCACCATTTCCGTTTGCCATTGTCGGGTGGGACAGTGGAAGAGCACGTTAAAACCCGTTGGGGGTTTGTTTTGTGTGATTCTGTGTGTGTGTGTGTCTCTTTTTCACATTTTTTTTTGTTTGGTTTTCGCTTACTGTAAACAGTATTTCGCGCTGACAGCGTGTCTCGTGTTTCTGTTTTCCGATTGCTTCATATGGTTATGGAAACACATGCAAGTATCAGACACAGCCACACAAAACTGCATGACTCAGTACGTTTGATATGCTTGTGAGATTGATTTTTTGGGTGGTTGAATTGAATATCCCCAGTGAGTATGCTTCCGAAGTATTCCACAAGATGGTCCCGATTTATGTATGCACATTTTGTACAACCAATTTGGAACGTCCCACATGAGCTCGATATGTTGCTCCAATATTTGCGGATAACATTGTCACAGATTACCCGGTAACGATGATGGTCTGCAATATCTGTAGGTAGCACGGCCTCACAGCCCATGGTAAGACTTAATTAAATCCCTTTCATTAATAAATTCGCTCCATTTCCTGCTGTTTGTGGATTTTGCTTTAGCATCCTTTCCGTACTACGTTCACCGTATGGTACGCTGTTTTGAGTCTGGGCGTGCTTGCGTGGGTGCGTCCCGATGAGTCCAAAGTGGACGCTCTGTTCTAATGAGATAATCATTAGCTCGCTGTGGATGTAAAAGGAGAAAAAGGAACATCATTCTGAACGACGCAAGGGGTTGTAGGGTAGCTCTCGACCTCCCGGAAAGAGTCTAATGAGTTCAAAGACTGTCTTTAATTTTGCGTACGGACAACTCCTACGAGGTCGGGTTGGAAATGTGTACCGTGGGTGTTCTGATATTCTGGCTGACGATTTGATGTAACCCCTTTTAGATCGGAGATCTTTCTCTCTCCAACATCACACACTTTCGCTTCGTTCCATTTGTCAAAATTAGTGACAGCTCGCTTAGTACTCCTGCAGACAGGGGAAACTGTGTGATGACGAATGGACTATTCTGCAATTTGTTCGTAAAGGTGGAATCGATATGCAAATGAGTTTGCACTAGTTTTGACACGTGCTTTTTAAAAGCCTTCCTACCCATTTCGAGTGTCATCTTGTGGTGAGTATTTCTGCACCGAAGCCCTGCTCTGGAGTAACGGGATATGCATGCAAACACACACACACACACACGGTGTGTTCGTAGCAATCGAAAGTTTAGCACCCAGCAGCAGTAAAGCGATAAAAAAGAAAGTCGATAACAGACGCTGGGGCTTCACAGGACTGTGGATGGAATACTAAAAAAAACCGCAAAATTGTACCACTTTCCATCAGCCTGACCTCCGGTTCTCATTGATTGTTTCGGCAGGCGAAGCTTATCACCTATCAGCATTGCTATAAAAATAATACAAAATTATAGCACGATAGAGCTGTCAGTTAGTTGAGCTGCAAACAAAATGGCTACCTGTTAAACCCTCCCCTATTAAACCCCTTGGGGGTGAGATTTTCTCCTGATATGGATCAAACCACACTTTACATGTTTAGCTGACAAACGGCGTAAAAACGAAGATAAATCTCCTTTACAACATAAGCGATCCGTTTAGACGTTTAGATCCTTGGCGGGGTGCAAACAAAAAAATCGCCTCACCGACGCACAAGACAACTTGGGCAGTACACGTTCCGATAAGGCGCCGTCAAAACGGAAACAAATGGCTCCCGATGCTCACTAATCGCCCGGTGTACAGCAGGTTCCGTACATAGGGCCGGGGTTGACTTACTTTCACTACCAAGTGCTGCTATTATCCGCTCGTAGGAAGCGCACAAAGGCAGGAACGCTGGTGGCGGTGGCTCACATCAACTAGCTGTCGATGCTGGCGAGTACTGTATCACGGCCCCGCCAAAACGGAAAACTACATTAGCGCAAGCTAATAACGGCACCGGAATGGACGAGTTTTTCTGCAGCTTACTCTACATATTTGGGTAGTACCAGATTCGAGCTAGCTAATGGATGGCTCCGAGAAGGAGGTTTTAACTTTTACTTTTCATAGCGTTTGCAAGGGTAACCTCTGTATGCCTATCGTATTAGTTCCGATGAAGAAGAAGCGGCACGAGAGAGTATTTCCCATCTTAAAAGCTTTTTTCTCTAATAAAACTAAAATTAAAAGCCCAAACATTGCTGCATAGGATTAAGTCATCTTGGAGCTCGGAAAGTCGAAATTATTTGCCTATACATGTCTGTAAAATATTTGAGCAATTACCAAGTGCTTTTAAAGAAATAAATATGCTCTCAGAGTAGGTAATAGAAAGCTTATTTGGATGCTAATATGGGTTGTCAGTTTGTATGACAAGTCATCTCCACTTGAGAGTCCAAAAGTGTACTCGTATGCACTAAAAAACATTCCGTGTAAATCATCCTACACACCAATCGCTATTAAGCTATTAATAAGCTGCATTTATTATGCATCTTTCTGTTTGCTTCGCAAATATATCACCACTAGAAATTATTACAATAGAGCAATAGATGCAGGCGCCATGAATCAAATGTCAGCATCAGTCCGACACCGCTTCTTCGACACAGTTTGCCTATTTACCCAGCAAAACCACCAAGCATTGGCCGGGCGCCAATTTGTTCTGACGACCGATTCCTTCGGTATGAATGTGCACAAATGCAGAGCGTGCATGTAAATTTTCACAATTTATCACTCCCGTCAGAACTACTGGTATCGTCATGTAGCGCGTCTGCGCATGTTATGTTCTTTCCTAGCGTGCCTTCACCTCCACCGTTCACCTCGAGAATCGGCCAAGGTCTTGCACCATGGCAAGAAATGGGCAAGGAAGAGCAATTCGTGCCGTCCCGTGCTGTGCAAATACAACTCACTTAAGCGCAAGAACGCTTAAACTGGTATTTATCATAGAAGCGGCAGTAACACTCCACCGAGGACTTTTAGCTTCCTCGGTTCCGTTCCGCCTCCCTGCTTAATGTGAGCTTACCACTACCGCATGCCACCATAATATAGCATTTTATGGACTGGTTCCAGTCCAATTCCTGGCCCCTGTCGTCGTTTGTCCATTTTGAAGGTGGACTCTCGCTCACGTTGAATGATCATTATGCACCGACGGCGACCCGGCTGTCGGCGGTGCACATTCCCATCGGTGTGCATTCTATTCTAGGAGTTGGTGTTTGAATTCTCGTTACTGTCTTGGGTGCCCTGGTCTATGTTCTGGAGGTTCTAGTGCTCGTGCGTGTGTGTGTGTGTGTGTCTGCAAACAGACATGCAATAATCTATTCGCCATTGAGTAAGCTGAGTCGCACCCGCGGGATAAAAAAGCCTCCCGGGAGGGTATGCAAATTTTAAAACAACCGATCGTGAGTGACGTTTACAGCGAAGTTACGATTGGCCGACTACGACTTCCTGGCGAAACCTTTTTTTCCCCCGAACGATGTATTTCTTTTTTGCAGAAAACTCTTTCCTGCCCTCAGTTTCGTTAGCTTCAGCTAGTGGAATCGAGTGATCTGATAAAATGTTGCATTTTACAAACAAGAAGCGTTTGTATATTTTCTCGACGCCTGCAAATGCGTGTACTATAATTAAAAAGAGATTAAAATCTATTTTTCCGTTCTCTGACTCTTGCATCGAAAGTTGGATTTCATAGCAAAGAAGAAAGATGATGCAGTTTGCATGTGCGTGTCCGAGCGGGCACATAAAGTCAGTCTTTTGAGCTCAAAAAAAGAAACTGACTCACCGATAATCAACACCGTCAGACATTCCATCCAGGGCAGATCATCAGCGTTTTGGAAGTGGTAGAAGCGTAAGCAAATAAGCAAAAAAAACACCCAAATGAAAACAGATACTCAGACAAAAGCAACTCCGTCCAACCGTCCAACAAGCGAGCCCCCTGATTAGGAAAAAGAGCATCCATAAAACGCACGCCACAAGCGCCATTAATTCCTGCCACTCGATCCACAGGGGCTGTGAGATGTTTGAGGATTTGATTTTCTTAATTTTTTATTATTATCATAAACGCCACGTCCGCCACGTTGCGGTTTTGCTAGGCCAATAAAAGCACCGAGAAGAGATCTCGATCGAACGACTGATATCGATCGTAACGATCTGATTCGAAACTCGAATGGTCGTTGTAGTTTATTGATGTTTACAGGGAGGCAGACAGACAAGTGTGCAGCAGCTAGCAGACAGGAACAGGAACAGACAGTTGAGCAGATCTTCCAGTCTCGTTCATCCCTCTGTCTGCCGGCCCAATACACGTACAGTTTGGTGATGGTTTCGAATGGATCGCGCACATCACTCACGCAATAATCCGACTCACGAACAGACACCAAAACGTAGGACACCAGCAACAGTGAGGAGAGAGTGCGCGATCTACACAAACGTCACTTCCGCCAGTAAACTCTTAAAGATTAATTCATCATGATAAACATTCCTTCCATCGCTCTTTTCACAGACCCAGGGTGGAATGGTTTCATCGTTCCGTGCTGACGCCGACCCTTTCGGGCCACGTTTTACGCACCTCCCCCGTGCGGATAGGAACGTTCGCAAGCGCGATGTTCGATCCGGCGGGCTCGATAATCTAGCGTGTGCACCACGAATCGATTTTGCTCCGGGCAAGTAATTAAGCACATGCAGACATGCAGTCGCAAGTACCTCAAGTATCGAGACTGCCGGTGAACCTTAGACTGTTGGCATCTGGCAGACAGTTTCGACGTGCTAGGAGGATCGAAGAAGAAGATCTCGTACGCTCGAACATTTGATTTATCAATCACGGCGTTGGAGCTCGACGATGCGATCGGGCGCTGGTTGATGCCTTGCATTGACGGAATTGAAATATCACATGGTCTGCCACATGGTGAAGAATGCCGAGCATTCGCATAGTTTCGCCATCCGCACTGCCTGCCTGTCCGTTTCCCGGTCGTTCGGCAGTCGAACTCGATTATGTGGATGTTACGCTTCTTGAAGTTCGCGAGCGAACCGCGGACGGTTCGCAGCATCACACACAATTGGGACGGATAAATCTTTGATTTGCAGCGGTATGTGTGCTGTTTTGAGTCATTCGCTCTTCCTCTTCGCAAAGTCTGTCTATGCCTTGATTTCTCTGTGCTTCCGATGACCGATATGAAGAAGGTGTTGCGTTGCAGTTGGAATTAATATGCGCTATTGTGGAAGTTATGCGAAGAGATAACGAAAAAACGAAGAACTGACATTCAGATCGTACATTAAGCTATCTTTTGCGTAGGAGCACCAAACAGTGGCGAATGGGCTGTTTATTTCGAGCGATCGTAGAAAGCTATTAGCATGGTACAAATTCGACTGTTCGATTTTATAAATTAAAACTTTTTAAATCATCTTCAAATTAAGCCGCCTGCTAAAGAATTCAGATGCGGCGTGTTAATTAAAACTACCCATTTAATGGGATGTCATCTTATCTCGTAAGCGGGATTAGTTATGCGGACACTAAAACGAGGACACACCCGAGAAATTGATGAATGGTTTTTCTTGGTGGTGTTATTTTGCTAGAATAAGCATATTTAAATAAACTCTACGCCCGGAAATCCTCACAACAACAAACCATCAGACAACCACAATGTAAGTTCATGATTTTCCGATAGACAGAATCCGACCGTAAATCATACACAAAGCACTCAGTTTTGGGCCACGCGGGACACAACACAGGGATAGAGCTCTAAAAAGCCCATCTATCAAGATCGTCTATTAATGAGTTGGAGGATCATAAAGCGGGGATTATAGCTGCTTACCGTACCACTCGCACAACGGCGTGAGTGGCATTAAAAACATTCACATTAGCACCCCCGCAACGTCTGTGTCTGTCGCGTCCGAACCCTCCGCGGCTTTACCCTCCGTAAACCGTTTTCCTAGTTTCCCTACTACTCTACTCTTCCTCTCTTTGTTTCTTTTTACCGTTCTCGTTACCACGCACTTTTCTATCAACAGCTACATTGGGGAGGCAAAGCAGGAAGGTATTTGATTAATTCTCATTCAAACTGCAACACAATGTTGCATTTAGTGCCCGTTGCAACGGTCATCATGCCCTTCTTCGTACATCCAACTGTACACGTAAACTGAATTCAATCGTCCAGCGCGACACACGTCGCGATATTGAAAGGCTCGGGAAGCGACCAGGGCCAATCTGATACTGGCTAGACGATAGCGACCCAAAGACGAAGCCTTCAGTCTACAGTGTTGCGTGTCGTGCGAACGGTCGGCCGGCGAGAAGCAGCAAACTGACGTGGACACATCGCAATACTGACGGAAGGAATGCGGAATGCGTTTTGTCGGATGGACAACGCCTACGGATGCCAATCTTGTTGCGATCGGGACACGGGTACGGGCCGTTTATTCTGAGAGTTGGGGATAAAGTTCCTGAATTTGTGATGAGTGCTCAAGTTGCGATAGTTTCGCAGTGCTGACAGGGTAACAAAGACGCAAAGTCTGAATGAAGAAGATGAAGTTGCCTGATCTGTTGGTTATCTTGGCGTTCGAAGGATCATATAGCAGACGGCTCAGGCAACTGTTCATAGTCGTTAGATATGGATGTCAGTGATCTGTGGTGTGCTAAGTGAGCCTGTACTGTAAAAATCGATGGATACATCTTCTAAGGGCTTTTTGTCATTTAAAGACAGAATATGCCAAGTCCCACAATATCCACCTAAGTCACGGTCACATTCCAAAGGTTAGTATCTTAGCTTTATGTTTCCTACATAAGCTAGAGCATTCAAGAATTAGACCACCTAACTGTTAACATTTTCCCGGCAAATTCCTCTATCTACACGTGATGTGCATCAGCTATCATTGACAATGACTGTCTTTAATTATAGATACTATATACAGAGAGCCACACAGTGATCTGTTAAAGATCTTAGAACTCAGAGCAGAAGTACTGCGTGATGTGTGCTTTACCACTTGACCCGTTTGACTTGGCCCAAACGAGTAACGTTTTAGGGCGTTTTATGATTCCATTTAATCCAGTTATTTAACTTGCATCTCGTTTTTATCTCGTTCTTTGCAGTAGCTGTGCTGTAATAAACCCAACTTAATCATAGTTCCAGAAAAACCCACTAATATCTGTGACGTACTAGTGTCAGCTCCGTTATTATCTCAGACATCTTCAGCTACCTTTGTTAATCGTGTATTAATTCACTCTCCCATCCAGTAGGGTTAAGATGAATCTATGACACATTTATATCTAATGAACCTTCGTTTATAGAGCACACTGGTGGCATTTCTAGCCATTTTTCTCTGCCAACGGCACCATCTCCATTAAGGTGCGAAGCAAGACGTGTACTGCATCGCGTTTTTACGAAACGGCACTACTCACTCACCACACCTTACGTGACAAAAGGGGAGAGGATGAGTGTAGCTACCACGAAACTGGATCACGCAATCACTTCCGCCCGGCCACAACATCACGCATCATACGGAGCAATGATTACTCAATGGGAAAATGTATCATATTTGCAAGTGTATATATGTTTGAAAATGGAAACACCAATTGCACCTCGACGGGAGTAGTGTTTCCTCGTTTAGATGGAGTGTTTTTGGTTTTTCGTTTTAACCCGATCGTGAAGCAGCGCAGCAAGCGGAAACAATGCATGGCGACTCTCGTTAGAAAACCGGATAATGTAGTTTTGATGAGCTCGCAGCTATACCGTGAGCTCAAGATATGTGTTTGTGTGTGATTCGATCGCTTGTTATGTTGATCTCAGTTCAAACACTGGGAGTAGTCCATTAATGGACGCGTGCTCTTCTTATGCAACACGCGCGTGTAGAGGTCATCGACGGCGTAGAAACTGGGCTAACGTTTCCTAGCATCTTTAATACCTTTTTAATATCACACACACACACACACATTTCATTCGCCCGGTGTGTTTTAGGCAACGGGTCTAACAAGCTCGACTTCGTATCTTGTATAATTGCACCCTCAAAGACTAAACCACCTCTGCCACTCCAGAGATCAACCTGTCAGACACAGTTCACAGGCCTGAGCAAGCGAGAAGTGAGGAGTGTGTGTGTGTGTGTGTGTGTGTGTGTGTGTGTGTGTGTGTGTTTGTGTGTGTGTGTGTGTGTGTGTGTGTGGAAAACATTTGACGAGTCACATAAAATCGCACATCCTCTGCGTAGCGGATGAAAGTTGATTCGAGTCCAGCCCGTGAACACGTGAACAAATCACCCCGCTAATCCAAAAGCATTAAGGTAAGGGCGCCGGACACGAGCAGCGCGAGAATTCTCGGACCAGTTCAACCAACACCTCAGCAAAGGGAAGCAAGAAGTGTACAAAAAGCGATCAGTTCGGCCTAATGGCCGTGTGCTGTTCAAATGTCTTCGCGCTACGCACGGAATGGTGCGTGTGGCTACGGGATTGGCCCATTGCGTAGCCAGACTCCAGGAAGGAATCTGTTGCCCTGCCCGGGGGCCATTCCACAGCCGTGGCAGGTTGTTGGGAAAATCTAATTTGCCTCTGAGTGGCACACACGGCAATAAACATTCGAACCGCAGATCTCCTGCGCGGACGTTCGTATGGCAGAGAAAAAACGCTCGATCGCAGTATCACAAATCCTTCACCAGCTGGAAACCGATGGAAAGTGGTCTAGCGCAAGAAGGGACCAGGTTGGTGCAGGTTCACCCTTACAAAACGCGACAACTGTAATTGACTGGAGGCATTGATTTTCTACTTTATCGAGATGCGAGTACGGTCGCACCGAGACGCCGTTAGATCGGGAATAGTCCACACTAAAGGAGCGGTGCATTAGGGCCAGAAACGGAGCTTCAAAGCGCGACGTAATTAGTACCTCAACGTTCGGGAACGCACCTTTCGCGCTGCTTCCAAACGATTCAACCCATTTGCCCAGCGGAATGCACCGCAAACGGTCGCTTAATAGAATGAAGAAGAAAAAAAAAACTGCACAACTAGACGCTAGCAAGATGTGACGACATTCTTGTCCAGTTTGCGTGTACTATCTTCACGCAAACGTACCCGCGGTTCTGTTTCGCTCCCTAGATCTTCTAGCTCCGTTGGAAAACGGCACCACCCGAGCATCGAACCAATCATCTTCCGCCATTGCAGCTTTCACCCATCACCCGCGCCGTTACCGCCGAGATCAGCCGAGAAAATCCGATTAAAGCTCGTTTACATATAATGCGGTGTGGAACTGGATGCCACACGTCACACCCGGACGACAACGATGGACCCGTCGGAGATCACAGGTCCGATCGATTGGAGAGCTGATTTGCGCTTCGCTTGTTCTTTGCAGCATTAGGCCACATTCGGAGGACGCATCAAAGTTTTCATTCCGACGTTAATCCTATCAATACGAGCACACGGGTGCTTTCACCGGTGTTGTCTGCAAACCAGCTACCGTTTAGCAACGAAACGCTCGCCTCTACCTTCTACCCTAGCGACCAAAGAATTCGGAATGCTTCGAATCGTCTAAATGGATTAGAGAGGGAGCCTTTATTTCTCTATTAGGAACCACCGGTTTGAGGATGGTTTTATTGTTTAGCTACCGGTTTCTTTTTTCAGCTTTGTTGGAGCAAACCTAGACGAAGTATCAGAGATCGTTTCGTTAAAAGCAAGGTGTATTAAGTAGAAGTTCTGAGCTATGGTGTCATAAGCAAGGTTTTGTGATGTTTGAGAGATTATTCTTCAGACGGAGTAGGGTAACACGATCATTATACATTGGCATCATCAAGATGGTCTAGCACAGTGTCTTGTGTCACACGCAGATCCTCGTTCAACAGCCAGATACCATAACGAGTTCCATTTATTCATCTCCCCACAATTCCTTCGCCAGAGTATGCAGATTTTATCGAACGCAAGATATAAATTGCCCAAGACTTTGTGGGTAATGACGTCGGTTCGTTCGTATGCATCCAGCGTGATCTATGCTCGCTTGTGCGGTGTTTGATTGCAACTTGAGAGCCGGTAATGAATGCAGTTTCGTTGTTACTTGCTTCATTGACCGGTCCGTTTTTATGTGCAGAGAGAGATAGAGGTCTATCTGGTCTCGTGAATCGAACCATTTGTTTTTATAACTTCTGAGGCAGTTTGATGAGGCTTGAGCACATAAATTTGTTATTTAAATTTTATTATCCTTGTACGACTTTATTAAAAACACCGATCTTGAGCACGATAAGTGGCGTAATGCTGGGCTTTGCATTTGTAAGCAAAATTATTGACTACATATCGATAGCTGATAGTACGACTGCACCCCGCAAGGTTGATGATTTGGCACGATAATTAGCTCCTACTCCCAAAACACCAAACCAAACAACGTGATATCTGTCCTCAGATCTCTGACTGCACAAGCAGTAGTGCTGGGTCTCTCCAAACGGGGCTGCAAAATTTATGTAACACATATTCGAATGTTTTTCTTGTCAAGTTTTAATGTCGTTAGTCGTCTCTAGCCCTCTCTTCTAGACAACAAACAACGCCCCACATGCCAAAGTAAGTGGGAAATCCATTAAAAAAAGCAAATCTATGTTCGGTGGACGGTGTGGAATGGCATACAAGAGCAAAAACACCGCAAGCGGACACCTTACCAGCCTAAACCTCGTCCTAATCCACTCTGTGAAAGAAGCAAACGTCCCAAAACCTACCTTTCGAATCACGTCCGTCTTCTAGGTCACACACCGTTCTGTTTTTACGCTGGGTTGCGGTGAGGCTTTCTTCTCACTTCTGGTTAGGTTGAAAGTATGCGAGCGAATTGGAGGTAAAAAAGCAGGATAGATCTAAGCTGCGTAGAAACGTTTTGCGTAATATGTAAACGTTAAAATGTTTTAACACCTTCGGTGCTTCACTTTAAAGCCACGCACGCAACTAGTCGGCACACTGAAGCAGCACTCACACACATACGAACACACACATACACAAAACACTGGGATATGCACAAAATAATGAGTAATAAATGTTGCCAATTAACGTTTGCCCTGTGACGAGGTAACTGGGTTGTGGAAATTACTCATAGGAATACGCACACTTAAATTTATAGAAATAAACACTCACACACAGAGAGACACTTGTTTTTCCTTCTTTTAATACGCACTTGCGTGGACACGGGTATTAGGCAATATTAGCAGGAAAAACAGCTCCACTTTTGCTGTGGTACGCACGTGTCGATACTCGCCATACACTACACACGATGTCACTTACGCGTGTCTCACCCGAGATGTTTCACAACGAATATCTCACGGACCGTGTACAGGGAAAAACTAGATTTTTTTTTTTTGCTCTTCTATTATGTTCACTGAGCTTCACTCACTCATAGGACGCTAACTAAATGGAGTTTCACGGCTGTAAACGAAAAAAAAACAAAAAGCATGCAGACAACAGATTAAAGCGAGCTGATTAAAGCACTCGATCCACGGTCGGTAACGATGTCACTAAATGTCAACGTTTCGGTATTGTGGAGGTGCAGTTGGCAGTGCAGTTGCGCAGTTAAAGTGGCTATTAATTCTTGTGCTTCGGTTGTGCTTGTTACGGGGTTTGAGACAGCTTAGGAGAGAAGCCTTTTTTTTGTATTCCCACAGCGTAACGGATCGGGTTTTGTAGAAGAAAAAAAGAAGCCCGAGAGACACTTCCGTTCGGTTGTGCAATTGGTGTTTGTACTTGAGATTAGAATTGATTTGAAAAGCGTTCTCGATGCAGGTGCATTGCAGGGAAGGAAACAAAAAAAAGCAAAAACGAGGCTTCTTCTATTGCAGATGAGCTATCGTTGGGTGGGCGAATGGGTTGGTAACCAATGAAAAAGCGCTCGGCATAGCCACAAACAAAACGAACGAACTCGTTCTAAGCGAACGAAGAAAACAACCGTCCCAATGTCAACATGCCACTCGTCGCCTGGTTGGAGCATTAATGCTCTGTCAATTATTCACTTTTTGTTCGCTTTCGGTACTAGAAAAGAAGGTTGCCCTTTTCGTAGTTAACACCAGCGTACATAAACACACACACACACGTGAACATTGGTGGGTTGGTTTCGAGACCACAACGCCGTAAAGTCTCGAACAGCATCGCAAAGGAAGCGCCGAATCGTTGGAAAGGGTACGAAAGACTTGTGCGATCGGGCAGGCAACGAACCCCAAATTTGTTTGATTTGAGCGTACTGGGGGAGGTTGTTAGAATTTGTTTATCAAACAACTGCATTATATGCGGTGTGTGTTTTTTGGCTTCAGTGAATGTAGTTTGTTGGTAGAATTGTTTTTAATTTCATAAAGACCTTTTGGAATTTTTTTTTGAATAATTTTTATTAAATTCCATAATTACATTTTCTACTCCAAAAATTATTCCAAAAGATCACAAATTTTTACAAAAAAGAAATCACCACATCACTCACTTATTACTTGCACAGCCCCTTTACAGCCTAACAAATTTAAGCACTTGAAAGCATTTAATTTTGTAAGTTTGTGTTGCATTTTGTTGCACATTTTCTGGTAGCAGTTAACATGTACATCATTATCTTGTCATGATGCATGCCGCAAACCGACCACAAAGAGACACAAAACCGAAGGGCACAAGACACACACACACGCGCACCGAGCAAGGTTACAAAAAGGGAGGAGAGTGTTAAGAATGTAACCCCTACCACACAGTGGATGCAATTTGACAATTGGAAAGCGCAACACAAAATCTGCAACAGGTTTGCTCGGGGCCACTGAACTGGGGTCCCACTATGCTCGCTTGGGGTTATTGATGAGTTAAGAAGCTGCTGCTGCTGATGCTCCTGCCGCAGCTAATCAGTAAATTTTGAACACCGTTCTGAAGACACTTGAACAGGGACATTTATCACACACACTTTCACCAAAATGAAGACCTTAAAACTCTAAATACAATTAAAATAATAGCACAACTTACACGCACAAACACTTGCACTTGGAGAATCTTTTTTGTTTTTGTTTTTAATTGTTTAAAGTTGTTTTAAGCACTTTTTTTGTAACAATCACTCTTCCACTTCACGATTTTCAAGCAGGAAGATGTTTTCCTAGCCCAAACAGAAGACAGCTTCCGAGGCAACACACCAACAGGCACTCCCGATTGGCGCAACGCGTCGTAAAGAACTGTGTAAGCGATCACAGTGGTATCCAAAGCGGAGACGCAGCGACTCTGAGCTGTAAAGCAAGCAGTGCGAGCGAACGAGCGAGTCGCTCACCGCGATCATGCATACATGAATTTTATGCTGCGCCCATGCTCTTCGATTTAGCATACTTTTCTTCTGATGGTTCGCTCCTACTCTCTTTCTCCCTCGCTTTTCTTTTTGTAAAGCTCTCTCGAACTTTACTCTCTCTCTCTCTCTGATGTACATTTGTTTCTGTTGTTTCGTATCATCGCGGATTCTTTTCAAAAAGAACAAACCAAAAAAAAAAAGGTACAGGTCCCGTGCCCGTTCCCGAATGCCAACGCATTGACTGCCTTTCGATGATGCTGGTGATGATGGTCGCCCTCGGCCGAGGGCTTAACCTTTTTTTTTTACTCCGGTGTGTTTTGATGGTGTTTTTTTTCTCGTTCCTTTCTTGTTTCCCTTTTTTCCCCTCTGGCTGGTTTGCTCATTTGCTGGCCCGTAAGCTTACGGAGGTAAGGTAACGAACCCATCTTGTAAAAGACATTCCAATAGCGAGGATTGCGCGGATCGTACCCTTTAGTGCACGGTTTTAATCGAGAGAACGCAATGCTGATGCGTTGTCTGCGTTTGGTTTTTAAAAGTTTTGAGGAATTTTTGAGTAAATTTTTAAAACTAAAAATTTATTTTTGTGGCTTCCAAAGACATGCAGACATGTTGTTGGAGTATAAAGATATCAATGAGGAGACATCTGGTCGAATCTTTTTTTTTAAAGAAATATCGAGTTTAAGCATCCAGATAACTACACCCTGTAGACAGAAGACCCTCTTGAGGATAGGCCTCACTCAGCATCCCTCAGAGTCGCTTACACGGCGCCACTAGTATGGGTACGCGGATCGGCAACATCTGTATGCGTGTTCAATACACGCTGAGCAGCCAAACAGCTCAGCATCTCGCCAGAACGGCAGGGTTCCCTGCGAGAAAACAATCGCGCCTTCCAAAACATTCACAACACCACCGCAAACCGGTGGTCAAACCGCAGCCGCATCCACCACTTCCCAGCATCCCGAAACTCACCTTCGTTTATGGCGAAGAAACGCAAGGAGTAAAAAAACATTGAAAGAGATCTTTCAGGAGGAGAAATGATCTCAACTTTAGAGAGCAAAGCCTTGACAAGAAACTCGGTTGGTGAGAATTGCTGTGGACACGAAAGCAGCATTAGCACACTCGTAAAAAAGAGCACACTGAGTCTCTTCTATTAATGTGTGCGGGTCCAAAAAGCCATCGGCAGGCTGCTCAAAACTGCGCCACTTCAACTTCCTTGATCGGCAAAGGCGAGGACAGATACGCGCCAAATTTTCAGGTTCACTGGATACACTTTGCTTCCCCCGTACATAGTTCAGGTTTCCATGTTAAGTTCATTGTACAACGATTCCGGAGAGCGATTTTGACATACTTGACGGGCTTGAGGATCCTGGGTGGACCTTCCTCAAAAAACTGCGTGTATGCGTGCGCGTATCCACGGCAGGCAGTAACGATCGCTTGCGGTGTGGTTGACCCCTTGGAGCACTAACGACACCAGGTCCCATTATCAGCGAATGGGAAGATCAGCGGGGCAAATGCAGGGAGTTCTTCAAAAAAAGCCCTTTTTTATTGCTCCTGGGAGAAAGGCATCGAACTGGCGTCGATCGACGGGTGATCGGTTCAACGCAGAAAGGTTTTGTCTTTTCTCGCCCTCCCCCTCTGTCTCTTTCTCTCTTTCTCTCACTCTCTCTCTCTCACTCTCTCTCTCTCTCTCTCATTTCTATGCGTGCCTACGGTTTCAGAAGGGCGAATCGTAAGGGTAAAACGCAACGCAAAAATGATAACTGTCAATCGTGTGTTCTTCGGTGGGTCCGGGCCTGAAGACTCCCAGGTTGATGAGGTTGGAGCAGGCTTGAAAATGATACATTCCAAACTCGGCAGAGCAGAGTGTATGGGGATGGATCGACGGGGGAAAAAAAGGACATTATCATAATGCCAAAATAACGCTGAAAAGTAATATGTCATTTTGCTGAGGTATTGGACCGATGGGTTTCGTCTCTTCGGGACCCTCCATAGGGTTTAGGAGGCTTTGAAATATGACGCTGATAGAAGTGACGAGGGCCGGTGGAAGGGGGAGGGGGGGAGGGGGTGGAAGGCGTGTATTCCGATTCCGTGCAAATATGTTCATTTATTATGCACAGGAAACCAAGACGCACCGGTACGACCAGCTCATGCTCATGCTGCGATAAAAATGGATGATATTAATAGTATCGCTAGGGAAGGAAAAATGGAGGGCGAATAGGAAAAGTAAGCTGTGTGTTCTTGCTTATTTTTTACTTTTTAATGTTGTATGTCATAGAGCATTAGAGCTATAAATAGATGGTTAGGGTATATCCTGGTGCGAGTTGATCAAGAACTGTTCCTTAAGACCTTTTTCACGGTTTCGTGCTTGATCAGGATTGATCGATGCGAGCGAGAGTTTCTAGGTGAATCTAATCATGATTTAATTTTAAAAAGTAATGCTTGAAGCTGTACCGACGTCTCTTCGCGATATTTATGCAAGATCCTCATTTATTCAAGAGAATCAGACGACGGCACATAGAAGCGGACTGTACATTCCAACACATTCTGATCGCGAAGGAAAGTATTCGAGACAAGGTGCGAATGGTACATGACGTCAAGCTTGATAGCTGCTACGATACGAAAGCTACATACAGCCAAAAAGAAGAAAAGGTCGTTGTAGATCGTAGTTCAACGCGTTAGTGAAAGATAATACTCCAAAGCGCTGTGTGTTAGCGGGGCCTTGATCGCGAGTTTTATTGCAAAATTATTCCAATATTTAGGACATCTCCAATGGGATATAGAACTTCTGCGGGAGGCGATGGACACGTTTTACGACTCGGCGTTGGAATTTGATCAGGGCGATTCTGAGGCAATGTTTTGTTTTGTACAATCGGGAACTAATTGATACCGGTCCGTTAGGTGGGAAAGCTGAAAATGATGTTTGTGATTAGCTTGGTGATAGTCACAAACCTACTCTGACTTCGTGAGTGAAATAACGGATTTGGTACTGGTGTATACACACTCCGAAGCGAAGGCCGTTTTTACTATGAGCAAATCAAGCAGATAGTTAGAAACCCAAACTTTCGAGGTGCTCCGAACATTTTGATGCTCCCAAAAGTGGAAAAACCCTCGAATTCAATAATCGGCTATCTCATACTTCTTAGCAGGGCAGCCCAGTAGTGATGCGACAACGCCTCCGGTTTTCATAAGGCAGGACCCGTGGTTCAAATCCCACCCCGATCGTTCCCCATGGTAAGGACTGACTATCCAACTTCGTGGTATCAGCATGTCTAATAAGCTATTCGATGGCCGGCACGACCTAGAAGGTCGTTAAGCCAAGAAGAAGAAAAAGACAACTCAGCAAAAACCTTTTCCCATCCTTCCTTCCTGGGTCTCATAAAGTCAATCTGCCTGCGTCCACTGAATCCAATGGTCCACCCCCGTCCGGGTATAAATTGCTCTGTAGTAATTCAGTAGTAAATTACGGAAAAAAAACCTAGCGTACGATATCTACAGGGAGCAACCGATTGGTACCAGAGGCTTCTCTAAATTCGGAGAATTCTAGAGGATTTTCCAAATTCGAACTGAATCGCTGGAAAAAATTAACATTTATCGTTGTGAAGCGTTGGACAATTTTATTGGGATTTTATAGGGGTTATGAATCTCTTCAGATCGATATGATGAGGGATTGGCTCCTAGAATTTCTAGTTCCTATCAGTAAACTAAACGGGTCTCGTCCTTCTGAAGGGATTCTTGGGCGATCACGGTTATCTCCGTAGGTTCGGAGCTTCTTATTTCTGGAGCCAGTCGGAACTGGTTCCTGTACCGGAGCTGTTTCTCCCATCACTACTAGAGACCTCCTATCCCATGATACAGCATAACCAACACATAACATAACAATATTTTTTTTCAGATAACTTAATGAAATAAATATAAATAAGACACAGAAATCTCTCTCAAAAGCTTACTTAAGATTTTTTTAATTCAAAATAAAACCGCCCTTTTTCACCACTGCCTACTCCAATATCACCTCAAAAACACAATCTCCCGAAAAACGCATCACTCGCTGGGCACACTGAGCAGCTGTCAAAATTGTTTGCAAACATGCTCTGCTCATCAACCGGCGGTAATACAAAACCAAACAAGCAAACTACAAGCAATCTCTTCCTAAACTAAGTCACACGCGCTGCTGTTCTAGTTAACCGTATAGTTGATAACGAGGTAAGCGCTCTGTTTGCTCTCCCTAATCCATCATCTAGCGTTATCTGGGTCTCGAGGAATCCTTTATCAGGCAAGTGGCCAATTGGGGTTGGCTTTTCATTACGAATTCATCTCTTGCAAAACACAGATTCACTGAGCGTTGACTGACACCGATTGGCTGTAAAATGACCAAGCCAAGGAAGGTAATTATCGATCTGGATGTCGGTACGGACGATGCGTGGGCCCTGTGGATGCTGCTAAAGTGTGAGGAATCGTCCGGCTACGAAGTGATCGGTATCACGTGCGTGAACGGTAACACAACCGTGGACAATGTGGTAGAGAACACACTCACCTTGCTGACCGCGATGGGCCGTACGGAGGTGCCAGTGTTCCGGGGTGCTGAAGAGCAATTGATTGTTCCGGCGGAAAAACCAGACGTCAGCAAGTTTCATGGCGTGAACGGGCTCGGTGATATAGACTTTGGTATTAAGGCCGATCGGAAACCGCTACAACAAGAGCACGCAGTTAGTGCATTAACTCGACTGATCACACAACACAAGGGAGCGGTTGATTTGATCTTCATCGGACCGCTGACAAATCTTGCCCTTGCCATGAAGCTTCATCCGGGTCTGCTAAGCATGGTTGGACAGCTGTACATTATGGGTGGCAATCGGCATGGCGTTGGCAATGTAACGTGGTCAGCCGAGTTTAATTTCCACACCGATCCGGAAGCTGCCCAAATCGTGCTGCACAAGGAATACTGTCCGGTTACGATTGTCCCATGGGAAACGTGCCAACGGCATGCGATCCCGATGCAGTGGCGTATGGAAGTGTTGGGAGCAAACGAAGCACAACCGGTACTACGAATTTTAAATGTTGTGGAGAAAAAAACGTACGCCCAGCGAACGCATTGGATGCCGTGCGATGCGTATCTGGTAGCCGCGTACGTGCAGCCGGAGTGTGTAGAGAAATCGCACCTATACTCGGTAGCGGTGGAGCTGCATGGTGCGCTTACTCGTGGACAGATGATACTGAACCATCGGTTGCAGGGAAATGGGCATGTGCGTATTGTGGACGACATCAACGAAGTAATGTTTAAAGGACTTTGCTTCAAAACGGTGGCTTGAAAGGGGAAAAGAATGGAGTACAACTGCTTGTTGTATCGTCCTAATGTGCCTTATGTAGTGATTGTTCTTAATGCTTTTATTTGCATTCGTTTTACTTTGCATAGCAATTTTGTAGATGAAAATAAACATACGATTTTAAAGAATTTTCTAATAGTATAGTATTTTTTTTTAATTTGGCGGATATTGGAGCAAGTGTGAGGCACCTAGTATTCTCACTAATTGTTTGAAACGATGCAATTAAACATTACTTTAAACGAATAAACGGCGATACAAAAATTTGATAATAGAAAAGATTTTGGGAGATACACCAAATATCAAAATCAAATCTATTTCATTTCATTTTTAACAATAAAAAAAGACTACATTTACTATTTTACAATCTACTAACTGTCAATCATTGTTGACCGCTCGTATTCCCGAATCTAGTTTGACAAACCTGCCGTTGTGACATTTACACGTCAAACATGTAGATGTCAAATATTGGATGATTTTTTTTCTCGCCAGCAAATTTGTGTCTGACTCGTCCGGGTTTTTTAAGTATTCTCCTCCTCCGTATTGTGGATAGTTTTACGGGCCTTTATCTGTGAACAGAAATCCCTCCTTAGAGCTAATTGTTACTCAGTGTTCACGGAACGCTCTCCTACACCGACTTCGTAGTGGTAGAACGACGGAAACCCGCACCCGCAAAAACACAAACCAGCCAGCGAATTGCGGTTGTCCACTGTTGACACCGTACGTGTGCAGCAACACACCAAAACACACAGCAATCGGAACGCGTAAAGTATGGGTACGTCTCGGAAGGCTACGGTGGTCTGATAAGGGAAGCCTTGGCCAGCCTTGGGGAATAGTGGCTTTTTTATATCTGAATGCGAGGGAGGGATTTCGAGGATTTCTTCGTGTTTTTTTTTGTTGACACTTTCCACTCACTTTCCCTTTTCCGCGGCACGCAGGTGGACTGTTCAGCTACTTTCGGGGGCTGCTGGGGAGCCGGGAAATGCGGATACTTATTCTGGGGCTGGATGGTGCCGGCAAGACGACCATACTGTACCGGTTGCAGGTGGGCGAGGTAGTGACCACAATACCGACGATAGGCTTCAACGTGGAGCAGGTGACGTACAAAAATCTTAAATTCCAAGTGTGGGATTTAGGTGGACAGACCAGCATACGGTAAGGCCATACGGTTACACCCGAGAGGCAAATAAAAATAAAACCGATTCTTTGCTTCTTTGCAGACCATATTGGCGCTGTTATTACAGCAACACAGACGCTATTATCTACGTAGTTGATTCCGCAGATAAGGATAGGATAGGCATATCAAAAGACGAGCTACTATACATGTTAAGGGTAAGGGTTACATCCGGATATAGTCGCAGTTTTTTTCATCCACCCCCAAAAAACCCCTTGTAGGAAGACGAACTTGCCGGAGCCATACTGGTAGTGTTGGCCAACAAACAGGACATGGAAGGGTGCATGAGCGTAGCGGAGGTGCATCAAGCGCTTGGGCTGGAAGCGCTGAAAAATCGAACGTTCCAAATATTCAAAACATCCGCCACCAAAGGAGAAGGACTCGACCAAGCGATGGATTGGCTGTCGAATGCGTTACAGGCGAGAAAATAGCTTCGACTAGAGGACCCTAGCAGCCCTGTGGAGGTGCGATCCCTTCCCGTTATTAACGTTCACTTTTCGTTCCGGATTACCGTTTCCCGAAAACCCATTCTGCTGTCGTTCCATGGACGAGTGTGCGTGTGTATGTGTGGAGAGATTTCTGTAGAGTACATATTCAAGCAAAAGAGCTTTCGGAAGCGATAAAAGAGCTATCCTTGTAACGGTTGAACGAAAAAGAATTCCTTAGCATATATAGCTTTCCTCTTATCTTAAGCTTACGGGTTGTATGCTTCCGTAAAAAAAAGAACGATTCCTTCATGTGCCCGTTTGTGTGTGCCAAAGAAGGAACGATGGTAACATCCTGCAATACACCAACTTTATTTACGCATATTTGTACTCTCCTTCCCACAAAAAAAAAAACACCATACACACACACACACACATTCTTAAAAGGTGCAACGGAACAGCAGCAACAGCAGTAACCCGGGTGTGGGTTCGTTTTGGTTGAAGAAATCGAAAATCAAGCATTAATTTTATATTTAAAAAATGTGTACCATTAAAACAAATATTATACAAACAAATTAGCGATGAGAATAACTAATCTTTTCAAGGATTTAATTCATTCTAGCTCACTGAGAATTGATTCTTTTAAAAACTCTTTCAGGATTCATTATAACGAGGTAGAAGACGGCCCCTAACTGATAACTTAAGTGCAGAGGGGGGACTATTAATTTAATATTTTAAATACGGTTTTACTGCATTTAACCCTCTTCAAAACAACCGGCTACACGGGTAGCCAAACCTATTTTAACTACTTTTTTCTCCGATTCTAGGGATCTGATTGACTTGATAATGTTTTTATATGAGCAAATTTCAGCTCTAACTCTAAATTTCAGCCACTAAATCCAAAAACCGTTCCTATAAAAAGGATTGGACCGGAACGGTCAACATTACAAAAAACGAATGTATTGAATTCTCAAGCACAAACACGAGGGCCGCTTTTTATTGAGCATTCCAACAATTCACCACGACGGTACACCGAAACGGGCCACACGCTTTTCCTGCGTTTCCAGCTCCATCTTGATCTTGGTGCGCATGTAAAAGATCGGACAATCGCGACTGGTGCAGATAACTTCCTCGTGCAGAGAACCTTGGCACCGTTGACACTCCGTCCACAGGCGACAGAACCGATCCTCGAGCGTACGTTGTGCCGCCAGTTCCGTCTGATAGAGGGACGCCTCTTTCGGGGCACAATGCTGACAAAGTGCCCGTCCTTCCTGTCCAGCTGCTAGCAAAGCTTTACACCCGAGACAAGCGTCACGCTTTTTGGTAAACGCAGCCAACGCTCCGACCTTCGAAGTAACGACGGATCGTGTACGAGTGTGATCGCCACGAAGCAGGATCGATTCCGCTTTCTCGCCCAGTATAGGTTCGAAGATGCGCAGTAACGGTTTCGATAGTTGATTATCGAGATAGTAGTTCGCATCGATCGGTATACAGTTTTCCAGCACGTAGATCGGATCTTCCGCCTTCATGTAGGCGGGTGTATTTTTAGCCGCCGCAATTAACACGTACGGTACACGATCACCCAACTTGGGGGCATTTCCTGGATCACGTTTCTTCATCTTGTTGGCCAACTCCACGTGCGCCTGCTTGGCGGCATAATCACTCTTCGCTAGTTCCTTCGTTATAACGAGCTGCGAGATATCGATCCGATTGCAAAGCAAGTCGGATATCGTTTGTTTCGCATACTCGATCGCTCCATCCGGATTGCGCTCGATCAGCAGCTTCTGAAGACAATTGTTCATCAAATTTGCCACGAGTGGAGAATTATCGCGCCGCACCGTTTCGATGCCTTTGCAGTCCATCTTGTCGTACTTGTCCGGGCGGGTAAAGTATAGGCCGGCGTAACGCTTCTTGTTGATTAACAGGTACGGATAGTAAACCTTCTCGAACTCCAGCTTGATCGGTTTAACGAACTTGGCGCTTACATAGTCGGCCGCCTCCTTGCCCAACTCCATGCTACGTTCGAGCGTTTTAACGCCAAAATTTACCATCACCGAATCAGTGTCGCCGTATATGACGACCGCATCATTTTCGTACCCATGCTCGACCGTGTAGCGCTGTTCGACTTCTTGCTTCGTTTGTTCGATCATAGTCCGGCCGTATGCCGTTACGGAGCCGGATATTTCTAGGCAAGGAAGCTTGCCCACCTGCGCACCGGTGAATCCATATACCGAGTTGGCGGATATTTTCAACGCCAACTGTCGTCCATCCAGTACGGATCGTTTGAATGGATCGGTTTCTACTTTAAGATCGGCTTTCGCGCGCTTTCGTGCCGCTAATAGAGATTCTAGAATTTCCGGCAAAATCCCTTTCCGGACGGATGATTTCACAAACACATTGTTTGCCGGTGTGTGCGTCAACTGGTCCGGATCGAGACCCAGTTTGTCCTTCATGTTGGGTTGGACGAGTGTGGTGTAGCACAGATTGTGGGCCATCATGATGCTAGGGTACAGGGAGGCAAAATCGAGCGTAGAGATCGGGTTGGCATAGTAACCACGCTTCGGCTCGATAACGGTCGCACCTTCATACTGTTCTTCCGAGCCGGAACTCTGATAGGAAGGGATCAGGTAGCCAGCCACCTTGGACTTGCGAAGCAGTTGACTCATAACTTTTATTTGCTGACCACGTGTTAGCAGACATGCCAGTGGGACACCCGTCACACGTGCCATTTCCATGTAGTTTACGATGCACATCAGCTTGTTAAGCAAGCGCAGCGGAAGATAGGCATCCTTGAGACAGTACATCGCCAATCGACGACGTGTTTGGTCGCTTTCATTCTGCAGATCCGTAATAATACTATGATGTACGTCCTCTTTTTGCTCCTGCAAAAAATGGTAACTGACCGCATTGAGCGTGTACGAGCGTAGTTTGTAGTCACGCAGCAACACAAACAACAGATCGAACGGTACACGCCCCTCGAAGTTTACGAATTTGTTCTCCCGACGGCCCATCTGTTTCGACTGAATGACGGTGTCCTTGATGACGGAACGGATATTGGTAACTCGGCCAAGATACTCAAAGCCTTTCACCTTCAGATGGCTGGCACGGTTCAGCAGGTACGGTACATCGAAGTTGTTAATGTTGTACCCAGTCAGAATGTCCGGATCGAGCTCACGCACAAAGCAGGCCCACTTATCCAACAATTCTGCTTCCGTCGCGTAACTAAGTACCTGCGCGCCAACGATCGGTGCACAAGCTTTCAGCGTAAAAACATTCCTCAGGAATGGTTCCTGTTCACCCTGGCGGATGACCATGTTGGCGATCTGAATCACTGGGTCGTGCTGTGGTTCGGGGAAAATTCCCTTCCTACCGGCGCACTCGATATCGAAGCTAAGAATGCGAAACGGTGCCACCTTGGCCCACTCACCTTCCGGTTCGTGAGCAATGAACCCATCGAACGCGACATCCACCTCGATCTGGCAACGTGTTTCCGGTGCCGGATGTTTTCCCTTCTGCCGATAGCTCCACTTGCCCGGGGGGATTTCTATCCAGCTACATCCCACCACACCAGTGTCAACCATGAACCGAATATCGAAATCGATGTTACTTTCGTAAACCCGGCAGTCCTGGAAATCCATCGAAGGCATCATGTGTTCTCGTTCCAGTAATCGCTTCACCGC